>NC_091282.1:526560773-526864273 GCF_032444005.1 Ranitomeya imitator
AGCATGAGATTTCTGCAGAAGCTAAGCAGAGCGGAGCCACAAGGAATGAGGAGAGGAGCTGCAGCAAGAGATTACTGCAGCAGCAGAAGCTAAGCAGAGCGGTGCCAAAAGGAATGTGGAGAGGAGCTGCAGCAAGAGGTTTCTGCAGCAGCAAAGCAGAGCAGAACTGCAAGGAATGAGGAGAGGAGCTGTAGCAAGAGATTACTGCAGCAGCAGAAGCTAAGCAGAGCGGTGCCAAAAGGAATGTGGAGAGGAGCTGCAGCAAGAGGTTTCTGCAGCAGCAAAGCAGAGCAGAACCACAAGGAATGTGACGAGGAGCTGCAGCAAGAGATTCCTGCAGCAACAGGAGTGGAGCAGAGTAGAAGGGAGCAGAACCGCAGGAGTGCGGAGCAGAGGTAAAGCCACTAAGGTACAGAGCCGCAAGAGTGCAGAGCATAAGCAGACTGAGAACACAAGGAAAACACAACAGGGAAGGAAGCCACAGACAAGGAGACCGAGATAAGACAAAATTCAGAAAAGGAAATGGAACAAGACAAGAAACAAGAACAAAGACACAGGGACAAGGATATTCTGCCTCCTGGAGGGCTGACAAAAAGATCAAGGCAAGGCAAGGAGAAAATCCTCCAGAGAGGGAGTAACACAGAGCAAAGCCTGGCAAACTCAGAAGCTAAACACAAACTGAGCTAACACATTGCACATGTCCAGTCCACAGGGTGGAGCTGCACTAAATACTGGAGGCCTCTTGGTAATTGGTCAGGAACAGATTAGACAGGTGCACCTGATTCCTATAAGAACCAGAGAGTTCAGGCGCTGCCCCCCTATACACACAGCCAGGAAGCATGCAGAGAGCAGAGGAACATAATATGGAGCTGGCTAGAAACAGAAACCGCAACATGACCTGGAGCAGTGGGTAAGATAGTGTGAGAGATGAGAGGCCATGCCGTGATGCCAGCAGAGTTGTTACAGAGCCCAATGTAAGTCTATGAGAGACCCGAGCATTTTTACCCCGATCCTATCGAGGGTCCTTTTAAGGTGTAAATATGTCTGAAAATGATGGAAACACTGCTCAAATGACACAGTAACATCATGGCAAATGTCCCTGGAAGCATTTCTGACTCCTAGGTCACAGCTGTAAACAATGTTGTCAGAGTTTCATGCCATTTTTACAGGTGCACAAAAAAACATACAAAAACGAAACCAAAATGGATTTTGCTGAGAAATATGTTAAGGAACATCCTTTCCAGGGTAATGGCTTGTATATAAGGCAAAATTATTAACCCCAGACCAAAATGTTCCACTTGGGCTATGTTCACACGCAGCGCGTTTGATGCGTTTTTCAACTTTAGCATTGCTTTCAACCAATACAAATGGGTTCACTGGGTAAAGTCATTGTAACATTTAACAACCCTAGCTGGCCATGTGATGTGTGTGGAGCACCCGCCAGGGCCTAGGGGTACTCAATATCAGGTCCAGTGGTCATTAAATGGGAAGTCACAGTGGCAACGACCTTGTCTGTGACCCTGGGAGTCCAAATTAAAGGAAATGTCTTTAAAGGGGTTATTGAAACAAGGATATTCGTGATGCCACCTGTGGTATTTGGTTAGGGGTGACCGAAGCTGCTTAAAGGGGTCCTCTGGGGAGTGGTGGCAAGGATTTGGTGTATTCGGCAAGGATGGTGTGTTACCAGAAATTAACAGAGGACACAAGGTTGCAGTCTCTTTACCTGGTTTTCTATTGGTTTAAGGCCACAGTCCAGGGTACCAGCAACAGGTGACCGTGGAGACCAGGCAGCCTGAAAATGAGTTGAACTCCCCTTGTCAGGTCAGATTGGGAGCCTTCCACTATGCACTGTATAATAGTCCCTTGTTGCCTATGGCCTCTTCCAAGGTCCTCTCTCACTCTCTGTCCTGAGACCGTTCCTGCATGGTAGGCGACGCGAGGTAGGCGACTAACCTAACTCCTCCTCCAAACCAGAATGTATATAGGGAAGTTCCCCTGAAACGGGGTCTAGAGCTCCCCCTTCTTGCATGGAGTCAGAACATGTTGAATTTACAGAAGACATACTGATAGGGAATTTAGATTGTGAGCCCCATTGGGGACAGCGATGATAATGTGTGCAAACTGTAAAGCGCTGCGGAATATATTAGCGCAATATAAAAATAAAGATTATTTTATTTATTTATTTACCTGTCAAAGGTGATCTTCCTCATTTCCAGGCATTGCATCAACCTCCCCGAGAGGAAGGCAATACCACTGTGGTACCTGAACTCCTGGGGTGCCACATTCCCCCCCATTAAATCCAGTACTCCCGGACTGGGAAAAGGATCAAAAACATTAAGAGGCTAGATGTGCAACATTTTTGAAATGCATAACAACAGGTTAAACAGGTATTACACTTTTTTTTTCACTTTACGGAAGGCACTTTGCTTTAAATGTTACATAACATATTTATAAGAGTGCAACTGGTCTTATACCAGGCTGTCCTTGTTCATCAATAACAGTACTGATGCGGTGAAGCCGTTCTAAACCCCCAACGTAGTTCTTGGGCAGGCTGCAAGGCATAACATCCAGACCTTGTCTTCAGCCACACCAAACAGTTTTTCTTCGGTCTTAGGAAGCAAACAGGGTTCTACTCACGCTGCCAGGGCGTGATAAAACCAATATATGCACCTTAGAAGGGGCCAACTATTTACAGGGGAAAGTTTTTGGGTAATTCACTGTCCATTACCCTATTGTCCATTTTAAACTTTCAGTAAGCATAATCAAACATTTTTAAACAGGTAACAACAATTATGGACATCTTATATTTTAGTCCCTGTAACGGGCTGTATCTGACCTCTGGTACTACGGGTAGATCTACGCAGTACAGGGATTGATAGTGACCTATTCTTGCTACCACTGGTGTAGTGCACTCTCTTATGGGTACGCTACTGGTGACTCTACGTAGCACAGGTATACCTGATTTTCTGCGAGTACTTCTGCTCACTGTGGGCATGACAGATTCGCCGTTAGCAGGGGGTGGATTCTCTTGCTCCACTGCTGGTGTGACATCTTCTGCTTGAGCCTGCTGGTGTAGAGTCTCTTCTGGTTCAGATTGATTTCGAGTCACAACTGTTTCTGGTATTTCCAACTGGGGAAAGGTCAAAGCAGGCACCATTATTGCTTGATTTACCCGAGTCCATGACTGGGGAAAATCTCCAAGAGCGGTATGGATTCTCTTTTCCTCCTCTTCTGTGGGTTGAGGGCTATCTTGGTCTTTCTTTCTGTCTCTCAGTTGGTCAGGGCATACCTAAAGATGATCTCTTGATACCGAAGTCGAGGTTTCTCCTCCATCTTTGCTTATGAGATACATCTTGGCGTTATCAAAGATTGACTGTAAGATGGTGTATGGTTCTGCCTCCCACTGATCATCGAGTTTGTGCATTCTTCTTTTCCTCTTTAGAACTTGTTCACCTGGTGACAATGGAATTGCAGGGGTGTGCTGGTTATAGTTTCTCTCATGATTCTGTCTTGCCTGGGATAGACTTCTTTACATGTATTCTTGTACTTGGCGGTATTTCTGCCGCCACTCTGTATCCCAATCTGCATCTGGTGATGTCAATTCTGGTTTTAGGACTCCCATAGCAAGGTCAACATGTAATTTGCTAGGTCTTTCTCTCATTAGGTAGGCTGGAGTGCAGTTGGTGGAATTCACCGGGATATGATTGTACAGATCTACCAAGTCCGGCAACTTCTCTGGCCACAGGTTTCTCTCTTCTAAGGGCAAGGTCTTCAGTAAGTCAATTACCACCTGACTCATCTTCTCATGCATGCCATTTGTCTGTAGGTGATACGACATTGTTCGGATCTTCTTGCATCCATACAGGTTACAGAACTTCTGGAATACTTCCGCTTCAAAGGCTTGGTAAGTGAGTACCTTTTCAGGTTAACCATGTGGTCGACAAAAGTGTTGTTGGAAGGCTTTGGCTGCCATCTTTGCTGTTTGGTCCTTAACAGGCACGACTACCAGGAATCTTGAGTAATTGTCCTCTATGGTCAAAGCATAGACATAGCCTTACCGGCTTGGGGTTAGCTTCACATGATCAAAAGCTACCAGTTCAGGTTATTGTTTGGTGACTATGGGCTGTAGTGGTGCCCTCTGGCTGTCACTGTCCTTTCTGCACAGGTTGCATGGGCCACACTCTAGGCACCACTTTTCAATGGGTTTTCTCATGCCAATCCAGTAGAACCTCCCACGAAGTAGGACCTCCAAGTTCTTCCATCCGAAGTGTACTGCTCCATCGTAGTATGCTTCCAAGACCATTGGCGCATCTTGTCTCGGGAGTACCACCTGCCAGACCAGCTTGTGAGTGCGTGGGTCGATATTCCTCCGACACAGCTTATCGTCGTGGATAAACAATTTGCCCTTCTCCTTCCACAACTGTTGAGTCTCTTGAGGAGCATCTGGACCAGGGTGTCGCCTCCTGACGAAGCCACCGACGGCGAAACGCGCGTCGAGGCTCTCCTCTCCTGTTGCAGCACCTGGGCAGTCTAACTTCTGATCCTCAGTATGACACAAGGTATTCCTATTATATTATATAGCATTTGAACACTATTTTGGTAGTCATCTGAGGGGTATATTTGCTATACTGGTGTATGCTCTTTACGCAACAGTCACAGGGCTTCTGCTTATATAGGCAAGACCTGTGTACACGTGATTTATCTGGTGATGTGGGCATTTTGTATCCCTATTGAGATGCTTGATATATATTTTTTCTTGGACGTTTGTGCCCACATCAGTCCATTGAGCATCTGCCTATGAGTGCATACGCAACAAGATTGTCTTTTGGATTCTTTCTTGTGTCTTTATCAGTATTTTTTCCATCATTTACTGATTTTTGTAGCTGTTTTTTCTTCATTTACCTTTTTTTGTCCCATGTATGTATATTTATATAATTGACAATAAAATAATTATTTTTTGTTACCTCTAACTGCTCTGGTTTGGAACCTTTTTTATATGATTTTGTATTATACATATATTCTAAGTGTTATAATATCCAGTACGCATCTTTTTTGGTTTTTTTTGTGAATTGGCTTGTGTCAGGAGCTCTTTTACCAGAGGGACTGCTGGGTTGCTATTCTGCATCTCTGCCCATCCATGTGGGGCAATGGGTTCAGTGTGGCTTCTCGCCTGTTATTGGGCTTGTTCTTCACATAATGGGAGTACTAGGTCGCCTCTGGGCGGTAGAAGGCTGGTAACTCAATCTCTTCGAAGTGCTTCCGGATCTTCTTCCACTTCTGGTAAATTGGGCATACTGGACAGCGCATCGGCATTTGCGTTCTTGTGCCCCACACGGTTCTTGATGGTAAACTCGTAGTTGGACAACCCAGCCATCGATCTCTGCTCCAATGCACCTAGTTTTGCCATCTCCAGATGAGTTAGCGGATTGTTGTTCGTGAAAACGGTGAACTTTGCTGAAGCCAGGTAGTGTTTAAATCGCTCTGTTACTGCCCAGACTATGGCGAGGAACTCCAGCTTGAAGGAACTGTAGTTTTCGGGGTTCCTTTCAGTGGGATGAAACTTCCTGCTGGCATAGGCAATTACTCTTTCTCTGCCTTTCTGTACCTGGACCAATACTGCTCCCAATCCCATGTTGCTGGAATCTGTGTAGAGTACAAATGGTTGGTCATAGTGAGGGTAGGCCAGTACCTCATCTCCCATGAGAACCAACTTCAACCAAGTGAAGGATCCTTCCAGCCTGTCGTTCCATTCAAACGGAGGACCTTTCTTCTTGGTCTTCTTGGATTGGCCCACTTATAGGTCTTGCAAGGGTGCGGCTATCTTAGTGAAATACTTGATGAATCTTTGGCAGTAACCTACCAACCCGAGGAACTGCCGTACTTTATGAATGTTGCTGGGTATCGGCCAGTCCTTGATCATGGTGACTTTGTCAGGGTCTGGTGCCACACCTTCGGCGCTTACCACATAGCCCAGGTACTGCACTTTGGGCTTCAACAGGTGGCACTTGGACGGCTTCACTTTCAAGCCATAATTAGACAGGGTTTCAAACACCTCAACCTGGTGCTTCAAGTGGTCTTCATAGGTCTTGGAGAAGACGATGACATCATCCAGGTACAACAGGACAGTTTCAAAGTTCTTGTGCCCAAGACAGCACTCCATCATCCTCTGGAACGTCCCTGGTGCGTTGCACAGTCCGAACGGCATGTAGTTGAATTCGGAGAGGCCCATTGGTGTCATGAAGGCGGTCTTTTCTTTATCCGCCTCTGCCACAGGAGCCTGCCAATACCCACTAGCGAGATCTAAGGTGGAGAAATAGCAGATTTTAAGGCAGCAAATTACTCATCAATTCTGGGTAATGGGTAGGCATCCTTGTGTGTAATGCAGTTAATCTGCCTGTAGTCAACACACATCCTCATTGTACCATCTTTTTTTCTAACAAGGACTAATGGAGCTGCCCAGGGGCTGTCTCTGATCACCCCAGCCTCCTTCATCTCTCGTAACATACTCTTGGCACATTGGTAGTGAGCTGGAGGTACAGGCCGGTACCTCTCTTTAATGGGCAGATGATCTCCAGTGGGGATATGATGTCAAACCCCTTTTACCTGCCCAAAATCTAGTGGGTGTTTGCTGAATACACGCTCATGTGAAGGGGTAGAATCAGTGCCTATGTGTAACTTCTGACACCAATCCTCCAACTGTCCTGAAGAACCATTGTCCTCCACCTGCTTGGATGTGACCAAGGGTTCTGTTGCTTGTATTGCATTATAATTAACAGTGAACTGTTTAGCAAGTGTCTACAGTTAAGGACACATACTGGTACCCTCCCCTTGCGGACATCAACCACCCCTCTGGTTGTCAGGATGGTGGGCCTACTATCTGAATACACAGGTTCTACCAGGGCCTGGTAGTCTTTACCTCTGAGACCTATTACTGCCCGACACCAAATTAATATTTTACTCCTGGAGGGTATTGCAATGGGGATCGGATCATTCACTGTGACACAGTCAACTTCTCCACCAGACAGTTCTACCTGTTGTCTCTGCATTAGGGCTCTGATTTTTGCAGGACACACTGCTCACTGGAACCAGCAGTTTTAGCCACCTGTTGTAACAAGACAATAACCTCGGCAAGACAGTTTTCTATGACATTAGTACCTACGGTCATCTTTGGGTTATATTCTCGCCGGTCAATATCTACAATCACCAGTCCTTGGGCCTTCTATTCTACCCTCCCCACCTTAATGGTCACCTCCTTATACCCCACCTGTGGCAAAGGCTGACTGTTGCTGGCTACTATTGTCAAATCACTATCTGGGCCACAGGTAATGTCTGAGTCAGCCCAGTACCGCTTGTAAAGTATATATGGCATAGTTGTCACCTGAGAACTGGTGTCCAGTAAAGCGTTCATCGGGATGCTGTCAATCACAATTGTGAGGACTGGTCGTCCTCTGATGTACTTGGCTCACCAGCATTGTGGGCTGGTAGTCCTTCTCCTGGGGGTTGTCCCTCTGCCCCAGGGGTCGCTTGTTTAAATGGCAGAGTCTTGCAATGTGTCCCACCTGGTTCCAGCAGCGACAAATGGGTGGTCCGTCCTGATGATAGCGGTCTTTGTCTCATCCTCTGATCGGTGGGATCCTCTTCTGTCGTCACCATGGGACGTCATCTGGACTGGAAGCCAGCTGGATCTTTCCTTTTGGGGACTCTTGCAGGGACGGCACAGTTTTAGCTAGTGCAACTCCTGGACCTGGAGGCGCAATACTGCAGATGGGTCATCATCCAGTGTCTGTGCGTCGGCCTCAACTGGGGCCTGATGAAAGGCTGCCACTTCCTGTTGGTACATAATTGCTAGGCACCTAGGGGGCGCTGCGTCGCTGGGAAGTGGTTCATGTAGCACCCGGATGGCCCTGTCTTTGAAGTGTGCAAATATGAGGTCAGGGTTTAGCAAGGTCAGGATGCGCAGCTGTGTCCTGTGGGTGCTGGACAGGAGTCCCTCAATAAACTGCTCCTTTAATAATTTGTCCCCATCCTGCACGCTGTTCGGGTCAACCTGCTTGATGGCCCGCAGTGCCTCCTGGAGATTAAGCGCACAGTCCCATATGCTATCCTGTGCCCTTTGTTTGCACCCAAAAAACCTCATCTTGATTTCTGCAGCAGTGCGGGTGTCAAAAGTGTTTTTTAATTTGACTAATATCTTCTCCACAGTTCCTTTTTCAATATCCAGCCAGGTTTTTACTTCCCCTTGTGCTGCTCCAATTAATTGACCAGTTAGAATGCTGATCTTTTGATGTTCTGTCATGGGGTATACTGCAAATAGGCTGCAGAGCCTTTCTTTAAAGTCACTCAGCGTGTGGGACTCCCCAGAAAATTGTGGCAGCCAGGCCACTCCCGATATACTGTATATTGGGAATGGATAATGTCATTTTGAGGGCTCTAGCTGCGGCGGAGTCGGGCCGGTTTACAGGGGCTGCGGCCACCGTGGGGCCTGGTGGCATCATGGGGCCTGTGGCTGCGGCCACCACTGGATCTCCTCCCGGGTTGTACATATCCCTTTCCCCGTGCTAACTTCAAGCAATATAAATAGAAAAAACGAAAATTCCAGCTTGCTCTTGATAAAATATAAATCTTTAATCCAAAAAGGTTAAAATAGCAATACATGCTCCTTAGACCCACCATGAAACCGTATTTAGGAGCATTTGTATGATATTTCTAATATAAGAAATACTAATCGCAATATTTCCTCCGCAGCCAAACATTTTGTCGATCACCATTCACGTGATATTTCATCTTTCAGAGTGACTGGTATAGATTAAACCTCATCGCGGTGGTGATCTACACAGAATTTTACTCACCCGTGAAGCGTATTGGATCTTCATGTTGGGCACAAGATTTCCTGACGGACTTAATCGCAAAAATGAAATCATGTTCCATTACTGATAGTCGCCATTCTGCAGCATTCTTGTTTTTTTAATTCTTGTAATTTTATTTTCAATTTCTTTTCTTTTCCGTGTATTTTGTAATTTGTATATATGTTTTCTATTTTAACATTTCACCTTCCAGGACCTGTCGATTGCGTGCATCATGTGATTTGTGTATAGCATTTTCATTGGCTACTGGGTCCTTAGATACCGGTACAAATGTCGGATAGATCAGCTTGGATAAAGACTGGTTCTCAGTCGAAACGCGTCGCTCTCTCCCTCACGGGGTTCATGGTGGGTCTAAGGAGCATGTATTGCTATTTTAACCTTTTTGGATTAAAGATTTATATTTTATCAAGAGCAAGCTGGAATTTTCGTTTTTTCTATTTATATACTTCACATCTCATCAGGACTGTTTCCGTGCTTCTCTTCAAGATCGGTGAGCTGGCTTCCATTTTCTTTTTCTAACTTCAAGCAAGCCTGACGTCCCATCACAGGACTCTGCAGCGATTCCTCCTGCACTTGGTAAGGTGCTCCTCCCAGTTCTCCGCACGGGTCTTCCGGCTTCTTCACCCACATTCCTCTCAGCACAGCGTGCCACTTTGTCTCCCCGCTCTTTTCCAGGCTTCACCCATGAAGGCACGCCTCCTTCTTCTCCTCACGCTCCACGCGGTGCGACAATGGCGGCTTACACACAAATTTAATGCAGTCTATGGCACACAGTACCCGGCGATGCCAGGTCACGAATCCAGTTCGTGACACTAGTCTCATACTTCAAAATTTCGGTGGTAAATCATTTCCCCACAGATAGGTTGTGTATGTTCTGACTTCTGTAACATCATTTGGGTGATAATTATTCATACCTATTTGCTTCACAATATATTCATCTTCTTCTTCAAAGCTTTGAAATATAATGTTGTAAAAGTGAAAGCAAGTTGGTGAAGTGTGTCTTAACTCAAATGTGAAAGTAATTGTCTATCTTGACTCTTTCTCCATTGCGTAACCACCTCATTGATCTTATTTTGTTTCTTTGGCAAGAAAACAACAGATCTATCAATACCATGTGCTTTTCCTATTAATTCATCATGCTGGTAAAGTAGAGGTGAGATTCGGGATCTACATAACATCTGTGGACTGTAGTCAACATGACACTGTGACAAGACCCACTGGTGTCTAGCTACCAATTTGACATGCAGTAGTTTGTGCACAGCATAACAGAGTTGTGACAGCAAAAACATTTTTATTCAATAACATGTTGGATGGATTGCTTAGTGGAAACAGCCATATAGTAGAAGTCATATCTATGACCACCACGCTCTCCAATTGACACCTGTTGAAATACAGCCAAAAGGTCAAAATATCTAGCTTCTGTTCTAGGAACTGCAGGGGCTCCGTTTTGAAGTCCTCGCCCAACAAGTTCAGTATTAGTAGGTGATGGATTGTCAGAATCCGGCCAAGGAATACAAGCATTCAGTAGTTG
Organism: Ranitomeya imitator; assembly: GCF_032444005.1. Classification (NCBI taxonomy): domain Eukaryota; kingdom Metazoa; phylum Chordata; class Amphibia; order Anura; family Dendrobatidae; genus Ranitomeya; species Ranitomeya imitator. Next base: position 526,571,169 of record NC_091282.1, read on the forward strand.
CGAGTCCTGGCCCCGTGCTCTTCCACATGCTCATGCTCTGGCTCTTCCAGTCATGATTTAATCAAGAAGATTTTGCATTCGTAATACAGACACAGAGTACAACACCGCCTAAGCATTCACCCTCTGCTCCTCAGACTTTCTGTCTGTGCAGTGACTGCTTCTAGGCAGAAGATGATGATGATGGTAGTAGTTGGTACATTTAAGACACATTCATGAAGCAGCCATAACAACTTGAAACATACCTATTTTTACCAACATACCACACTGTTCAATATGTGGCCTGTATTTTTTATTTTTTTCCCCCAAAATAACATAGACCTAGGGTAACAGACAGTAAAAAAAGGTGAACGGAAGCCTCAAATTAAATAATTTGTAGCCCAAAGACACATGAGGCGTGTCACGGAGATACCACACTGTAAAATATGTGATCCAAAAAAAGAGAAAAAAATCCAGCTTCCAAAAACTTACACATTTATTCAGGATAAAAGGCAAAGTCCAGTCCAATCCAATAAATCACATAGTGAAGAGTAGCAAGCTACGCGTTTCGAACAATGGTATGTTCTTTCTCGCGTAGCTTGCTACTCTTCACTATGTGATTTATTGGATTGGACTGGACTTTGCCTTTTATCCTGAATAAATTTGCAAGTTTTTGGAAGCTGGATTTTTTTCTCTTTTTTTGGATTGCTTGCTTACGTGATGACTACACGTTATCCGTGCTTCCCCACAACACATGCCGACAGGTGAGCTGGTATATATTTTTTTCTTTTTTCTGCTGTAAAATATGTGGCCTGTGTTTTTATTTTGTCCCCAAAAATAGTGTATAGAAATCGGGTCAGACAGCAAATACAATAGAATGGCGGTTGAATGAGATACTAGACAGTTCAATATGTGCCCTGTATTTTTAAAATTTGTACCCCAAAATAGAGTATAGAAATAGGGTCACAGACAGCAAATACAGTGGAATGTAGCCCTGAGATGCCACAATTTGCAGGCCACAGATACATCTGGTGTTTGATTGAGATACCAGAAAGTTCAATATATGCCCTGTATTTAAAAAATTTGTACCCCAAAATAGCGTATAGAAATAGGGTCACAGACAGCAAGTACAGTGGAATGTAGCCCTGAAATGCCACAATTTGTAGGCCACAGATACATCTGGCATTTGACTGAGAAACCACACTGTTCAATATGTGACATGTACTGTATATTTATTTTTTACTGCTAAATAGTGTTTAGAGCTAGGGTAACACACAGCAAAAAAGGGTAAATGGAAGCCTCAAAAGCACACTTTGTAGCCCACAGATAGATAAGGCATGTCATGGAGGTACCACATTGTAATATATGTGGCTTGTATTTTTTTATCTTTTACCCCAAAATAGTGTATAGACCTAGGGTAGCAGACAGCCAAAAAAGTGGAATGTATGCCTGAAAAGTAACCATTTGGAGGGCACAGATAGACCAGGACTCTGATGGAGATAACAGACTGTTCAATACGTGCCCTGTATTTTTTTATTTTTTTACCCCAAAATACTGTATAGACCTGAATAGCGGAGAGCCAAAAAAGTGGAATGAAGGCTTGAAAAGCAACTATTTGGAGAGCACAGATAGACCAGGAGTCTGACGGAGATAGAACACTGTTAAATATGTGGCCTAAATTTTTTTGGGCCCACCAAAATTTTGTCAATAAGTAGGCTATGACACTGAAAAAAAAAAATTTGGAGTACTAAAATTGTAAAATATTTAGAGCAATGATATGCGATGCGTGTGGCGGACAAAACAGCGTGATAAACTGAAGAACTGTAGCTAAATATTTTTTTGGCAGATGAAGATTTTGGGGTCAGCAAAATGGTGTCCAAAAATGTTGTAAGACACTCCAAAAAATACTAAAGTACAAAAAAAGGGCTGAATTTTCTGTTTACTCAGATGTGATGCCTGAGACATAAAAAGCTGTTTGAAATTGCTAGATTTTCATGCTGTTGTATTAAAATGACCTGTCTGTAGTCTGCTGTGTGACCATGCAAATAAATGTAGAAAAAAAGGGGGCTCTGGATTACTTTGTAATAAAATTAGCAGGATTCAGGTGCCAAAAAAAAAATGACTCCTAGCCACAGACACCTGCAGATATATATATATATATATATATATATATCTATAATATAACGGTGGGAGCGTCACTCTGTCCGAAGCCTTTATAGACTGCGCAAGCGCGACGCACCGCACCTGCGCAGTCTGGACCAGAGTGACGCAGCTGAACTTAATTATCCCCCCATAATATACCGGCCGTGGGGGCTCCACCCCCCTCCCAACCCCTGTGCGCACCCCCCTCCCACCTCCTGTGTGCCCCCCCCCAGTGTGCCCCCCCCCGCTGTGATTAAAATACTCACCTAGCTTCCGGATCCCTCGCCGCAGCGTCCTCTTCTGGCCGCAGCCTCTCCTGTATGCGGTCACGTGGGGCCGCCGATTACAGTACTGAATATGCGGCTCCGCCCCTTTGGGAGGCGGAGCCGCATATTCATGATTTTAATCGGCGGCCCCACGTGACCGCATACAGGTGAGGCTGCGGCCAGAAGAGGACGCTGCGGCGAGGGATCCGGAAGCTAGGTGAGTATTTTAATCACAGCGGGGGGGGGGGGGGGGGGCATACAGGGAGGGGGACCTGGATCTGCATTTTAAACATTAATATTCATATGTTCCCTGCAGCAAACGCTGCTGCAGGGAACATATGAATCGCGGCTTCAGCACAAGTGGGGGGGGACAGCGCTTAATGTAGCGCTGTCTCCTGCACGGCACACGGACAATGTCCGTGTGCGGTACGTGTTTTACACGTCCAGCACAGCCGCCCCCAGCACAGCCACAGCCACGCACAGCCGCCCCAGCACAGCCGCCCCAGCACAGCCACGCACAGCCGCCCCAGCACAGCCACGCACAGCCGCCCCATCACAGCCACGCACAGCAGCCCCAGCACAGCCACGCACAGCCGCCCCCAGAACAGCCACGCACAGCCGCCCCAGCACAGCCACGCACAGCCGCCCCAGCACAGCCACGCACAGCCGCCCCAGCACAGCCACGCACAGCCGCCCCAGCACAGCCACGCACAGTCGCCCCAGCACAGCCACACAGTCGCCCCAGCACAGCCAAGCACAGCCGCCACCATCAGAGCCACGCACAGCCGCCCCAGCACAGCCACGCACAGCCGCCCCCAGCACAGCCACAGCCACGCACAGCCGCCCCAGCACAGCCGCCCCAGCACAGCCACGCACAGCCGCCCCCATCACAGCCACAGCCACGCACAGCCGCCCCAGCACAGCCACGCACAGCCGCCCCCAGCACAGCCACGCACAGCCGCCCCAGCACAGCCACGCACAGCCGCCCCAGCACAGCCACGCACAGCCGCCCCATCACAGCTACAGCCACGCACAGCCGCCCCAGCACAGCCACGCACAGCCGCCCCAGCACAGCAACGCACAGCCGCCCCCAGCACAGCCACAGCCACGCACATCCGCCCCCAGCACAGCCACGCACAGCCGCCCCAGCACAGCCACGCACAGCCGCCCCAGCACAGCCACGCACAGCCGCCCCCAGCACAGCCACGCACAGCCGCCCCAGCACAGCCATGCACAGCCGCCCCAGCACAGCCACGCACAGCCGCCCCCAGCACAGCCACAGCCACGCACAGCTGCCCCAGCACAGCCACGCACAGCCACCCCAGCACAGCCACGCACAGCCGCCCCCAGCACAGGCACGCACTGCCGCCCCAGCACAGCCACGCACAGCTGCCCCCAGCACAGCCACAGCCACGCACAGCCGCCCCCAGCACAGCCACGCACAGCCACTCCAGCATAGCCACGCACAGCCACCCCAGCACAGCCACAGCCACGCACAGCCGCCCCCAGCACAGCCGCCCCCAGCACAGGCACGCACAGCCGCCCCAGCACAGCCACAGCCACGCACAGCCACCCCAGCACAGACACGCAAAGCCGTCCCCAGCACAGCCGCCCCCAGCACAGGCACGCACAGCCGCCCCAGCACAGCCACGCACAGCCGCCCCAGCACAGCCACGCACAGCCGCCCCAGCACAGCCACGCACAGCCGCCCCAGCACAGCCACGCACAACCACCCCAGCACAGCTACAGCCACGCACAGCCGCCCCCACCACTGCCGCCCCCAGCACAGGCATGCACAGCCGCCCCAGCACAGCCACAGCCTCGCACAGCCGCCCCCAGCACAGCCACAGCCACGCACAGCCGCCCCCAGCACAGCCGCCCCCAGCACAGCCACGCACAGCCACTCCAGCACAGCCACGCACAGCCACCCCAGCACAGCCACGCACAGCCGCCCCCAGCACAGCCGCCCCCAGCACAGCACGCACAGCCGCCCCAGCACAGCCGCCCCCAGCACAGCCGCCCCCAGCACAGGCACGCACAGCCGCCTCCAGCACAGCCGCCCCAGCACAGCCACAGCTACAGCCACGCACAGCCGCCCCAGCACAGCCACGTACAGCCGCCCCAGCACAGCCACGCACAGCCACATCAGCACAGCCACGCACAGCCGCCCCCAGCACAGCCACAGCCACTCCAGCACAGCCACAGCCACGCACAGCCGCCCCCAGCACAGCCACGCACAGCCGCCCCCAGCACAGCCGCCCCCAGCACAGCACGCACAGCCGCCCCAGCACAGCCGCCCCCAGTACAGCCGCCCCCAGCACAGGCACGCACAGCCGCCCCCAGCACAGCCTCCCCAGCACAGCCAAAGCTACAGCCACGCACAGCCGCCCCAGCACAGCCACGCACAGCCGCCCCAGCACAGCTACGCACAGCCACCCCAGCACAGCCACGCACAGCCGCCCACAGCACAGCCACAGCCACCCCAGCACAGCCACAGCCACGCACAGCCGCCCCCAGCACAGCCACGCACAGCCGCCCCCAGCACAGCCACAGCCACGCACAGCCGCCCCGAGCACAGCCGCCCCAGCACAGCCACAGCCACCCCAGCACAGCCACAGCCATGCACAGCCACCCCAGCACAGCCACGCACAGCCGCCCCCAGCACAGCCACAGCCACGCACAGCCGCCCCGAGCACAGCCGCCCCAGCACAGCCACAGCCACCCCAGCACAGCCACAGCCATGCACAGCCACCCCAGCACAGCCACGCACAGCCGCCCACAGCACAGGCACGCACAGCCGCCCCAGCACAGCCACGAACAGCCACCCCAGCACAGCCACAGCCACGCACAGCCGTCCCCAGCACAGCCGCCCCCAGCACAGGCACGCACAGCCGCCCCAGCACAGCCACGCACAGCCGCCCCAGCACAGCCGCCCCAGCACAGCCACGCACAGCCGCCCCAGCACAGCCACGCACAGCCAGCACAGCTACAGCCACGCACAGCCGCCCCAGCACAGCCACAGCCACGCACAGCTGCCCCCAGCACAGCCACAGCCATGCACAGCCGCCCCCAGCACAGCCGCCCCCAGCACAGCCACTCCAGCACAGCCACGCACAGCCACCCCAGCACAGCCACGCACAGCCGCCCCCAGCACAGCCGCCCCCAGCACAGCACGCACAGCCGCCCCAGCACAGCCACAGCCACGCACAGCCACCCCAGCACAGCCACAGCCACGCACAGCCGTCCCCAGCACAGCCGCCCCCAGCACAGGCACGCACAGCCACCCCAGCACAGCCACGCACAGCCACCCCAGCACAGCCACAGCCACGCACAGCCGCCCCCAGCACAGCCGCCCCAGCACAGCCACGCACAGCCGCCCCAGCACAGCCACGCACAGCCACTCCAGCACAGCCACGCACAGCCACTCCAGCACAGCCACAGCCACGCACAGCCGCCCCAGCACAGCCATGCACAGCCGCCCCAGCACAGCCACGCACAGCCCCTCCAGCACAGCCACAGCCACGCACAGCCGCCCCCAGCACAGCCACCCCCAGCACAGGCACGCACAGCCGCCCCAGCACAGCCGCCCCCAGCACAGCCGCCCCAGCACAGCCACAGCTACAGCCATGCACAGCCGCCCCAGCACAGCCACGCATAGCCGCCCCAGCACAGCCACGCACAGCCGCCCCAGCACAGCCACGCACAGCCACCCCAGCACAGCCGCCTCCAGCACAGCCGCCCCAGCACAGCCACGCACAGCCACACCAGCACAGCCACACACAGCACAGCCACGCACAGCCGCCCCCAGCACAGCCGCCCCAGCACAGCCACAGCTACAGCCGCCCCAGCACAGCCACGCACAGCCACCTGAGCACAGCCACGCACAGCCGCCCCCAGCACAGCCACGCACAGCCGCCCCCAGCACAGCCGCCCCCAGCACAGCCACCTCCAGCACAGCCACAGCCATGCACAGCCGCCCCCAGCACAGCCACAGCCACGCACAGCCGCCCCCAGCACAGCCACAGCCATGCACAGCCGCCCCCAGGACACAGCCACCCCCAGCACAGCCACCCACAGCACAGCCTCAGCCACGCACAGCCGCCCCCAGCACAGCCACGCACAGCCGCCCCCAGCACAGCCACAGCCACGCACAGCCGCCCCCAGCACAGCCACGCACAGCCACAGCCACGCACAGCCGCCCCAGCACAGCCACAGCCACGCACAGCCGCCCCCAGCACAGCCACGCACAGCCGCCCCCAGCACAGCCACAGCCACGCACAGCCGCCCCCAGCACAGCCATGCACAGCCGCCCCCAGCACAGCCACAGCCACGCACAACCGCCCCCAGCACAGCCACGCACAGCACAGCCACGCAGAGCCACCCCAGCACAGCCGCCTCCAGCACAGCCGCCCCAGCACAGCCACGCACAGCCACACCAGCACAGCGACGCACAGCACAGCCACGCACAGCCGCCCCCAGCACAGCCGCCCCAGCACAGCCACAGCTACAGCCACGCACAGCCACCCCAGCACAGCCACGCACAGCCGCCCCAGCACAGCCATACACAGCCACCCCAGCACAGCCACGCACAGCCGCCCCCAGCACAGCCACAGCCACGCACAGCCGCCCCCAGCACAGCCACCCCCAGCACAGCCGCCTCCAGCACAGCCACAACCACGCACAGCCGCCCCCAGCACAGCCACAGCAACGCACAGCCGCCCCCAGCACAGCCACAGCCATGCACAGCCGCCCCCAGCACAGCCGCCCCCAGCACAGCCACCCACAGCACAGCCTCAGCCACGCACAGCCGCCCCCAGCACAGCTACGCACAGCCGCCCCCAGCACAGCCACAGCCACGCACAGCCGCCCCCAGCACAGCCACGCACAGCCACAGTCATGCACAGCCGCCCCAGCACAGCCACAGCCACGCACAGCCGCCCCCAGCACAGCCACGCACAGCCGCCCCCAGCACAGCCACAGCCACGCACAGCCGCCCCCAGCACAGCCACGCACAGCCGCCCCCAGCACAGCCACAGCCACGCACAACCGCCCCCAGCACAGCCAAGCACAGCACAGCCACCCCAGCACAGCCGCCTCCAGCACAGCCGCCCCCGCACAGCCACGCACAGCCACACCAGCACAGCCACGCACAGCACAGCCACGCACAGCCGCCCCCAGCACAGCCGCCCCAGCACAGCCACAGCTACAGCCACGCACAGCCGCCCCAGCACAGCCACGCACAGCCGCCCCAGCACAGCCATGCACAGCCACCCCAGCACAGCCACGCACAGCCGCCCCCAGCACAGCCACGCACAGCCACCCCCAGCACAGCCACCCCCAGCACAGCCGCCTCCAGCACAGCCACAGCCACGCACAGCCGCCCCCAGCACAGCCACGCACAGCCGCCCCCAGCACAGCCACAGCCATGCACAGCCGCCCCCAGCACAGTCGCCCACAGCACAGCCACCCCCAGCACAGCCTCAGCCACGCACAGCCGCCCCCAGCACAGCCACAGCCACGCACAGCTGCCCCCAGCACAGCCACAGCCATGCACAGCCGCCCCCAGCACAGCCGCCCCCAGCACAGCCACTCCAGCACAGCCACGCACAGCCACACCAGCACAGCCACGCACAGCACAGCCACGCACAGCCGCCCCCAGCACAGCTGCCCCAGCACAGCCACAGCTACAGCCACGCACAGCCGCCCCAGCACAGCCACGCACACCCGCCCCAGCACAGCCATGCACAGCCACCCCAGCACAGCCACGCACAGCCGCCCCCAGCACAGCCACGCACAGCCACCCCCAGCACAGCCACCCCCAGCACAGCCGCCTCCAGCACAGCCACAGCCACGCACAGCCGCCCCCAGCACAGCCACGCACAGCCGCCCCCAGCACAGCCACAGCCATGCACAGCCGCCCCCAGCACAGTCGCCCACAGCACAGCCACCCCCAGCACAGCTTCAGCCACGCACAGCCGCCCCAGCACAGCCACGCACAGCCGCCCCCAGCACAGCCACAGCCACGCACAGCCGCCCCCAGCACAGCCACAGCCGCCCCCAGCACAGCCACACACAGCCGCCCCCAGCACAGCCAGAGCCACGCACAGCCGCCCCAGCACAGCCAAGCACAGCCACCCCAGCACAGCCACGCACAGCCGCCCCCAGCACAGCCACGCACAGCCGCCCCCAGCACAGCCGCCCCCAGCACAGCTGCCCCCAGCACAGCCACAGCCATGCACAGCCACCCCCCAGCACAGCCGCCCCCCAGCTCAGCCACAGCCATGCACAGCCGCCCCCAGCACAGCCACGCACAGCCGCCCCCAGCACAGCCACGCACAGCCGCCCCCAGCACAGCCACAGCCACGCACAGCCGTCGCCAGCACAGCCACAGCCACGCACAGCCGCCCCAGCACAGCCGCCCCAGCACAGCCACGCACAGCCGCCCCAGCACAGCCACGCACAGCCGCCCCCATCACAGCCACGCACAGCCGCCCCAGCACAGCCACGCACAGCCGCCCCCAGCACAGCCACACACAGCCACCCCAGCACAGCCACGCACAGCCGCCCCAGCACAGCCACAGCCACGCACAGCCGCCCCCAGCACAGCCACGCCCAGCCGCCCCCAGCACAGCCACCCCCAGCACAGCCGCCCCAGCACAGCCACGCACAGCACAGAAACGCACAGCTGCCCCAAGCATAGCCACGCACAGCCGCCCCCAGCACAGCCACAGCCACGCACAGCCACCCCCAGCACAGCCACGCACAGCCGCCCCCAGCACAGCCACAGCCACGCACAGCCGCCCCCAGCACAGCCACCCCCAGCACAGCCGCCCCAGCACAGCCACAGCCACGCACAGCCGCCCCCAGCACAGCCACCCCCAGCACAGCCGCCCCAGCACAGCCACGCACAGCACAGCCACGCACAGCTGCCCCAAGCATAGCCACGCACAGCCGCCCCCAGCACAGCCACAGCCACGCACAGCCACCCCCAGCACAGCCACGCACAGCCACCCCCCAGCACAGCCACAGCCACGCACAGCCGCCCCCAGCACAGCCACGCACAGCCGCCCCCAGCACAGCCACCCCCAGCACAGCCACAGCCACGCACAGCAGCCCCCAGCACAGCCGCCCCCAGCACAGGCACGCACAGCCGCCCCAGCACAGCCACGCACAGCCGCCCCAGCACAGCCACGCACAGCCACCCCAGCACAGCCACATCCACGCACAGCCGCCCCAGCACAGCCGCCCCCAGCACAGCCACAGCCACGCACAGCCACCCCAGCACAGCCACAGCCATGCACAGCCGCCCCCAGCACAGCCGCCCCCAGCACAGCCACAGCCACGCACAGCCGACCCCAGCACAGCCTCCCCCAGCACAGCCACACACAGCCGCCCCCAGCATAGCCGCCCCCAGCACAGCCACAGCCAAGCACAGCCACCGCCAGCACAGCCGCCCCAGCACAGCCACAGCTACAGCCACGCACAGCCGCCCCAGCACAGCCACGCACAGCCACCCCAGCACAGCCACGCAGAGCCAGCACAGCCACGCACAGCCGCCCCCAGCACAACCACAGCCACGCACAGCCGCCCCCAGCACAGCCGCCCCCAGCACAGCCGCCCCCAGCACAGCCACAGCCACGCACAGCCGCCCCAGCACAGCCACGCACAGCCACCCCAGCACAGCCACGCACAGCCGCCCCCAGCACAGCCACAGCCACGCACAGCCGCCCCCAGCACAGCCGCCCCGAGCACAGCCGCCTCCAGCAAAGCCACAGCCACGCACAGCCGCCCCTAGCACAGCCGCCCCAGCACAGCCGCCCCCAGCACAGCCACGCACAGCCGCCACCAGCACAGCCGCTTCCAGCACAGCCACAGCCATGCACAGCCGCCCCCAGCACAGCCACAGCTATGCACAGCCGCCCCCAGCACAGCCACAGCCGCCCCCAGCACAGCCACGCACAGCCGCCCCAGCACAGCCACCCACAGCTGCTCCCAGCACAGCCACGCACAGCCGCCCCCAGCACAGCCACCCACAGCCGCCCCCAGCACAGCCACTCACAGCCGCCCCCAGCACAGCCACAGCCACGCACAGCCGCCCCCAGCACAGCCACGCACAGCCGCCCCCAGCACAGCCATAGCCACGCACAGCCACCCCCAGCACAGCTACAGCCGCCCCCAGCACAGCCACACACAGCCGCCCCCAGCACAGCCAGAGCCACGTACAGCCGCCCCCAGCACATCCACGCACAGCCGCCCCCAGCACAGCCACAGCCACGCACAGCCGCCCCCAGCACAGCCACGCACAGCCGCCCCCAGCACAGCCACAGCCACGCACAGCCACCCCCAGCACAGCCACAGCCGCCCCCAGCACAGCCACGCACAGCCGCCCCCAGCACAGCCACCCCCAGCACAGCCACGCACAGCCGCCACCAGCACAGGCACTTCCAGCACAGCCACAGCCATGCACAGCCGCCCCCAGCACAGCCACAGCTATGCACAGCCGCCCCCAGCACAGCCACGCACAGCCACAGCCACGCACAGCCGCCCCAGCACAGCCACGCACAGCCGCCCCCAGCACAGCCACAGCTATGCACAGCCGCCCCCAGCACAGCCACGCACAGCCACAGCCACGCACAGCCGCCGCAGCACAGCCACGCACATCCGCCCCAGCACAGACACGCAAAGCCGCCCCCAGCACAGCCACCCACAGCCGCCCCCAGCACAGCCACGCACAGCCGCCCCCAGCACAGCCACAGCCACGCACAGCCGCCCCCAGCACAGCCACCCACAGCCGCCCCCAGCACAGCCACTCACAGCCGCCCCCAGCACAGCCACAGCCACGCACAGCCGCCCCCAGCACAGCCACGCACAGCCGCCCCCAGCACAGCCATAGCCACGCACAGCCACCCCCAGCACAGCTACAGCCGCCCCCAGCACAGCCACACACAGCCGCCCCCAGCACAGCCAGAGCCACGTACAGCCGCCCCCAGCACATCCACGCACAGCCGCCCCCAGCACAGCCACAGCCACGCACAGCCGCCCCCAGCACAGCCACGCACAGCCGCCCCCAGCACAGCCACAGCCACGCACAGCCACCCCCAGCACAGCCACAGCCGCCCCCAGCACAGCCACGCACAGCCGCCCCCAGCACAGCCACCCCCAGCACAGCCACGCACAGCCGCCACCAGCACAGGCACTTCCAGCACAGCCACAGCCATGCACAGCCGCCCCCAGCACAGCCACAGCTATGCACAGCCGCCCCCAGCACAGCCACGCACAGCCACAGCCACGCACAGCCGCCCCAGCACAGCCACGCACAGCCGCCCCCAGCACAGCCACCCACAGCCGCCCCCAGCACAGCCACGCACAACCGCCCCCAGCACAGGCACAGCCACGCACAGCCGCCCCCAGCACAGCCACGCACAGCCGCCCCCAGCACAGCCACAGCCACGCACAGCCACCCCCAGCACAGCCACAGCCGCCCCCAGCACAGCCACACACAGCCGCCCCCAGCACAGCCAGAGCCATGCACAGCCGCCCCCAGCACAGCCACAGCTATGCACAGCCGCCCCCAGCACAGCCACGCACAGCCACAGCCACGCACAGCCGCCGCAGCACAGCCACGCACATCCGCCCCAGCACAGACACGCAAAGCCGCCCCCAGCACAGCCACCCACAGCCGCCCCCAGCACAGCCACGCACAGCCGCCCCCAGCACAGCCACAGCCACGCACAGCCGCCCCCAGCACAGCCACGCACAGCCACCCCCAGCACAGCCACAGCCACGCACAGCCACCCCCAGCACAGCCACAGCCGCCCCCAGCACAGCCACACACAGCCGCCCCCAGCACAGCCACAGCCACGCACAGCCACCCCCAGCACAGCCACAGCCGCCCCCAGCACAGCCACGCACAGCCGCCCCAGCACAGCCACGCACAGCTGCCCCCAGCACAGCCACGCACAGCCGCCCCCAGCACAGCCACGCACAGCCGTCCCCAGCACAGCCACGCACAGCCGCCCCCAGCACAGCCGCCCCCAGCACAGCCACAGCCACGCACAGCCGCCCCCAGCACAGCCACGCACAGCCGCCCCCAGCACAGCCACCCCAGCACAGCCGCCCCAGCACAGCCACGCACAGCACAGCCACGCACAGCCGCCCCCAGCACGCCACCCCCAGCACAGCCACAGCCACGCACAGCCGCCCCCAGCACAGCCGCCCCCAGCACAGGCACGCACAGCCGCCCCAGCACAGCCACGCACAGCCGCCCCAGCACAGCCACGCACAGCCACCCCAGCACAGCCACAGCCACGCACAGCCGCCCCAGCACAGCCACGCACAGCCACCCCAGCACAGCCACAGCCACGCACAGCCGCCCCCAGCACAGCCACCCCCAGCACAGCCGCCCCAGCACAGCCACGCACAGCACAGCCACGCACAGCTGCCCCAAGCATAGCCACGCACAGCCGCCCCCAGCACAGCCACAGCCACGCACAGCCACCCCCAGCACAGCCACGCACAGCCGCCCCCAGCACAGCCACAGCCACGCACAGCCGCCCCCAGCACAGCCACCCCCAGCACAGCCGCCCCAGCACAGCCACAGCCACGCACAGCCACCCCCAGCACAGCCACCCCCAGCACAGCCGCCCCAGCACAGCCACGCACAGCACAGCCACGCACAGCTGCCCCAAGCATAGCCACGCACAGCCGCCCCCAGCACAGCCACGCACAGCCACCCCCCAGCACAGCCACAGCCACGCACAGCCGCCCCCAGCACAGCCACGCACAGCCGCCCCCAGCACAGCCGCCCCCAGCACAGCCACAGCCACGCACAGCAGCCCCCAGCACAGCCACCCCCAGCACAGCCGCCCCAGAACAGCCACGCACAGCACAGCCACGCACAGCTGCCCCAAGCATAGCCACGCACAGCCGCCCCCAGCACAGCCACAGCCACGCACAGCCACCCCCAGCACAGCCACGCACATCCACCCCCCAGCACAGCCACAGCCACGCACAGCCGCCCCCAGCACAGCCACGCACAGCCGCCCCCAGCACAGCCGCCCCCAGCACAGCCACAGCCACGCACAGCAGCCCCCAGCACAGCCGCCCCCAGCACAGGCACGCACAGCCGCCCCAGCACAGCCACGCACAGCCGCCCCAGCACAGCCACGCACAGCCACCCCAGCACAGCCACAACCACGCACAGCCGCCCCAGCACAGCCGCCCCCAGCACAGCCGCCCCCAGCACAGGCACGCACAGCCACCCCAGCACAGCCACAGCCATGCACAGCCGCCCCCAGCACAGCCGCCCCCAGCACAGCCACAGCCACGCACAGCCGACCCCAGCACAGCCTCCCCCAGCACAGCCACACACAGCCGCCCCCAGCATAGCCGCCCCCAGCACAGCCACAGCCACGCACAGCCACCGCCAGCACAGCCGCCCCAGCACAGCCACAGCTACAGCCACGCACAACCGCCCCAGCACAGCCACGCACAGCCACCCCAGCACAGCCACGCAGAGCCAGCACAGCCACGCACAGCCGCCCCCAGCACAACCACAGCCACGCACAGCCGCCCCCAGCACAGCCGCCCCCAGCACAGCCGCCCCCAGCACAGCCACAGCCACGCACAGCCGCCCCAGCACAGCCACGCACAGCCACCCCAGCACAGCCACGCACAGCCGCCCCCAGCACAGCCACAGCCACGCACAGCCGCCCCCAGCACAGCCGCCCCCAGCACAGCCGCCTCCAGCAAAGCCACAGCCACGCACAGCCGCCCCTAGCACAGCCACAGCCACGCACAGCCGCCCCAGCACAGCCGCCCCCAGCACAGCCGCCCCCAGCACAGGCACGCACAGCCACCCCAGCACAGCCACAGCCATGCACAGCCGCCCCCAGCACAGCCGCCCCCAGCACAGCCACAGCCACGCACAGCCGACCCCAGCACAGCCTCCCCCAGCACAGCCACACACAGCCGCCCCCAGCATAGCCGCCCCCAGCACAGCCACAGCCACGCACAGCTACCGCCAGCACAGCCGCCCCAGCACAGCCACAGCTACAGCCACGCACAGCCGCCCCAGCACAGCCACGCACAGCCACCCCAGCACAGCCACGCAGAGCCAGCACAGCCACGCACAGCCGCCCCCAGCACAACCACAGCCACGCACAGCCGCCCCCAGCACAGACGCCCCCAGCACAGCCGCCCCCAGCACAGCCACAGCCACGCACAGCCTCCCCAGCACAGCCACGCACAGCCACCCCAGCACAGCCACGCACAGCCGCCCCCAGCAAAGCCACAGCCACGCACAGCCGCCCCCAGCACAGCCGCCCCCAGCACAGCCGCCTCCAGCAAAGCCACAGCCACGCACAGCCGCCCCTAGCACAGCCACAGCCACGCACAGCCGCCCCCAGCACAGCCACCCCCAGCACAGCCACGCACAGCCGCCACCAGCACAGCCGCTTCCAGCACAGCCACAGCCATGCACAGCCGCCCCCAGCACAGCCACAGCTATGCACAGCCGCCCCCAGCACAGCCACGCACAGCCACAGCCACGCACAGCCGCCCCAGCACAGCCACGCACATCCGCCCCCAGCACAGCCACGCACAGCCGCCCCCAGCACAGCCACGCACAGCCGCCCCCAGCACAGCCACGCACAGCCGCCCCCAGCACAGCCATAGCCACGCACAGCCGCCCCCAGCACAGCCACGCACAGCCGCCCCCAGCACAGTCACAGCCACGCACAGCCACCCCCAGCACAGCCACAGCCGCCCCCAGCACAGCCACACACAGCCGCCCCCAGCACAGCCAGAGCCACGCATAGCCGCCCTCAGCACAGCCACACACAGCCGCCCCAGCACAGCCACGCACAGCTGCCCCCAACACAGCCACGCATAGCCGCCCCCAGCACAGCCACGCACAGCCGCCCCCAGCACAGCCGCCCCCAGCACAGCCACAGCCACGCACAGCCACCCCCAGCACAGCCACGCACAGCCGCCCCCAGCACAGCCGCCCCCAGCACAGCCACCCCAGCACAGCCACGCACAGCACAGCCACGCACAGCTGCCCCAAGCATAGCCACGCACAGCCGCCCCCAGCACAGCCATAGCCACGCACAGCCACCCCCAGCACAGCTACAGCCGCCCCCAGCACAGCCACACACAGCCGCCCCCAGCACAGCCAGAGCCACGTACAGCCGCCCCCAGCACATCCACGCACAGCCGCCCCAAGCACAGCCACAGCCACGCACAGCCGCCCCCAGCACAGCCACGCACAGCCGCCCCCAGCACAGCCACAGCCACGCACAGCCACCCCCAGCACAGCCACAGCCGCCCCCAGCACAGCCACGCACAGCCGCCCCCAGCACAGCCGCCCCCAGCACAGCCACGCACAGCCGCCACCAGCACAGGCACTTCCAGCACAGCCACAGCCATGCACAGCCGCCCCCAGCACAGCCACAGCTATGCACAGCCGCCCCCAGCACAGCCACGCACAGCCACAGCCACGCACAGCCGCCCCAGCACAGCCACGCACATCCGCCCCAGCACAGCCACGCACAGCCGCCCCCAGCACAGCCACCCACAGCCGCCCCCAGCACAGCCACGCACAACCGCCCCCAGCACAGGCACAGCCACGCACAGCCGTCCCCAGCAAAGCCACGCACAGCCGCCCCCAGCACAGCCACAGCCACGCACAGCCACCCCCAGCACAGCCACAGCTGCCCCCAGCACAGCCACACACAGCCGCCCCCAGCACAGCCAGAGCCATGCACAGCCGCCCCCAGCACAGCCACAGCTATGCACAGCCGCCCCCAGCACAGCCACGCACAGCCACAGCCACGCACAGCCGCCGCAGCACAGCCACGCACATCCGCCCCAGCACAGACACGCAAAGCCGCCCCCAGCACAGCCACCCACAGCCGCCCCCAGCACAGCCACGCACAGCCGCCCCCAGCACAGCCACAGCCACGCACAGCCGCCCCCAGCACAGCCACGCACAGCCACCCCCAGCACAGCCACAGCCACGCACAGCCACCCCCAGCACAGCCACAGCCGCCCCCAGCACAGCCACATACAGCCGCCCCCAGCACAGCCACAGCCACGCACAGCCACCCCCAGCACAGCCACAGCCGCCCCCAGCACAGCCACGCACAGCCGCCCCAGCACAGCCACGCACAGCTGCCCCCAGCACAGCCACGCACAGCCGCCCCCAGCACAGCCACGCACAGCCGTCCCCAGCACAGCCACGCACAGCCGCCCCCAGCACAGCCGCCCCCAGCACAGCCACAGCCACGCACAGCCGCCCCCAGCACAGCCACGCACAGCCGCCCCAGCACAGCCACCCCAGCACAGCCGCCCCAGCACAGCCACGCACAGCACAGCCACGCACAGCCGCCCCCAGCACGCCACCCCCAGCACAGCCACAGCCACGCACAGCCGCCCCCAGCACAGCCGCCCCCAGCACAGGCACGCACAGCCGCCCCAGCACAGCCACGCACAGCCGCCCCAGCACAGCCACGCACAGCCACCCCAGCACAGCCACAGCCACGCACAGCCGCCCCAGCACAGCCACGCACAGCCACCCCAGCACAGCCACAGCCACGCACAGCCGCCCCCAGCACAGCCACCCCCAGCACAGCCGCCCCAGCACAGCCACGCACAGCACAGCCACGCACAGCTGCCCCAAGCATAGCCACGCACAGCCGCCCCCAGCACAGCCACAGCCACGCACAGCCACCCCCAGCACAGCCACGCACAGCCGCCCCCAGCACAGCCACAGCCACGCACAGCCGCCCCCAGCACAGCCACCCCCAGCACAGCCGCCCCAGCACAGCCACAGCCACGCACAGCCGCCCCCAGCACAGCCACCCCCAGCACAGCCGCCCCAGCACAGCCACGCACAGCACAGCCACGCACAGCTGCCCCAAGCATAGCCACGCACAGCCGCCCCCAGCACAGCCACGCACAGCCACCCCCCAGCACAGCCGCCCCAGAACAGCCACGCACAGCACAGCCACGCACAGCTGCCCCAAGCATAGCCACAGCCACGCACAGCAGCCCCCAGCACAGCCACCCCCAGCACAGCCGCCCCAGAACAGCCACGCACAGCACAGCCACGCACAGCTGCCCCAAGCATAGCCACGCACAGCCGCCCCCAGCACAGCCACAGCCACGCACAGCCACCCCCAGCACAGCCACGCACAGCCACCCCCCAGCACAGCCACAGCCACGCACAGCCGCCCCCAGCACAGCCACGCACAGCCGCCCCCAGCACAGCCGCCCCCAGCACAGCCACAGCCACGCACAGCAGCCCCCAGCACAGCCGCCCCCAGCACAGGCACGCACAGCCGCCCCAGCACAGCCACGCACAGCCGCCCCAGCACAGCCACGCACAGCCACCCCAGCACAGCCACAACCACGCACAGCCGCCCCAGCACAGCCGCCCCCAGCACAGCCGCCCCCAGCACAGGCACGCACAGCCACCCCAGCACAGCCACAGCCATGCACAGCCGCCCCCAGCACAGCCGCCCCCAGCACAGCCACAGCCACGCACAGCCGACCCCAGCACAGCCTCCCCCAGCACAGCCACACACAGCCGCCCCCAGCATAGCCGCCCCCAGCACAGCCACAGCCACGCACAGCCACCGCCAGCACAGCCGCCCCAGCACAGCCACAGCTACAGCCACGCACAACCGCCCCAGCACAGCCACGCACAGCCACCCCAGCACAGCCACGCAGAGCCAGCACAGCCACGCACAGCCGCCCCCAGCACAACCACAGCCACGCACAGCCGCCCCCAGCACAGCCGCCCCCAGCACAGCCGCCCCCAGCACAGCCACAGCCACGCACAGCCGCCCCAGCACAGCCACGCACAGCCACCCCAGCACAGCCACGCACAGCCGCCCCCAGCACAGCCACAGCCACGCACAGCCGCCCCCAGCACAGCCGCCCCCAGCACAGCCGCCTCCAGCAAAGCCACAGCCACGCACAGCCGCCCCTAGCACAGCCACAGCCACGCACAGCCGCCCCAGCACAGCCGCCCCCAGCACAGCCGCCCCCAGCACAGGCACGCACAGCCACCCCAGCACAGCCACAGCCATGCACAGCCGCCCCCAGCACAGCCGCCCCCAGCACAGCCACAGCCACGCACAGCCGACCCCAGCACAGCCTCCCCCAGCACAGCCACACACAGCCGCCCCCAGCATAGCCGCCCCCAGCACAGCCACGCACAGCTACCGCCAGCACAGCCGCCCCAGCACAGCCACAGCTACAGCCACGCACAGCCGCCCCAGCACAGCCACGCACAGCCACCCCAGCACAGCCACGCAGAGCCAGCACAGCCACGCACAGCCGCCCCCAGCACAACCACAGCCACGCACAGCCGCCCCCAGCACAGACGCCCCCAGCACAGCCGCCCCCAGCACAGCCACAGCCACGCACAGCCTCCCCAGCACAGCCACGCACAGCCACCCCAGCACAGCCACGCACAGCCGCCCCCAGCAAAGCCACAGCCACGCACAGCCGCCCCCAGCACAGCCGCCTCCAGCAAAGCCACAGCCACGCACAGCCGCCCCTAGCACAGCCACAGCCACGCACAGCCGCCCCCAGCACAGCCACCCCCAGCACAGCCACGCACAGCCGCCACCAGCACAGCCGCTTCCAGCACAGCCACAGCCATGCACAGCCGCCCCCAGCACAGCCACAGCTATGCACAGCCGCCCCCAGCACAGCCACGCACAGCCACAGCCACGCACAGCCGCCCCAGCACAGCCACGCACATCCACCCCCAGCACAGCCACGCACAGCCGCCCCCAGCACAGCCACGCACAGCCGCCCCCAGCACAGCCACGCACAGCCGCCCCCAGCACAGCCATAGCCACGCACAGCCGCCCCCAGCACAGCCACGCACAGCCGCCCCCAGCACAGTCACAGCCACGCACAGCCACCCCCAGCACAGCCACAGCCGCCCCCAGCACAGCCACACACAGCCGCCCCCAGCACAGCCAGAGCCACGCATAGCCGCCCTCAGCACAGCCACACACAGCCGCCCCAGCACAGCCACGCACAGCTGCCCCCAGCACAGCCACGCACAGCCGCCCCCAGCACAGCCACGCACAGCCGCCCCCAGCACAGCCGCCCCCAGCACAGCCACAGCCACGCACAGCCACCCCCAGCACAGCCACGCACAGCCGCCCCCAGCACAGCCGCCCCCAGCACAGCCACCCCAGCACAGCCACGCACAGCACAGCCACGCACAGCTGCCCCAAGCATAGCCACGCACAGCCGCCCCCAGCACAGCCACAGCCACGCACAGCCACCCCCAGCACAGCCACGCACAGCCGCCCCCCAGCACAGCCACAGTCACGCACAGCTGCCCCCAGCACAGCCACGCACAGCCGCCCCCAGCACAGCCACGCACAGCTGCCCCCAGCACAGCCACGCACAGCCGCCCCCAGCACAGCCACAGCCACGCACAGCCGCCTCCAGCACAGCCACGCACAGCCACCCCCAGCACAGCCACGCACAGCCGCCCCCAGTACATCCACGCACAGCCGCCCCCGCTACGCACAGCCGCCCCCAGCACAGCCAAGCACAGCCGCCCCCAGCACAGCCGCCCCCAGCCCCCAGCACAGCCACGCACAGCCGCCCCCAGCACAGCCATGCACAGCCGCCCCCAGCACAGCCACGCACAGCCGCCCCCAGCACAGCCACGCACAGCCACACCCAGCACAGCCAAGCACAGCCGCCCCCAGCATAGCCACGCACAGCCGCCCTGTTATGAACAGGTAATTCAGAACCACAATGGACCTTGAAGTTCAGAGCACACAAAGTGATCTGACAATTACCAAAAACATAGGACAAGCTCTGAGACGTGGAAACTCTGCTGACCGCAATCCCTAATCCTATCACACCACACTAGAGGTAGCCGTGGATTGCGCCTAACGCTCCCTATGCAACTCGGCACAGCCTGAGAAACTAACTAGCCCTAAAGATAGAAAAATAAGCCTACCTTGCCTCAGAGAAATTCCCCAAAGGAAAAGGCAGCCCCCGACATATAATGACTGTGAGTAAAGATGAAAATACAAACACAGAGATGAAATAGATTTAGCAAAGTGAGGCCCGACTTACTGAATAGACCGAGGATAGGAAAGATAGCTTTGCGGTCAACACAAAAACCTACAAACAACCACGCAGAGGGGCAAAAAGACCCTCCGCACCGACTAACGGTACGGAGGTGCTCCCTCTGCGTCCCAGAGCTTCCAGCAAGCAAGAAAAACCAATATAGCAAGCTGGACAGAAAATATAGCAAACAAAAATAACACAAGCAGAACTTAGCTTATGCAGGATAGACAGGCCACAGGAATGATCCAGGAGGAAGCAAGACCAATACTAGAACATTGACTGGAGGCCAGGATCAAAGCACCAGGTGGAGTTAAATAGAGCAGCACCTAACGACTTAACCTTATCACCTGAGGAAGGAAACTCAGAAGCCGCAGTACCACTCTCATCCACCAAAGAAAGCTCATAGACAGAACCAGCCGAAGTACCACTCACGACCACAGGAGGGAGCTTGGCCACAGAATTCACAACAGTACCCCCCCTTGAGGAGGGGTCACCGAACCCTCACCAGAGCCCCCAGGCCGACCAGGATGAGCCACATGAAAGGCATGAACCAGATCGGCAGCATGGACATCAGAGGCAAAGACCCAGGAATTATCTTCCTGAGCATAACCTTTCCACTTAACCAGATACTGGAGTTTCCGTCTCGAAACACGAGAATCCAAAATCTTCTCCACTATATACTCCAATTCCCCTTCAACCAAAACCGGAGCAGGAGGATCAATAGATGGAACCACAGGTGCCACGTATCTCCGCAACAATGACCTATGGAACACGTTATGGATGGAAAAAGAAGCTGGAAGAGTCAAACGAAAAGACACAGGATTAAGAACCTCAGAAATCCTATATGGACCAATGAAACGAGGCTTAAATTTAGGAGAGGAAACCTTCATAGGAATATAACGAGATGACAACCAAACCAAATCCCCAACACGAAGTCGGGGACCCACACAGCGCCTGCGGTTAGCGAAACGTTGAGCCTTCTCCTGGGACAAAGTCAAATTGTCCACTACATGAGTCCAAATCTGCTGCAACCTATCCACCACAGTATCCACACCAGGACAGTCCGAAGACTCAACCTGCCCTGAAGAGAAACGAGGGTGGAACCCAGAATTGCAGAAAAACGGCGAAACCAAAGTAGCCGAGCTGGCCCGATTATTAAGGGCGAACTCAGCCAAAGGCAAAAAGGACACCCAATCATCCTGATCAGCAGAAACAAAACATCTCAGATATGTTTCCAAGGTCTGATTGGTTCGTTTAGTCTGGCCATTTGTCTGAGGATGGAAAGCCGAGGAAAAAGATAAATCAATGCCCATCCTAGCACAAAAGGCTCGCCAAAACCTCGAAACAAACTGGGAACCTCTGTCAGAAACGATGTTCTCTGGAATGCCATGTAAACGAACCACATGCTGGAAAAACAATGGCACCAAATCAGAGGAGGAAGGCAATTTAGACAAGGGCACCAAATGGACCATCTTAGAGAAGCGATCACAAACCACCCAAATGACCGACATTCTTTGAGAGACGGGGAGATCCGAAATAAAATCCATAGAGATATGTGTCCAAGGCCTCTTCGGGACCGGCAAGGGCAAAAGCAACCCACTGGCACGAGAACAGCAGGGCTTAGCCCGAGCACAAATCCCACAGGAATGCACAAAAGAACGCACATCCCGCAACAGAGATGGCCACCAAAAGGATCTAGCCACCAAATCTCTGGTACCAAAGATTCCAGGATGACCAGCCAACACCGAACAATGAACCTCAGAGATAACTTTATTCGTCCACCTATCAGGGACAAACAGTTTCTCCGCTGGGCAACGGTCAGGTCTATTAGCCTGAAATTTTTGCAGCACCCGCCGCAAATCAGGGGAGATGGCAGACAAAATTACTCCCTCTTTGAGAATACCCACCGGCTCAGACAAACCCGGAGAATCGGGCACAAAACTCCTAGACAGGGCATCCGCCTTCACATTTTTAGAGCCCGGAAGGTACGAAACCACAAAGTCAAAACGGGAGAAAAACAGCGACCAACGAGCCTGTCTAGGATTCAACCGTTTGGCATACTCGAGATAAGTCAAGTTCTTGTGATCAGTCAAGACCACCATGCGATGCTTAGCTCCTTCAAGCCAATGACGCCACTCCTCGAATGCCCACTTCATGGCTAGCAACTCTCGATTGCCAACATCATAATTTCGCTCAGCAGGCGAAAATTTCCTGGAAAAGAAGGCGCATGGTTTCATCACCGAGCAATCAGAACTTCTCTGTGACAAAACAGCCCCTGCTCCAATTTCAGAAGCATCAACCTCGACCTGGAACGGAAGCGAAACATCTGGTTGGCACAACACAGGGGCAGAAGAAAAACGATGCTTCAACTTCTGAAAAGCTTCCACAGCAGCAGAAGACCAATTGACCACATCAGCACCCTTCTTGGTCAAATCAGTCAACGGTTTAGCAATACTAGAAAAATTATTGATGAAGCGACGATAAAAATTAGAAAAGCCCAGGAACTTCTGCAGACTCTTCAGAGATGTTGGCTGAGTCGAATCATAAATGGCCTGAACTTTAACAGGGTCCATCTCGATAGTAGAAGGAGAAAAAATGAACCCCAAAAATGAAACCTTCTCAACACCAAAGAGACACTTTGACCCCTTCACAAACAAAGAATTAGCACGCAGGACCTGGAACACCATTCTGACCTGCTTCACATGAGACTCCCAATCATCCGAGAAGACCAAAATATCATCCAAGTATACAATCAGGAATTTATCCAGGTACTCTCGGAAGATGTCATGCATAAAGGACTGAAACACTGATGGAGCATTAGAAAGCCCGAATGGCATAACCAGGTACTCAAAATGGCCTTCGGGCGTATTAAATGCTGTTTTCCATTCATCGCCCCGTTTAATACGCACAAGATTATATGCACCACGAAGATCTATCTTGGTGAACCAACTAGCCCCCTTAATCCGAGCAAACAAATCAGACAGCAGCGGCAAGGGGTACTGAAATTTGACCGTAATTTTATTTAGAAGGCGGTAATCAATACAAGGTCTCAGCGAACCATCCTTCTTGGCCACAAAAAAGAACCCCGCTCCCAATGGCGACGATGACGGGCGAATATGACCCTTCTCCAAAGACTCCTTCACGTAACTCCGCATAGCGGCGTGCTCAGGTACAGATAAATTAAACAGTCGACCTTTAGGAAACTTACTACCAGGAATCAAATCGATAGCACAATCACAATCCCTATGCGGAGGTAGGGCATTGGACTTGGGCTCATCGAATACATCTCGGTAATCAGACAAGAACTCTGGGACCTCAGAAGGGGTGGATGACGAGATAGACAGAAATGGAACATCACCATGTACCCCCTGACAACCCCAGCTGGACACAGACATTGATTTCCAATCTAATACTGGGTTATGGACTTGTAGCCATGGCCTTACTGAATAAACCGAGGATAGGAAAGATAGCTTTGCGGTCAACACAAAAACCTACAAACAACCACGCAGAGGGGCAAAAAGACCCTCCGCACCGACTAACGGTACGGAGGTGCTCCCTCTGCGTCTCAGAGCTTCCAGCAAGCAAGAAAAACCAATATAGCAAGCTGGACAGAAAATATAGCAAACAAAAATAACACAAGCAGAACTTAGCTTATGCAGGATAGACAGGCCACAGGAACGATCCAGGAGGAAGCAAGACCAATACTAGAACATTGACTGGAGGCCAGGATCAAAGCACCAGGTGGAGTTAAATAGAGCAGCACCTAACGACTTAACCTTATCACCTGAGGAAGGAAACTCAGAAGCCGCAGTAACACTCTCATCCACCAAAAAAGCTCATAGACAGAACCAGCCGAAGTACCACTCACGACCACAGGAGGGAGCATGGCCACAGAATTCACAACACCGCCCCCAGCACAGCTGCCCCAGCACAGCCACGCACAGCAGCCCCCAGCACAGCCACGCACAGCTGCCCCATGCACAGCCACGCACAGCCGCCCCATGCACAGCCACGCACAGCCTCCCCCAGCACAGCCACACACAGCGCCCCCAACACAGCCACGCACAGCCGCCCCCAGCGCAGCCACACACAGCGCCCTCAGCACAGCTGCCCCCAGCACAGCCACGCACAGCCGCCCCCAGCACAGCCACACACAGCCGCCCCCAGCACAGCCACCCGCACTCGGGCAGTAGAGCCGGAGAGAGAAAGATGGGAGCAACATATGGCAGAATGGAAACAGGAACAGGCAGAATGGGTGCAGCACATTACAACAGAATGGGGGCACAGGATGGCAACAGCACATGACAGAATGGTTGCGCACCATGGGAGCAGCACATAACAGAATGGGGGTGCACGATGGGAGCAGCATATGACAGAATGGGGCGCACACATGACAGGATGGGGGTGCAGGATGGGAGCACATGACAGGATGGGGGTGCAGGATGGGAGCACATGACAGGATGAGGGTGCAGGATGGGAGCACATGACAGGATGGGGGTGCAGGATGGGAGCGCATGACAGGATGGGGACGCAGGATGGGAGCATATGACAGGATGGGGACGCAGGATGGAGCAGCACATGACAGGATGGGGGTGCAGATTGGGAGCAGCCCATGACAGAATGGGGGCGCAGGATGGGAGCAGCACATGACAGGATGGGGGTGCAGGATGGGAACAGCCCATGACAGAATGGGGGCGCAGGATGGGAGCAGCACATGACAGAATGGGGGTGCAGGATGGGAACAGCACATGACAGGACGGGGGCGCAGGATGGAGCAGCACATGACAGGATGGGGACGCAGGATGGGAGCAGCACATGTCAGGATGGGGACGCAGGATGGTGCAGCACATGACAGGATGGAGACCATATACTAATATAAATCCTTGCCACCCGGGCGTAGAACGGGTTCAATAGCTAGTATATATATATTAGGCTGCAGCAGACAATAATGGATCCTCTTGATGTATGCAGTGAGATCTGTATACTCACATACAGTGCCTGCAGGCCTTGCTCTGATGTGGATATGTGCACATAGACTCCCCTGCCTACCTGGCACTGCAATCAATATACCCCCTAATTAGCCCTAAAAAGGACTGTTGGTTTATCAGGATTTGTGCATTCTGTGATGGTAGGCCCACACTAACTAATAAAACAAGTAATCTGACTCTATCTCAGCAGCAGCTCTCCTTACACTACCTAAGTCCGGAGCAGAATGTGGCGAGCAGGACGGCGTCAGGTCTCTTATAGACCTACCGAGTAGTGGCGAGCATGAACGCTCATCAGTACTGATGATATGTGTTTTTTTAAGGCCGTCATTAATAGGCCTCAGGCTCGAACTGCCCCATAGGGGAACAAGTAAATCCCCTGGTGCGTCCCTGTGCAGGAGTGTGCCCCCACTACACCTTTTTGAACAGTAGCTGGTGCAATTTATTTGAATCACTATGTACAGACAAGGGAAGAATCTCATTGTTCAATTAACAAACTACCTAGCTTATTATACAGAAGCATAGGTCAATTTGTGAAAGATAATAATGTAATATTGGCATGTAGCTGAACAGTGTAAGCCCAGAGTCAATGCTCCCATGGCACCCCAGTCCGAAATTGTTGGCACTTATTCCTCAGCGCTGCCAGTCACAGCACTGAGGAATAAGAATTTAATGTACCTCTGTTGGCAGGTGAATGCTAGTAATAGTCTTACATCCTTCTGTAATTACTGTCAGTGCTAGCACTGATTGCTGCCATTTAACCCCTTAGATTCTGCTGTTAATAGAGACAGGTAAATGGTTAACAGAGAGGAAAAATGTTTTGCAGTGAAAAATGCAAATTCAGTGTAAAAATAGAAATAAACAAATGAACCCCCCATACATATTATTAGGATTTCCACCTCTGGTTGGAATGGAGCTATAAAAGTGTCACATTGTTAAAGGGAACCTGTCACTCCCCTCAGGTGTTTGTAACTAAAAGAGCCACCTTGTGCAGCACAAATGCTGCATTCTGACAAGGTGGCTCTTTTAGTTATGATGCCTCCACATGCTGAAATAATCACTTATAAAATGTGCCCCCTCTTACCCTGAAATGTTCCCGGAGGCGGGTCTTTCCTTGCTAATCAGACGCAGCACAGCCGT
This sequence comes from Ranitomeya imitator, assembly GCF_032444005.1. Taxonomy (NCBI): domain Eukaryota; kingdom Metazoa; phylum Chordata; class Amphibia; order Anura; family Dendrobatidae; genus Ranitomeya; species Ranitomeya imitator. The sequence goes on from NC_091282.1 coordinate 526,597,795, forward strand.
CACTCCGGGCCTGTGCGCGCCGAGCGCCGCCTCCTCAGCGCTGTTTTCAAATAAGCCGGCGCCTGAGCTCTTTTCTCATGCCTTGGGCAAGCGCAGTGAGTGCTGCCCGTCCTCTGTCCTCATTTGCAGTCTAGCTGACTGCGCCTGTGCGGCCGCCCTGGCAAACATCCCGCTCCACAGTGTCTTCTGATTTATTCACATTGCGCGGCTGGGATTCCTAGTCCGCACAGGCAGTGCGCAGGCAGCCGGCCTCTCTGACCTGTCCGGCGCCTGCGCACTGCAGTATTTTGCTCTGCCCTCAACAGGGCAGACAAAGTATGCCTGCGCCTGTGCCGTGGTGTGAAGACCAGAAGAGGACGTCATGAAATGAAGATAGGAGGCGCCAGAGCGGACCTGAGACACCCATCAGACCCGGACCACACCGGGACTGCCCCTGGGTGAGTATAATCTAACCTCTTTTTCTCCTCTTTCAGGTAACATTGGGGGCTTATCTACAGCATTACAGAATGCTGTAGATAAGCCCCCCGATGACGGTGAGCTTACCTCACCATCAATTTTGGGGGTGACAGGTTACCTTTAATAATGGAGAAGTGTCAATAAGACACCTATCCATTATTAATCCAATATTAATAAAGGGTTAAAAAAAAACACACACGCATTTGGAAAAAAGTATTTTAATGAAATTTATTCATTACATTTTCAGAAAATTCATTAAATATTCAGAAAAATTCCCACGCTAGAGTTCGTATGAGGTTATGCCAGCAGGGGGCGCAGCACCATAAGTCTATGATGCTACATTCCCCTGCATTCCATTCATTCCCCAGTTTTTACAGGCAGGGGCAATAGCTGCATTAGCAGGCTCCTGCTTGTAAAATTATTTAACCCGTTCAGATGGATTTACATCGTGGGACTTGACTGTAACGCCGGAGAGGTATGGGATGTTGTTGTTTTTTTTATTTTAACTTTGTTTCAGGTGACAAGGGTCTTCAATTGGATTGAGCGTATAATAAAGATATTACAACACCATGTGTATTTATTTCATTAAAATACTTTTTTTCCAAATGTGTCTGTTTTTTAACCCTTTATTAATATTGGATTATTAACCAGGCTTAATGTCACCTTACAATAGCAAGATGACATTAACCCTTTATTACCCCATAACCCACCGCTACAGTGGAGTGGGAAGAGAGAGGCTAAGTGCCAGAATAGGCGCATCTTACAGATGTTTTTAGCCGGGGGGGGCAATATCCGTGGTCCTTCTCTAGGCTATTAATATCTGCCCTCAGTCACTGGCTTTCCCACTCTGGCAGAGAAAATTGCGCGGGAGCCCACAACAATTTTTTCCGTGATTTAACCATTTATTTTAACAGCTAGAGCCACAAAATTTTGCACACATACACTTCTAACATTAGTAGTGAGGAATATGGTAAAAAATAATGACCGCTATGAAATGGTTTACTGTATGTAAACCATGTCTCATATCCTGTCGGGTTTGGGAAGGAGATAGCAAAGGCCGGCAATTGAATTACCAGCTTTTCTGCTATCTAGCGCGGTATGAAATATAAATATATATATACAGTTAGGGCCAGAAATATTTGGACAGTGACACAATTTTCGCGAGTTGGGCTCTGCATGCCACCACATTGGATTTGAAATGAAACCTCTACAACAGAATTCAAGTGCAGATTGTAACGTTTAATTTGAAGGGTTGAACAAAAATATCTGATAGAAAATGTAGGAATTGTACACATTTCTTTACAAACACTCCACATTTTAGGAGGTCAAAAGTAATTGGACAAATAAACATAACCCAAACAAAATATTTTTATTTTCAATATTTTGTTGCAAATCCTTTGGAGGCAATCACTGCCTTAAGTCTGGAACCCATGGACATCACCAAACGCTGGGTTTCCTCCTTCTTAATGCTTTGCCAGGCCTTTACAGCCGCAGCCTTCAGGTCTTGCTTGTTTGTGGGTCTTTCCGTCTTAAGTCTGGATTTGAGCAAGTGAAATGCATGCTCAATTGGGTTTAGATCTGGAGATTGACTTGGCCATTGCAGAATGTTCCACTTTTTGGCACTCATGAACTCCTGGGTAGCTTTGGCTGTATGCTTGGGGTCATTGTCCATCTGTACTATGAAGCGCCGTCCAATCAACTTTGCAGCATTTGGCTGAATCTGGGCTGAAAGTATATCCCGGTACACTTCAGAATTCATCCGGCTACTCTTGTCTGCTCTTATGTCATCAATAAACACAAGTGACCCAGTGCCATTGAAAGCCATGCATGCCCATGCCATCACGTTGCCTCCACCATGTTTTACAGAGGATGTGGTGTGCCTTGGATCATGTGCCGTTCCCTTTCTTCTCCAAACTTTTTTCTTCCCATCATTCTGGTACAGGTTGATCTTTGTCTCATCTGTCCATAGAATACTTTTCCAGAACTGAGCTGGCTTCTTGAGGTGTTTTTCTGCAAATTTAACTCTGGCCTGTCTATTTTTGGTATTGATGAATGGTTTGCATCTAGATGTGAACCCTTTGTATTTACTGTCATGGAGTCTTCTCTTTACTGTTGACTTAGAGACAGATACACCTACTTCACTGAGAGTGTTCTGGACTTCAGTTGATGTTGTGAACGGGTTCTTCTTCACCAAATTAAGTATGCGGCAATCATCCACCACTGTTGTCATCCGTGGCGCCCAGGCCTTTTTGAGTTCCCAAGCTCACCAGTCAATTCCTTTTTTCTCAGAATGTACCCAACTGTTGATTTTGCTACTCTAAGCATGTCTGCTATCTCTCTGATGGATTTTTTCTTTTTTTTCAGCCTCAGGATGTTCTGCTTCACCTCAATTGAGAGTTCCTTTGACCGCATGTTGTCTGCTCACAGCAACAGCTTCCAAATGCAAAACCACACACCTGGAATCCACCCCTGACCTTTTAACTACTTCATTGATTACAGGTTAACGAGGGAGACGCCTTCAGAGTTAATTGCAGCCCTTAGAGTCCATTGTCCAATTACTTTTGGTCCCTTGAAAGAGAGGACGCTATGCATTACAGAGCTATGATTCCTAAACCCTTTCTCCGATTTGGATGTGGAAACTATCATATTGCAGCTGGGAGTGTGCACTTTCAGCCCATATTATATATATATAATTGTATTTCTGAACATGTTTTTGTAAACAGCTAAAATAACAAAACTTGTGTCACTGTCCAAATATTTCTGGCCCTAACTGTATGTCTCTCAGTGACATATATATATATATATATATATATATATATATATATATATATACCTATACTATGCATAGACATTTATTTGATCTATCCTATTCTAACCTGTCAGTGTGATTTTACTGTACACCGCGCTGAATTGCCGGCTTTTCTATAGAACACCGGTACGTATTTCTTGCAAGTCACACTGATGGTCCGTGTGTAATCCGTATTTTTCTCGCCTCATAGACTTTCATTGGGGGATTTTTTGCGCAAATGCAGCATGCTGCGATTTTCTACGCCCGTAAAATAGAGCTGAGAAATATACGGCAGATAGGAGCTACCCCATAGAGAATCATTGGTCCGTGTGCAATGCGTAGTTTTTGCGCCTCTCATACGTCCGTAAAACTCTCCAGTGTGATGCCGGCCTAACCATTACTTCTCATATCCACCATGCATATTGGTGTAAAAGAGGCAAAGGCAAATCAATGTATTATTTAAAAACATCTGTTTATTTAACATAAATAAATGTCTTGTTTTAGTTTATATTTATGTTAAATAAACTGATGTCTTTAAATAATACATTGATTTGCCTATGCCTCTTTTTCACCTGCCCTGCAATATGCATGGTGGATATGAGAAGTAATCTCAAATAGTGATGTAAAACCAAATTTAATGATGGAAAACTTTAATTGAGCTGACCAGAAGAGTACAGTTGTGAAAATGAAAATCTTAGGGCTAAACTGACATTTTAGTCTAATGCAATAGACTAAATAGAATTGTTAATTTTTTAAATCAATTTTACGGTAATTGATCTTAAGCATAACATTTACAAGGATTTCGGCGTCCGGTTGACGCATGCGCCATTGGGAATGCCCCTGTGACTTTCTACTCCGCTCAAATAAGGCGACGCAGAGCGTGACACGCTTGCGTTCCAGGCGCGGAGGAAAGGAAGTCACTGTTTACGATAGGGGAAGTTCATCATTGGCGCATGCGCAGTTACAAGCCGGGTACGCCGACATCAAAATCAGCTGTGGACGGGAGTATATAGAGAGCGAGAGATGCAGCGTACATGCAGACCCCCATTTTGAGGAAGCCACAGAGGCGAAACGGCGTTGTCGGGGTTACTGATGTGCGTGCAGGACAGGAAGCATATAAATGTAAGTTGTATAGGACTTTAGCCGACTATGGTATAATTAATACCAACAGATTTGTTTGCCATCGATGCAGTCTGTATTAGTGACCAGAGCCGGGTACGGTATAGCTAATATTAGTGATTTTTTTCTTGTTATTTATGCAGGCTATACTGATAATTAGAGCTGTGTATGATATAGTTGTTATTGGTAATTTTTTGCCTGCCGGCTATGCAGGCTGTGTTAGGTGGCGCTGCCATATCTTTTTGCACAGGACACTTTCTCAGACCAAAGCATACAGGTTAGAGAATTATGGGGCTGTGATAGCCTATATACTGATGAAATTTGTATGGGTTCTTTCAGGAATAGTTACCAGACTCTTTTCTGAAATTGAGTGTGTCCTTACAATTTGATATCCTACATAGGTAAATAGAGTGCGTTTTGTGGCTTTAAATAGTTCATAAGCTTATTGCTGTGTCCTGTTTGCCGTCAGTATTTTATGAATATCCTTGTCTTGTTTTTTATTATTGTCTAAATAAAGTGTATATGGTTTTATATTTGCTTATGCCTCTTCTTCACCTACAAATTTGTATGGTGGTTGTTAATAAGAATTGATCTTAAGCCCCTGAAGGGGTAATAAACATCCTAAATGCAAATTTTAATAGATTAAAATAGGCTCACTTTTATGAATTTCCCATATATTGGTCCGTCAAAGTCACTTCAAAACTGAAAAGATCTATAAAGATATTCAGGAGATTTACTTAAAAATATGAAAAAACTGCTGCTAAAATTTGAGGTTTTCTAACATCACCTAAAAATAAAAGTATATTTGACAAATGATGACAAAATGTAGACATGAGTTGAATGTTATGTATTTAAAAAGTTGTTGACTACTAGGACAACACCTTATCATACCTCATGCTTGGCCCCAATAAAATAAAAAAGCTTATACTTACCTTACATGCCGGAGCCGTTCCCATGTTATCGGCACTTACTCTCCCCGCGGCTTCCGTGTGGTTGTTGTGAGACATGAGCCCGACACCCAATCAGCGCTGGTGTCACTGTTCCTGCTTTCTGTCGAATTGAACATAAAGAAGATGTCAGAGATCAGCTGCAGCCTGGACTTAGAATCATAGAATCATAGAATGTTAGGGTTGGAAGGGACCTCAAGGATCATCGTGTCCAACCCCCTGCTCAATGTATCACATAGGATGCACTAAACCATCTCAGAAAGATGTCTGTCCAGCCTCTATTTGAAGACTTCCATTGAAGGAGAAATCACCACCTCTCATTGCAGCCAGTTCCACTCATTGATCACCGTCACTGTCAAAAAGTTTTTTCTAATATCTAATCTGTATCTTCTCCCTTTCAGTTTCATTCTATTGCTTCTTGTTTTTCCATGTGCAAATGAGAATAAGGATGATCCCTCCACACTAAGACATCCCTTCAGATATTTGTAGACAGCTATTAAGTCTCCCCTCAGCCTTCCTTTTTGGAAGCTAAATACTCCCAGATACTTTAACTGTTCATTGTAGGACATACTTTGCAGTCTGCTCACCATCCTGGTAGCTCTTCTCTGAACTTGCTCCAGTTTTTCAATGTCTTTTTTTTAAATGTGGTGCCCAGAACTGGACACAGTATTCCTGACATGGCCTAGGCAAGCAGAAGTAGAGGGGGATAATTACTTCATGTCATCTAAACTGTATGCTTATCTTAATGCGCACTAGAACTGTGTTTGCCTTTTTTGCTGCGGCATCACACTGTTGACTCATGTGTGATCTATTGATATACCCAAGTCTTTTTCACATGTGCTGTTGCTTAGTTCTATTCCTCCTATTCTATAGATGCAATTTTTGTTTTTCTTTCCCAGATGTAGACGCATGCATTTCTCCCTGTTAAATACCATTATATTAGCTGCTGCCTATTGTTCAAGCTTATCTAGATACTTCTGAATCTGTCCTCTGTCTTTGCTAGTGTTAGCTGTCCCTCCTAACTTTTTATCATCTGCAAATTTGATTAGTTTATTTTCACTTCCCTTATCTAGATCATTTATAAAAATGTTGAACAACACTGGGGCCAGGAGAGAGCCTTGTGGTACCCCACTTGAAACATTCTTCCAATTGGATGTGCAGCCATTTATTACCACTCTTTCAATATGATAACTGAGCAAGTTATGAATCCCAGTATCCATAGCCTTGTCAATCCCAAACTTGGTCATTGTTTCAATAAGGATAGTATGAGATACTTTATCAAATGCTTTGCTGAAGTTGAGATATATTATATCTACCCCATTTCCTGAAGTCATTGATTACATCATAGAAGAAAATTAGATTAGCCTGGCATGACTTGTTTGCTACAAACCCATACTGGCTGAGGTTAATTACTGCATTTTTATTCAATCATTTACATACATGCTGTTTAATCATTTTTTCAAAGATCTTTCCTGGTATATAAGTAAGGCTCATTTCCTCATCATGTTCAATTCGACAAAAGGCAGGGACAGTGACGCCAGTGCTGATTGGATGTCGGAGTCACGTGTCACAACAACAGCATGAGAGCCCCAGGACCTCAAGTGTCTACACAGCTGGATCAGCACCAGCATGGGAGGTTAGTATAAGCTTTTTTATTTTATAAGGGGCCAAACATTTAGATCATGAAAGGGTAAAAGCTAAATGCATACATTTTTCAAAGTTTTTGGGAGATTTAACATTTTTTTATTTCATATCATATTTTCATTTAATAAATGCAAGACATATTGACCTACATTTAAAAATAAAATTAAGTAATAAGTACAATGTAAAACCAAAAATATCTAAGAATCACTGCAATATGTAGAAGAATTTCAAATTTATTGCCACATAAAGCGACTCATGTCAGATTTGAAAAATGTGGCTTGGTCACGAAAGCCCAAATGGCTGCTGAGGGAAGGGGTTTAGGATCTATAAGATGGAAATTATGTCATAGAAAAAGAAGGTTATGTAACAGCTGACAAACCTAGAAGTGGATGATGACAGAAAACTTCCACCAAAGTTGATCACATTATTAAGAAAAAGTCAGTATCGTAAGTCCATAAATGTGCTGTACAGATTTCACACAAAATGAATGAAGAATATGGGGTCAAAATTAGTCCCCAAACTGTGATGCGATGGCTAAGAATTTCAGTCAAGAAGCTTTTATCAATCATTAGGAATAAGAAGGCGTCTGCAATGCCAAACACAGAGACCTTCTGCAGCCAGATGTAGAGTGAATATCTGTTGCATCCTACACACCCATCTGACACACCCACACTCACCTCAGTGAGAGCCAGCTGATGAACTGTGGTAAACTTCATTATGTCACCGCAAGGACCATGTAAAATTTCTCATGGTGCTAGCGGTGAACTCAATGAGGTCACCGCAGTTCATTGGGCAGGCTCCCAATGAGCTGCTCATGGGAACCACAGCTTCTGTGACATCCAGATGGCATCCAAATGAGGTAGAGATGGATTACAGCTTGGGACAAAAGGAATATTATCGGACAGGTGAGGAATATGTTTTTTTTTTATTTTAATTTATACTGTAATAAATGGTAAAAAGAGGGTCTGGGAGTATTTATTGCAAGTAAAGAATGTTATTCTTCTGTGTATTTATTTCAAAATGTTCTATGGGGTCAGTAATGGTGGTGTGCATGAAAAAAAATAAAAGATTTATACAACTGGAACAAATGACAAACAAACAATAATTTCCTGTTGGGTGAAGGATAGGTAAGTACACAACAAGAGACAAGGGGGAGCCCAAACACTATGGGAGAGGGGAGTGGAGACCCATAGGCAGATCTAAAATCACCCTGTCTACCCAAAACATCCCTATATAGGTTCTGCACCTATCGCAGAGCAGGAACCTAACCCCTGCCTGACCCTAGCAATAGGCCCTATATAGGGAGGGGATGGGGTATGCACTAGTTAGTCCCCAATAAAACAGATGGGGGAAAACACTTATCTATGAGAAGACCATCGAGATATTACGCCAGCAATCCTCCAAAGGTTCTCAGGGAAGGCACTATCCAAATGCTACACATTCCAACAAGACTGAGGCAAGTATAAGCTAACACCGGCACCATGCTGCTGCAATTGAATGTATTTAAACCTTCAGCGAAGGTGGGTGATTAGCAGCAGAAGGCGGAGGTAACTATTGGGTCCAAGAGGGTGAAGGTTATCACTTTATAACTGAGATGCAAAAATCAAGAAGATGCTTGAGCTAAATGCAAGGACCTTCTACAGCTGGATACAGGATATCTGTGTCACACCTGCCACACCCGTGATAACTAAATTGTCTCCATCAGCCTCATTATGGTGGGTGGTTTCACTGGGTGTTTAGTCTGAATTGCATGTTTATGGGATTTAGACAGAAACTCCAACGTAACTGCTGAGCTTAGAGCGTAGAACACACAATGTGATTCCAGTCTTTCACTGAAAGCGATAAAAAAATGTTATGTTCCCCAAAATGTTACTAATAAATCTCTAATTTAGCCCTCACAAAACCAGTCTCCATTCAGTTCCGTCATGTGTCACTTGAAATATATAATATATTATTGGTAGAACAAAGACTTTAAAAAAAGTGACACGCCTCCAACACACAACAAAAAAATCCAGTGAAATCAATTGCCCCCCTTCGTCTGAGTCCCACATTGCCTAAATTGCAGTAAGCAGCCACATGTTTAGCATTACTGTAGAAGGGAGAGCCCAAATGACAATCTACAGGGTGCATGTCTCCAGAACCAAGAGCTGGGCACAATATATTATTTTCTGTTTTTCCATGGGACATGGGTTTCAATGGATTAAGTATAAAGGTGAGTATAACTGTGCTTTTTTTTATTTCAAATAAAGGAATCTATGTCATTATTTTAATTAAAGAATTTTATTCGGGTTGTGTGTTTTTTTTTTTTACAATCTAACTATGGTGTTAGTAATGGGTGCATCTCATAGAAGCCTCTCCATTAATAACCTGTGGGCTTGATGTAAATAGGCATGAAACAGCTGACATTGTAGGAAGATGGATCAGGATAGTGGTCTCTCTTGCCACTATCTTTCTGACAGGAGTAGACCTTTGCACCTGACTGTTGGGGGGCAGGTGTGATATAAAAGAGGCTGAGCATGGCAGGAACAGGGCTTTTGGTGGGTACCCAGCTTGTGCGACAAGAGAAGGTTGACTCCCTCTCTGCTGACCGACACCAACCTGCAGGCCCGCATTACACTCTTCCATTCCCCGTGCATACAGATTGTGTACCTCTTGAGACCTTTTCCCTGCTACCCTCTGACCTCAACAGCTTGTGGGATGCGCTGACAAAACAGGCCCTGAGGGAGCGCGTGCAGGTAAACCGTCGCATGACTTTTTCGGAGAAAAGCACAGACGCCTGTACAGGAGCAGGGTGTGACAGTCCCGGTGGGGAAGTTCCGGAGCGGGGAGGTGTCCGTAAATGCAATCGCTGAACCCCAATTGGTGGAATCATTGAGGAGAGAATTTCTGAATATTAAAGAGCTGTACCAAAAGATGAAGAGTATGTTAGGTCAGATGTAGCAGAAAGGTGTCATCAGAGAGAGTCAGAGTCCATGGGCTGCTCCAATAGTGCTGGTGCAGAAGAAAGATGGGACTGCGTTTTTTGTAGATTATCGGAAACTCAATGCCTGTATCGTGAGAAACTTATACCCATTACCCAGGATTGAGAAATCCCTGTCCGCTCTAGGAAAAGACAAATTTTTTTCTATGTTCGATCTCGCCAGCGGCTATTGGCAAGTGTTGATGTCAGAACAGGATTGAGCAAAGACCGCCATTATTCTACTTATGGGCCTGTTTGACTTCAACCAAATGTCGTTCAGCTTGGCCAATGCTCCCGCAACTTTCAACATCTCATGGAAAGGTGTCTGTGTGATTTGAACTTCGAAGCCATGCTTATCTAATTAGATGACATTATAGTCTAAGCTGCTTCATTTGAGGAACATCTACAACGACTGGAACAGGTGCTGAGAAGCCATCAGAAGCATGGACTAAAGGTGAAACCTCCAAAATATAATTTATTCTGCACCCAGATTGAGTAGTTGGACCATGTTATTTCTGCTGAAGGGGCGAAACCATACTGAGAGAAGATCGCTGTGATAAGGATTGGTCCACTGCAGAGATGGTGAAAGATGTTTAAGCATTCCTGAGACTGACCGGGTATTACCGCCATTTTGTGAAGAATTTTGACCGCCAAGCAAGACTGCTGCTGGAGTTGCTTAAAGGAGTGCCCTCGGGCGAAAAGAACTAGAACATTTGTTGGAAGGAACACCAGGAGGAAGTTTTTCAAGATCTGAAGAAGGCATTGATGGAAGCTCCTGTGTTAGCCTATATGGACTTTTCTCAACCATTTATTTTCCACACCGATGGCAGTTTGCATGGACTTGGGGCTGTGTTTTCACAGATACAGGATGGAAGAGAGAAGGTGATTACTTATTCAAGTCAGTCCCTTCATGATTCCGAACGTAATGTGGACAATTACAGTTCCTTAAAGTTGGAGCTGCTGGAGTGGTGTGGGCTATGACGGAGAACTTCGCAGAATATTTGTCCGGTCTGAAATGCTGTTACGCACTGACAACAACCCATTGGCTCATCTGGAAAATGCGAGGCTTGGAGCTCTGGAACAAGATGGGTGCCCAGAGAGGCAAAGTTTCGATACAAAATTGCTTACAAATGAGGAGCAGAGAACACCCATGCTGATGCCCTATCCAGGAGATGAATATCTTTAAAGTGAGGAGGTCCCCAGGTTCCTAGGTCCCGCCAGGATGCTGGTGGCATCTCAGGACCAGGTACAAACCCTGACTCAGGTGGGTGTGTCTTGGGCCGATCCCGGGATGAGTGGGTCCGGTTACCGCAAGAAGATAGTGAGCTTGCTCTGCTTAGACAGTGTGTGACTTTAATGAGACTTCAAAGATTGGCAGAGATAAATACTCTATCCCCGGAGACTCTGCAGATTCTTCGACAGTGGGAGCGCCTTCAGATGAAGAATGGATTGCTGTATTGGAAAGTGCAACTTCAGATGGAGCCAGGTGCTACCTGGCAAGTTAAAATTTCAGAAACGCTGGTGTCCGAGATAGCCACCGAAGCACATGAGAAAGTAGTGCACTTTGGACAGGAGAAGACTTTTCAGTGGTTACAGCGGCTCATTTATCATCCTCGGCTGAAGGCAGTAGTGGAAGAGACTTGTAGGGTATGTCGCACATGTCAATTGGCTAAACTGCTGGAGCAGAGAGCCCCCATGCAGTCCATTGTGACATCTACCCCCTGGAGCTGTTAATGATAGACTATCTTATCATTGGGCTGGCCCACCAGGGATATGAACATTGTTTAGTGATGGTAGATCACTTCATGAAATTTGCCATTGTGACTCCAACCTGAGATCAAACCGTGGAATCAGCTGTACATGCAATCACTAAAAATTTCACTCAACTTTATGGCTATCTGACACAGATCCATTCTGAGCCTGTTTCTTGGGTAAAGTGATGGAAGAATTACATGGTATGTACCGGATTGACAAATCCCACACCACACCATATCACCCTCAGGAAAATGGCACCTGTGAATGGTTCAACTGGACATTAATTCAAATGTTGAGAATGCTGGAATATCGGAAAGCCCGGTGCCTGAGTATGTATCAGAGTTGATGTAGGTATACAACAATCGAGTACACCGAATCACGGATTATACCCCTTATTCCCTTCTATTTGGCCAGGCTAGAAAGGTAATCACTGCGTTAGAATTGGATAAAGAAGAGGACTAGCCACAGATGAGGTTGTCCTCCTGCGTTTGAGAACATCGTCATTGCCTGCAGACTTTGCATCAGTTGGTACAGACCAGGTTTCGGGAGTTGGAGCATGCTGAGAGAACTCAACCGTGGGCATTAGATCTTCAGGTCGGAGACAGTGTCTTAGTGCAAGAAAGATGTCCTCGAGAAAAACTGGAAAATCGGTGGTAAAAGGACCCGTATTGGGTAAAATGATGAGTCAGCTCCAAGGGGTCTGTGTACGACATTCAGCCTGAAGGAGAAAGGAGCGATCCTACTCAGATAGTTCACCAGAATATGCTTCGACCTTGCCTATCGAAAGATCCTGTATGAGTAGGAGAGGCACCAGAGACTGTCAAGCCAGTTCCCACGGTAGTAGAGGAAGAAGAGGATGAGGAGAGTGATGAATGAAGACCTGGGGTCCCCAAAGAAAATGATCCAGAAAATACAGACACACCATTGCTCCCTCCTGTACAACCTGATTCTGCCACCCAAGGGGACTCCACTACTCCTTCCAACTTACGACACTCCTAACGAACAACAGCAGGCAAACCCCCCAATCGTTTTGATCAAGAACACTTCATCTGGCAGCAAAATGTACAAAGGAGCGGTAGACGGCTATGTGTTTCACAAGAATCCACTCCCGTGGAATGGAGAGCAAAAGGAGTGGGGGAACGAAGGAAGAAGGAAGATGGATCAGGATAGCGGTCTCTCTTGCTCGTCCAGGCCGGAACTGTCGGGGCTTTCACCATTGTTGCCGGGGGAAGGACCTTCTGACCGGAGCAGACCTTTACACCTGACTGCTGGGGGTGGGTGTGATATAAAAGGGACTGAGCATGCGTGAACGTGGCTTTTGTTGGGTACCCAGCTTGTACGACAAAAGAAGGTTGACTCCCTCTCCACTGACCGATGCCAACCTGCAGTCCTGCATTACCCCATTCCATTCCCCGTACATACAGACTGTGTACGTCTTGAGACCTTTTCCCCGCTACCCTCTGACCTCAACAGTTCTAACTGGTCTGTACCTCTGACAACTACCGACACACTATGCAGTACTGTTCCTAGGGTGCACACTGATGGTAGCAGCAAGCCTGCGGCCTTCACTCCAAGACTTTGTACATCATCTGTGGTGCTGCAAACATCCCTTCAGTCAGCACCTGTGTAACGGGGTCTACCAAGCTGGGGTACCTCTTTCAGTACCACCCCGTGTTTCAGGAGGTCCACTCTGATTTTGCAGGATTCTGAATGAAGGACGCTGGCTGGAATTCCTTGATTACGTGAGAGCATATAAAAGCTGACTGCTACTCCACGTATTTCCAGTCTAAAAGAACACACTTTATTCACAGCACACAAAATATATAACACAGATACACAGGGCAGGCCAATAAAAAAAGCAGGCCAGACATACATTACAATAGCCGCAGGGGGCCGGAGCTGATATTTACTGTGGGAATTACAAAGGTGGGGAGGACAAAAGGGGAATATCGTTTCCCCTCTGCCCAGGGGCGCAGCCTGTGGACTGATGCATTTCACATGAAACCTATTATACATAATATATACTGCATAACATATTCTTGATGTTGGGGGTTCTGTAACACGGCTTCCCTTTTCAGCGACGCGATCGGCATACACAGTCTGATCCTTATCGGATCGGTTTGGGGATGACCAAAGTTTATGGGGTGGGTACAAGTTCCGTTTGTCGACTTAGTCCATCGGCATTACCGTTTTGTTTGCCGGGTCTGTAGTGGATGGTGAAGTACAGAGGTTGTAGGGCTAAACTCCACCGCAGTAATCTGGCGTTGTCTCCGGAGACCCGATTAAGCCAGACTAGGGGATTATGGTCCGTTAGGAGGGAAAACTGTCATCCATACAAATATGGTTGTAACTTTTTGAGTGCCCATACTATTGCCAGGCACCCCTTCTCGATGGCCGCATAGCTCACTTCACGGGGCAGTAGTTTCCTACTCAGGTGAGCTACCGGGTGTTCTTGGCCGTCCGGCCCGACTTGGCTTAGTACTGCCCCAATCCAAACATAGAAGCATCTGTGTGAACAAGGAAACGTTTAGTTGGATCGGGTGCGGCCAATACAGGGGTATTGGTGAGGGCGTCCTTTAGCTGGCGGAAGGCTTCCTCACACTCTGGGGTCCAGGTAACCTGGCGGGGTTGGTTCTTACGGGTCAGATTAGTGAGGGGCTTGGCCACGCTGCTGTAATTGGGAACGAATTTCCTATAATACCCCGCTGTCCCTAGAAACGCCATGACCTGGGTTTTGGTGCGTGGGGTGGGCCATTTGGCTATGGCCTCAATCTTGGCTGGTTCTGGTCTCTGTTTCCCACTTCCCACCCAATGCCCTAAATACTGAACCTCTGCTTTGCCCACGTGACACTTGTTTGGGTTCAGGGTGATTTCGGCCTTGTGGATCCTGTCTAATACTGTCTCTAGGTGATTTAGATGCTCTTCCCATGTCGCGCTGTAGATGGTGATGTCATCCAGGTAGGCACACGCATAGTCCTGGAGACCATCCAGAAGCCGGTCAGCCAGCCTCTGGAAGGTCGCCGGGGCAGTCTTCATCCCAAATGGCATAACTTGAAACTGGAATAAGCCAAACGGGGTGACAAATGCCGACTTGGGAATAGCATCAGGACTAAGGGGAATCTGCCAGTAGCCTTTGCATAGATCGATGGTGGTCAAATACTTTGCCCCTGCCAGCCGGTCTAACAAGTCATCCACACGCGGCATGGGATACGCATCCATCACTGTTTTCTCATTGAGCTTACGATAGTCTACACAAAACCGTGTAGTCCCATCCTTCTTGGGCACTAACACTACGGGGGATGCCCAGGGACTATCTGACTCTTCAATGACCCCTAAACGCAACATCTCTTGTATCTCTTGTCGCATCCCTTCTCGTAGAGACTCAGGGACGCAGAAGGGGGGTTGTCGCAGGGGGGTCTGATCCTGGGTCTCAACCTTGTGTTGTGCCAGGTAAGTGTACCCGGGTTTCCCTGAAAACATCCTCTGTCGCTGCCTCAACAACTCCTCCGCCTGCTGTCTCTCCCGGGGACCTAAGTCTTCACCCCAGTGTACCTGGTCCCATGTTTTAGACTGAGTCCTCTCCCCTAAGACATCAGGCAAGGGAAGTCCGGATAAATCCTCTGCTTCAGGTGCACAGATGGCCACTACCTCTTCAGGGCGCTCCCAATAGGGCTTCAGCATATTCACGTGGAACATGCGGATAACCCTGGGGTCGTCACAATCGGCGACATTATAGGTGGTGTCAGCTATTTTCCCCACTACCTGGTAGGGCCCCTGCCATGCAGCTTGGAACTTGTTCTGCCTAGCGGGCTCTAACACCAGGACCTTTTGCCCTATTTCCAAGGTGCGCTCTCTTGCCCTCCGATCGTACCATACGCGCTGGCGCCGCTGGGCCACCTGCATGTTCCCATGTACAGCCTGGGTCAGCTCCTGTAGGCGGTCCTGGAATTCCAGCACATAGGGTACAATAGGTACCCCTTCTATGATGCCCTCCCCTTCCCATTGTTATAGCACTAAGTCTAGGGGTCCCCTTACCCGTCTCCCGTATACCAGTTCGAATGGGGAGAACCCCGTGGATTCTTGGGGCACCTCTCGATAGGCAAACAGGAGGTGAGGCAAGAATTTCTCCCAGTCCCTGTAGGTCCTGGTAAAAGTCCCAATGAGTTGTTTTAATGTCCCGTTAAAGCGTTTACACAACCCATTGGTTTGCGGGTGGTACGGGGCACTTCTAATGGACTTTACGCCGCACAGCTTCCACAGTTGGTTGGTCACCTCTGCTGTAAACTGGGTACCCTGCTCTGAGATAATCTCCCCGGGAAATCCAACCCGTGAGAAAACCTGGAGCAGAGCAGCCGCCACCATCTCTGCCAGTATGTTAGGTAACGCAACCGCCTCTGGATATCGTGTGACATAATCTACCACTGTCAATATATACCTTTCCCCTGACGGACTTGGTTTGGCTAGCGGCCCTATCAGATCGACTGCTACTCGGCTAAATGGTTCCTCCACAAAGGGGAGGGGGCGTAATTTGGCCTTGCATCAATCTCCCCTCTTGCCAATGCGCTGGCAACTGTCACAGGTCTGGCAGTATTGACGAACATCATAGGTTACCCCCGGCCAAAAGAAGTTTTGTGTCAGACGATGCCTGGTGCGACTGACGCCGAAGTGCCCGGCCAAGGGTATGTCATGAGAGATTCGCAGTAACTCCTGCCTATACTTCTTGGGAACTACCAGCTGTCGTTTGATAGTGGGGCTCGTCCCTGTGTGGTGCTGCTCTGTGATCCGGTAGAGGAGTCCCTGCTTCCATATAAACTGTTCCCCTTCCAGTACCCCTCTCCCCTCCTCTGCCTTCCCACGATATCCCTCCAATGAAGGATCCTTAAGTAATTCCCTCTTAAATTCATCTGGGGTGGCCCAAGAAATGTGTTTGGCTATAGGAATACGTGTAGGGCTGGGATGTCTTACCTGGGCCTCCTCTGAGTGTGATTCCGCCTCCGCAGCTCGAGCTTGTCTCCCGGCGGTCACAGGATATGTCTCAGCCAGAGGGGCAACCGAGAAGGCAGACAACATGGGCCCCAAGTCATTTCCCAGCAAAACATCTGCAGGCAAATCCTCTATCAAGCCGACCTCAACAAGGCCATCCCCAACTCCACAGTTCAGGTGAATCCTGGCAGTGGGCAGTCGATGTATGGCTCCCCCTGCTACACGGACTGCCACTGTCCGGTCCATCTTCTCTTGGTCCCGGACGAGATGAGGCTTCACAAGGGTCAAAGTTGCTCCGGAATCTCTTAGTCCCTGCATGCGTTTCCCATTATCCCACATGACCTGTCGATGCTGTTGTCGATTATCTGCCCGGGCTGCCTGCATGGGGTCTACTTCATGCAGCACTTCCTCCATGTCTTCCACCCCTTGATTAGTTGTAGCCCCCAATGCCGGGTCAGCTTCGCCTTGGTAGCAGTGTACAGCGGCCCGGCGGAAGGTAGCTGTTGCCGCCTTTGGCCACTGGGTATGCTGAGTCAGGTTGGGACATTGTCTTTGCAGGTGGCCCAGCTGACGGCAGGTGTGGCATCGTGCCCCAGGGGAACTGTGGTAGGCCGGGTTTCTAGCTGGTCCCCCTACAATCTTCGGTGGTTTGTGGCCCTCCAGGTCCATTGGCGGACCCCTAGTGACCATCTTTGATCCGGACAACTGAGGCCTCCTGGCGTCATGATGTTCATCGGCCAGACAAGCTGCTTCCTCAAGAGTCATTGGCCGCCTGTCCCGAAGCCATTCCTGTATCTCGGGGTTTAGTCCATTAAAGAATCGTTCTAACAAGAAGAGCTGGAGGACGTCCTCCTTAGTGGTTGCTTGGCTCCCTTGTACCCACTGTAGCAGTGACCACCGTAATTTACAGGCCCATTCAGCGTGGGCATCGGTTACTCGTTTTATAAGTCCGCGGAACTTTTGGCAGTATGCCTCTGGTGTCAGCGCATACCGGGCCAAGATCACTTCTTTGATCTGCTCATAGTCCATACAGTCCTCATCAGGTACCGTGCGATAGGCGTCTGCTGCCCGGCCTGTCCGGCTTCACTTGATGAAGGGCACACTGCCGCTCAAAGTCCTGCAGAAAGCCATCAATGTCTTCCTCTGCCTCCCCCAACTGTCGGAAGGCATTATACTGGATCTTTTTGTGGCTTACTGTTGAAGGTACTGGGTGGAGGCCAGAGCTCCCCCTGCTCGCTGACTCTCCTCTCTCCGCTCTGCCATCTCCATCTTGGCTAGCTCTATCCTGGTCCGCTCGGCCATCTTTTCCTTCAGATCAGTACGCACATCAGCCATCACCTCTCGTATGATCTCTACTGCAGGGTTTGGGCCATAGAACGCCAGTCTGTTCTTTACCTCCCTCTGGAATTCAGTCTCCTTCACGTTCACATTGGGGGGCGCTGCACTGTCGTGTTCCATGATGGCTGCTATCAAATCCGCTTTTGTTTTGTTGCTGGCGATTAACCCTCGGGCTTCCACCAGATCTTTTAATGTAGTCCTCTTTAACTTCTGGTAGTTGTCTTCCATTCATTCCTTTGCTCCTGTAGAAGGGATATCACATCCCGCTGTCTGCCACCAGTGTAACGGGGTCTACCAAGCTGGGGTACCTCTTTCAGTACCACCCTGTGTTTCAGGAGGTCTACTCTGCTTTTGCTGGATTCTGAATGAAGGACGCTGGCTGGAATTCCTTGATTACGTGAGGGCATATAAAAGCTGACTGTTACTCCACGTATTTCCAGTCTAAAAGAACACACTTTATTCACAGCACACAGAATATATAACACAGATACACAGGGCAGGCCAATAGAAAAAGCAGGCCAGACATACATTACAATAGCTGCAGGGGGCCGGAGCCTGCTGATATTTACTGTGGGAATTACAAAGGTGGGGGAGGACAAAAGGGGAAAATCGTGTCCCCTCTGCCCAGGGGCGCAGCCTGTGGACTGATGCATTTCAAATGGAACCTATTATACATAATATATACTGCATAACATATTCTTGGTGTTGGGGGTTCTGTAACAACCTTGTTCCAGGACCACAAGATCACATGTAGGAAGGCCAGGATACTTCACCGCCGTGCAGAGACAGTGCTTCACTTTCCTCCAGGATCGGCTCAGAAACTTCTCGCGTCACCTACAACACCATCGTGGGATTTTCCAGCCTCCACCGTCCAGGAACCAGAGATTGATAAGGTAAATCGTTATTTGACCTTCTGTTATTACCCTATTACCGTTAACAGTTTGTGTTTCTTTATACTCCCTGCGAAGGAGTATTTACTGCTGTGAAAACTTTATAAAAAAACTTGTTAACTCTTGCTCTACCTCCTGCTCGTCACTGTATCCCACGTACCTGCTAGAACCTTACAACATCAACCCAACAACTATTACCCCACTTTCTACCGCATCAGGGCAAGTGGGAAGAGCTGGGCAAAGTGCCAGAATTGGCGCATCTAATATATGCACCTTTTCTGGGGTGGCTACATGCTGCTATCTTTGGGCTGGAGAGGACAATATCTATGGCCCCTTACTAGTCTGCTAATATCAACCACTAGCTGTTTGCTTAAGCTTGGCTGGTTGTCAAAAAATGGAGGGAACCCCACGCTGTCTTTTTTTATTATTTATTTAAATCATTGAAAAAAAATGGCGTGAGACCCCTCTATTCTTGATAATGAGCCATGATAAGGCTGACAGCTGAGGGTTTTAGCCCACAGTTGTCAGTTTTACTTGCTTTAGTAATCAAAAATAAAAGAAACGCCACGTCATTTTTTGTACAATTGATTCATTTCTAGCATTGGAGCTGGCTGATGAATACTTCCATCAGTGGCACGTGCTCTTTGGTATCAGCGACAGTAGGCGTAGGCTGATTAGATTAGTACTGTCTCATCAGTCAATGCCTGTGACTGGCAGTAATGATCTTACCATCAATCAGAGCCACCAGTGCTTCTAGCGCTGTCACGCAGATGACACCATGGGAAACAGCCAATGTTTGGAGTGCCGAACCAGAACAGAAACACTGACATCCTGGAGAAGTCTGTGTTCGGAGTCCGTGCATGAACACCAGGTGTTCGATACGGACCCTGAACTTTACTGTTCGGGTTCGCCCATCTTTAACTAAGACCATTTTCAGAAATCTTCACAGTGCACTTTCCAAATGTCCTTTTCAGCTGCACAGTGTACATCCCCTAAACTCTATATCTAGGGATCATAGTACTATAAAATATGTGCTAACATAGTCTTTGTTGCATCACTTAAATGCCCATGTTTAAAATGCTTTAATCAGGTATGCAGGTAAAAAAAAGGGCAAAATAAAAATGAAATCTAGGCATTTTGGACACTAAATATAAAATACATTTTATTCACATTCAAATTGTAGAAACCTATTCAATAGGATTCAGGAAAACAAATTTCATCTATTTTAAACTCATTATTTAAACCATTTTACCATCACCATGCAAAATGTAACACTAACTTAAGAGAAAGGAAAAGACCAGTCATATTCCTATTGATTGCTCATTGGTATCTTACAATGAACACTAAATATTTCTCACAACACATCTAATTGACATTCTCCAATAAAGTCTTATGTCATTAAATATATAAATTCTTCATGTAAATGTGGACTACAAACTCTTTTCACATTCGCATTCATTCAAATAAAATGTTCAGCTTCTCCATATTTTTCATCTCTATTTATCAAAACTATCACGTTTACATCAGAATATCAAGTTGCAAGAGAACTGGACAATGTATATCTGATAAGGCATGACTTCATTCAAATCATTTTGTTTTTTTTTTAATTAGAGTGATAGAAATGTTTGTTTTTTATTTCAATTTATTAACTCAGCATTAACCCCTTAATAACCAGAGGTATTTTTGGTTTTGCATTTTCATTTATTGCTCCCCTTCTTCTCAGAGCCATAACTTTTTTATTTTTAGTCAAAATGGCCATGTGAGGGCTTGTTTTTTGAAGGACGAGTTGTACTTTTGAACAACACCATTGGTTTTAACATATTGTGCACTGGAAAATGGGAAAAAACTTCAAAGTGTGGTGAAATTGAAAAAAAAGTGCAGTCCCACAGTGGTTTTTTGTTTTACTTTTTTTTACTGTGTTCACTAAATGCTAACACTGACCAGCCATTATGATTCTCCAGGTCATTACAAGTTCATATAGAAAAGCCGCGGAGACACCATCACGTGTTTCTCAACACAAGCAATAAATAGCCAGGTCTTTCACCAGGAAGTAACAACCACGGGAAGGGCAGCATCCAAAAAGGAAAACCACCTATGCCAAAACATGGTATCCATCCACAGACAGCTGTTTCGGGGTATTCTGGATCACTGCATTGAGAAACACGTGATGGTGTCTCCGCGGTGTTGGATGTTTTTGATCTCCCCGAGGTCATTCATCTTTATGTTTATATTACAAGTTCATAGACACCAAACATGTTTAGGTTCATTTTTATCTAAGTGGAGAAAATAAAAATCCAAGCTTTATTAAACAAAATTGCGCCATTTTCCGATACCCTTAATGTCTCCATTTTTCATGATTTTGGCTTGGGTGAGGACTTTGCACCCGGCTAGCATTTTTAGTTATACTATTTTGGTGCAGATACAATCTTTTGATCGCCTGTTATTACATTTTAATGCAATTTTGTGGCGACTAGAGTTTCTCAAAAGTCGGGTCGGGTGAAATCGGCCGATTATTGCGAAAAGTCAGGGGTCGGCCGAAACACGAAACCCAATGCAAGTCAATGGGGAATCAAAGTCTGCAGTGAGTGGAGGACAGGAAAACACCTACAGTGCCCATTTTAATGCCAAAAACATCAATTCGTATTTCTTAAGCTTGTCAATCTTAATTTACTTTATAATAATAGTTAGACATTGAAAACAGGGGCTCATTTAGCTAAAGTTGTGGGGGGGTAACGCTGGCTCAAGATTTTCGTGGGCCCAGGAAACGCGGAATACGTCACGATGGTGGAGAAGGGAAAGGTAAGTTTTTCAACTTTGCAAGTGCTACGATCCTGAGCAAGCAGGGGGGGCCACTAGTTGGCACTGGCACAGGGCCCTTCATAGTACGGCGGTGTGTTTGATGGCAGGCGGCACCTCCCACTGCCAGAGACACTTTTGCGTACCATGAGGGGCTCTATGCCAGTGCCAATGAGTATGCCCCCTCACCTGATGAAGGAACCTGCACTTTCACATCTGCACCTTCCTTTTTGTCCCCGTGTAAGGTGGTATAGTATGCGGGAAGGGGAACCTGCCTTTCAGCAGGGTCAGATTCTGGTTGTGTAGAGTGCAAGGAGAATGTAGTGGTCTGGGTCAATGTACCAGCAGACTCATCTAGCAGTGGCTGGCCAATGGGCAGGATGAGGAGGAAACACAGATATAGGCCCAAATAAGAAAGTAGCCTAATCCAGTTCAAAATTGGTAACAGGACTAAACAGGCGGCATTGCTTTGTTCAGAGGAGGACAACTGTAATGAGAGGCTGACACAGTTAGTAGGCCACAAAAAGTAAATAGGCTAAATGCAGTTCAAAATTGGTAACAGGACTAAAATGGCGGCATTGCTTTGTTCATCAGAGGACAACTGTAAGGAGTGGCTGACACAGTTAGTAGGCCCAAATAAGTAAGTAGGCTAAATGCAGTTCAAAATTGGTAGCAGGACTAAACTGGCGGCATTGCTTTGTTCCGCGGAAGACAACTGTAAGGAGTGGCTGACACAGTTACTAGGCCCAAATAAGAAAGTAGGCTAAATGCAGTTCAAAATTGCTAACAGGAGTACACAGGTGGCATAGCTTTGTTCAGCGGAGGAGGACAACTGTTATGAGAGGCTCACACATTTACTAGGCCCAAGTAAGTAAGTAGGCTAAATGCAGTTCAAAATTGGTAAGAGGAGTACACAGGCGGCATAGCGTTTTTCAGCGTAGGAGGACAACTGTTATGAGAGGCTCACACAGACTTAGTAGGCCTAAAATAAAAAAGTAGGCTAAATACAGTTCACAATTGGTAACAGGAGTACACAGGCGGCATTGCTTTGTTCAGTGGAGGACAACTGTTATAAGTGGCTCATACAGACTGAGTAAGCCTAAAATAAAAAAGTAGGCTAAATGAAGTTCAAAATTGGTATCAGGAGTACACAGGCGGCATTGCTTTGTTCAGTGGAGGACAACTGTAATAAGTAGCTCAGACAGACTTAGTAGGCCTAAAATAAAAAAGTAGGCTAAATGCAGTTCACAATTGGTAACAGGAGTACACAGGCGGCATTGCTTTGTTCAGTGGAGGACAACTGTAATAAGTGGCTTAGACAGACTTGGTAGGCCTAAAATAAAAAAGTAGGCTAAATGCAGTTCATAATTGGTAACAGGAGTACACAGGCGGCATTGCTTTGTTCAGTGGAGGACAACTGTAATAAGTGGCTCAGACAGACTGAGTAGGCCTAAATTAAAAAAATAGGCTAAATGCAGTTCAAAATTGGTAACAGGAGTACACAGGCGGCATTGCTTGGTTCAGTGGAGGACAACTGTAATAAGTGGCTCAGAAAGACTGAGTAGGTCTAAAATAAAAAAAGTAGGCTAAATGAAGTTCAAAATTGGTATCGGGAGCACACAGGCGGTATTGCTTTGTTCAGTGGAGGACAACTGTAATAAGTGGCTCAGACAGACTTAGTGGGCCTAAAATTAAAAAGTAGGCTAAATGCAGTTCACAATTGGTAACAGGAGTACACAGGCGGCATTGCTTTGTTCAGTGGAGGATAACTGTAATAAGTGGCTCAGACAGACTGAGTAGGCCTAAATTAAAAAAATAGGCTAAATGCAGTTCAAAATTGGTAACAGGAGTACACAGGCGGCATTGCTTGGTTCAGTGGAGGACAACTGTAATAAGTGGCTCAGAAAGACTGAGTAGGTCTAAAATAAAAAAAGTAGGCTAAATGAAGTTCAAAATTGGTATCGGGAGCACACAGGCGGTATTGCTTTGTTCAGTGGAGGACAACTGTAATAAGTGGCTCAGACAGACTTAGTGGGCCTAAAATTAAAAAGTAGGCTAAATGCAGTTCACAATTGGTAACAGGAGTACACAGGCGGCATTGCTTTGTTCAGTGGAGGATAACTGTAATAAGTGGCTCAGAAAGACTGAGTAGGCCTAAAATAAAAAAGTCGGGTAAATGCAATTTAAAATTGGTAACAGGAGTATACAGGCGGCATTGCTTGGTTCAGTGGAGGACAACTGTTATGAGAGGCTCACACAGACTGAGTAGGCCTAAAATAAAAAAGTAGGCTAAATGCAGTTCAAAATTGGTAACAGGAGTACACAGGCGGCATTGCTTTGTTCAGTGGAGAACAACTGTAATAAGTGGCTCAGACAGACTGAGTAGGCCTAAAATAAAAAAGTAGGCTAAATGCAGTTCACAATTGGTAACAGAAGTACACAGGCGGCATTGCTTTGTTCAGTGGAGGACAACTGTAATAAGTGGCTCAGACAGACTTAGTAGGCCTAAAATGAAAAAGTAGGCTAAATGCAGTTCACAATTGGTAACAGGAGTACACAGGTGGTATTGCTTTGTTCAGTGGAGGACAACTGTAATAAGTGTCTGACACAGATAGTGGGCCAAAATAATAAAGTGGGCTAAATGTCAGCCAAAAAAATGTTCATAAATAAACTGGTGGCATAGCTAGGTACAGGGGTGGGCTCCTCTGCTGAGTAGCAGACAGTGGTAGTGGGCGCAAAGTATCATCTATCATTTCAACAAATTTGTTTTGGCAGTGCCATTGAAGGATTTAACAGCACAGACTACACAGTGGTGGAGAAGGGAGAGGTAAGTTTTGCAAGTGGTAGAGCACTGTTCAAGCTGGGGGGAACACTCTCAGATGGGCGGTGGTACTGGCACAGGGCCCCTCATATTAAGACGGTGTGTCTGAGGTTGGTTGTGCACCACCACCATCAGAGACACTTCATTGAACTATGAGGGACCCTGTGCCAGTGCCATCGCCCAAGAGTGGGTGCACCCACCTGTCCAGGCAAACTGCACTCGCACGGGTGCTTGCGCCAAGTGGTGACCACGGCCCTGTGGGGGGAGTCAGCCCATTTAGGGAGGTATAAAAATGGCCTATGGTGGACATTCAGCAACTGCAAATGGAGGAATTGGAGCAGTCAGTAAGAGGAGGCCAAAAGCAAGACATTTTTAAGTCAGCAGGGGAAGGTGGGGCAAAATAATTTGAAATCCATGATTGGTTCATTTTAATGAAGGTTAGATCATCAACATTTCGGGTAGCCAGACGTGTCCATTTTTTGGTCAGTATTGAACCAGCAGTACTGAAGATTCTATCTGATAGCACACTAGCAGCTGGGCAAGCGAGCTCCTGTAATGCATATTCTGCCAATTCAGGCCAGGTGCCTATCTTCGATGCCCAGTAATCAAAGGGGAATGACCTGTGAGGGAGAACATTGATAAGGGAGGGAAAATAGTTGGTAGCCATACTGGACAAATGCTGTCTCCTGTCACTTTGAATTGCTAACCAAACTCTTGAACAATACCTGTGCTGTTTTATTTCTTATCTACAGGATGACTTAGTGGACTATTTAACAACAGTAGCATTTGCTTATAATAACTCTAAGCACAGTTCTAGATCCCAAAGCCCATTTTTTTCTAACTATGGCTTGCATCCGGTATTTATTCCTAATCTTCCATTTAATACTTTGGTTCCTGCTGTTACAGACAGACTTACAAAGTTTTGGAAAGCTCATGAAGAACGAATTGAGATGTTACAAAAGGCCCAAGAAGATTACAAAGAAACAGCGGATAAACATCGCAAAGCCCCTCCCACCCTTCTGGTTGATTACACGGTTTGCGTTTCTACAAAAAAAATCTGAAAACGAACGTACCGTCTTCTAAATTGAGTACAAAATTCATAGGACCTTTTAAAATTTCTGCACAAAGTAACCCAGTTGCTTTCCATTTTACAACTTCCTAATAGCCTGAAAATGCATCCTGTATTCCATGTATCCTTCCTCAAACCATTCAGTGAAAATCCTTTTCCAGGAATAACTCAGTCACCTCCTCCACCAGAAAAAGTCCATGGTGAAGAAGAGTACATTGTGGATAAAATTCTGGACTCTCGAAGATTTAGAGGAAGATTGCAATATTTGGTGCAATAGAGGGGATACAGACCAGAAGATAATTCTTGGGAGCCGAAGGTCAACATCCATGCACCAAGTCTTACAAGAGCTTTTCACCAGAGACATCCAGAGAAGCCAATGCCTGAGATGTCCAGAGGCCATCCTGGAAGGAGAGGAGTATTGTCAGGATTTGGACCCAGCAGCTCTTATGCACCAGGCAGCACCTCTTACCGCTGAGCTATTCAGCTCGCTGGGCAGTTCCTTGCTAAATCAGATACTAGTAGCTGTGTTGTTCCTGATGTCTCCAACCTGAGTTCCTGATGTCTCTACCTCAAGTTCCTGATTGGCTCTCTATGTGAGCTCCTGATTTAGCACCCTACTTAATCCTGGCACTGCACTTCCTTCATTGCGAGATTACTGAGCTCCCAGTCTTTCCACCTGCTGCTTATCCTCAAGATCCTACTGCTACTCCATGTACCGACCTGTGGCTGTATCCTGACTATGGTACCTGCTTATCCTCCCAACTACACTACTGCTCTGTGTACCGACCTCTTGTTATATCCTGACTACTATTCTCGATTATCCTCAAGATTCAACTGCTGCTCCATATACCGACCTCTGACTTAATATTTGCAATCCCTTTCACCTGACCCTCTACTTAGTCCTATAAATTTATTAGCATTTTAAGGGGTACATACGTGTGGGGTCAGGCACGCGTCTCCCGGCAGCAAAACTATCATGGCAGCTAAAGTATCGTGATGCTGCAGTTATTTCAACAGCAATTAGTCATGGCAGGAGTCAGGACCCAACTCTATGTATCTGTCTCTTTTGGGTATGTCTGCTGAGTAAGCACCTCATATTACTTTGATCTAGCTTTTCTATTAACCCATCTTACTCCTTCAACATGTTTACATATGCCCTTACAGGGTTTGCTCCTCAACCTCAGATCTCTCCTAATAAAATATAAAACAAGCCACTCACTCTCCTTCTTCCACCTGCTGTCCCTTTCTCTGCTGCTCCTCACTGCTGGCGACATATCTCCCAACCCTGGACTCCCACAGCTCATGCCTCCCATTACTACCCCCTCCTACCACTCCGTATCTAATATGAACTACCGCAATCTTTCCAACATAAAACCCATGCCCCTGAGGCCCACCCCCTTTCTTCCTCTCTCGGGAGCACTCTGGAATGCCCGCTCAATCTGCAATAAGCTTCATGTGATTCATGACCTTTTTCTCTCTCACTAGCTTGCCTTCCTCGGCCTCACAGAAACATGACTAACACCCTCTGACATTGCCTCCTCTGCTGCGCTGCTGCGTTACGGCGGCCTCCATTTCACCCACACCCCTCACCCCGGTAACAGACAAGGTGGAGGAGTGGGTCTTCTCCTTTCTTCTAACTGAACCGTCAACCCAATCCAACCTCTACCCTCACTTATCCTCTGTTCTTTTGAAGTCCACTCTGACCGCATCTACTTTCCCTCAAACCTCCAAATGGCCGTAATATACTGACTTCCAGGCCCAGCCACTGCCTTTATTGACCAATTCTCCACCTGGCTTCTTGACTTTCTCTCTGCTGACATTCCCACCATCATCATGGGTGACATCAACATCCCCACTGATACCCTTCAGTCTCCAATTGTCTGTCCCTTACTTCATCTTTTGGACTTACTCAGTGGTCCTCTGCAGCCACCCACACAGACGGACATACATTAGACCTATCTTCACCTGTCTCTGCACTCTATCGAACTTCTCCACCTCCCCTCTCTCTCTATCTGACCACCATCTGCTCATTTTCTTTTCTCCTCACTGGTCACCCATGTCCAGCAACGTGCGCATCCCTGCAGAAGCCTCGCACACCTTGACACCCACACACTCTCTGACTATCCTACCACTGGCATCCATATCCTCACTCCACGACACAGACAGTGCCGCTGCTTTCCACAATGCACTCTCGCATCAGCTATTGACACGGTTTTCAATCTCATTCATGGCAGAGTGCGACATATCAATAGACAACTCTGGCACAATAACACCATTAAAAAGCTCTGGCAAGTGCCCAGGGTTGCAGAGTGGCGTTGGAAGAAAACACATTCGCAAGATGACTTCACTGCATTCAAACAGACAACACTCACTTTCAAATCTGCTCTCACCTCTGCTAAACAGGCCTACTTCACAACCCTTGTATCTTCTCTATCCTACAACCACAAACAGTTATTCAAAACCTTTAACTCCCTCCTCCACCCCCCACTGCACCCTCCATCCTCCCTCACTCTGCTGAGGACTTTGCCACACGCTTTAAAAATAAGATCGACTAAGCGAGGCAAATCTTCATTGTTCAATCACCACAACCACTTTCTATACTAGACCAATGCCCAAACCCCATAACCTCCCTATCCAACGTCACTGAAGGGGAGCTTAATTGTCTCCTCTCCAAATTGCACCTCACCACCTGTGCGCTCAACCCCATCCCACCTCCTCCCCAACCTCACCACCACTCTTATCCCATCCCTAACCCACCTCTTCAACCTATCACTAACTTCTGGCACCTTCCCTTCTGCTTTCAAACATGCCACAGTTACGCCTATCCTTAAACGCCAACCCTCAGTCCAACTGCTATGTCCAGTTATCGCCCAATATCACTGCTCCCATTCGCTTCCAAACTCCTGGAGAAGCACATCCACGCTGAACTTTCCTCCCACCTCTCATCTAACTTGCTCTTTGACAATCTACAATCTGGTTTCCACCCTCATCACTCATTTGAGACAGCCCTGATCAAAATTACTAATGACTTACTTACAGCCAAAGCTAACAGACAATACTCTATACTCCTCCTTCTAGACCTGTCTTTTGACACAGTTGAAAACTGCCTCCTACTACAGATCTTCTCCTCCTTTGGCATAAAAGACCTCGCCCTATCCTTGATATCCTCATACCTTTCCAACCACACATTCAGCGTCTCCCACTCCCACATTACCTACTCATCCCACCCTCTCTCTGTTGGAGTCCCCCAAGGCTCTGTTCTAGGACTCTTACTCTTCTCAATTTATACACTTGGCCTGGGACAACTCATAAAGTCCCATGGATTTCAGTACCACCTTTATGCTGATGACACTCAGATCTACCCCTCTGGCCCAGACGTCACCTCTCTGCTGTCCAGAATCCCGGAGTGTCTATCAGCCATATCCTCCTCATTGTCCTCTCACCTCCTTAAATTCAATGTGGACAAATCTGAACTCATCATCCCTCCTCCATCTCATAGATCTTCCTTACCTGACCTGTTTATCGCAACTAACGACATCACGCTTTAAGTCCGCTGCCTCGGAGTAACCCTTGACTTTGCCCTGTCCTTCAAATCGCATATCCAAGCTCTTTCTACCTCCTGTCACCTCCAGCTAAAAAAAATCTCCAGAATCCATCCTTTCCTCAAACATCAATCTACTAAAATGCTTGTGCATGCCCTCATCATCTCCCACAACATCCTTTTCTGTGGCCTCCCTGCTAACACCCTTGCACCTCTTCAGTCCATCCTTAACTCTGCTGCCCGACTAATTAATCTCTCTCCTCGATACTCCTCCACTTCCCCCTTCTACAAATTTCTTCACTGGCTCCCATTCCCTCAGTCTATCCAGTTCAAATTACTAATACTGACCTACAAAGCCATCCATAACTTGTCTCCTCCATATATCTCTGAACTAATCTCCCGATATCTTCCCTCACGTAATCTCCGGTCCTCTCAAGACCTCCTTCTCTCCTCCACACATATTTGCTCCTCACCCAACCGCCTCCAAGACTTCTCCTGAATATCCCCCATCCTCTGGAATTTTTTGCCCCCAATACATCCGACTATCAACCACATTCGGATCCTTCAGACGGAACCTGAAAACCCACCTCTTCGGGAAAGCCTACAGCCTGCACTGACCCCGTTGCCTCCTCACCACTATCGGAGCTACTGCCTCACCAACACAGGAGCTCCTGCAATCCTCGACCTACTGTCTCATTCCCCACGATCCTGTAGAATGTAAGCCCGCAAGGGCAGGGTCCTCGCCCCTCTGTATCATTCTGTAATTGTTAGTTTGCTTGCTGAAAGTGATATCTGTAATTTGTATGTAACTTCTTCTCAAGTACAGCACCATGGAATTAATGGTGTTAAATAAATAAATAAATAAGTAATAATAATAATATAGGTATCAAGACTATAATCAGACTGTATTGCTGTTTTTTTTTTTTTTAGGGGGGGGGGGTTTGGCACTTAAAATGGATTTAACTGTTTATCTTTACATCCTAACCAATTTTGTAATTTGCTTTATTACATAGTGTCTATCACCTCTCCTGGAACAGGACATCTTAGGGGACAGTGTTGCAGTTACTAAATAGTTTTGTCATGTTTGCCCAGGAGTAGGGTTGAGCGAAACGGATCAGAAAAAATCAAAAGTCGCCGACTTTCGGCAAAGTCGGGTTTCGTGAAACCCAAACCGATCCTAGTGTGGGATCGGCCATGAGGTCAGCGATCAGCGCGCCAAAGTCGCGTTTCGTATGACACTTTCAGCGCCATTTCTCATCCAATGAAGGAGGACGCAGAGTGTGGGCAGCGTGATGACATAGGTCTCGGTCCCCACCATCTTAGAGAAGGGCATTACAGTGATTGGCTTGCTTTCTGTGGCGTCACAGGGGCTATAAAGGGGCGTGCACGCTGACCGCCGTCTTACTTCTGCCGATCTTAGCATAGGGAGAGGTTGCTGCAGCTTCATCAGAAGAAGGGATACAGTTAGGGAGGGAAGATTAACCCCGAAACTGCTTGTGCTGTAGCGATTTCCACTGTCCAACACCACTTTTTCTTTGCAGGGACAGTGGAGTTTATTTTTTTGTGCATCAGCTCTGTAGCTTATTAGGCTGCCCTATAAGGCTCCCTGATAGCTGCATTGCTGTTTGTACGCCGCTGTGCAAACCAACTGCTTTTTTAAAAGCAAAAATCCTGTTGCTCCTTTCTGCACAGTTCTCTTGTTTGTCCACACTTTTGTGTGCAGTAGTCCTTTTTATTGCTGCCATACTTGTCCTGAAATCATTGTAGGGAGATTGAAATTGTACTACAGCCCAGTATTTTTTTTATATATCTTCCAGCCACGTTCTGCCACTTACATTGTGTAGTGTAATACACTGGGCCTGAGTTTTGTTGCAGTCTCCCCACCAAAAAAGGGAGATTGAAATTGGCACTAAGTGGATCTATGTCACAGTCCTGTTAGTTTGTCGTACATCTTCCAGCCACGTTCTGCCACTTACATTGTGTAGTGTAATACACTACGCCTGAGTTTTGTTGCAGTCTCCCCCCCCCCAAAAAAAAGGGAGATTTAAATTGGCACTAAGTGGATCTACGTCACAGTTCTGTTAGTTTGTCGGACATCTTCCAGCCACGTTTTGCCACTTACTTTGTGTAGTGTAATACACTGGGCCTGAGTTTTGTTGCAGTCTCCCCCCCCAAAAAAAGGGAGATTTAAATTGGCACTAAGTGGATCTACGTCACAGTTCTGTTAGTTTGTCGGACATCTTCCAGCCACGTTCTGCCACTTACATTGTGTAGTGTAATACACTGGGCCTGAGTTTTGTTGCAATCTCCCCCAAATGAAACGGAGATTTAAATTGGCACTATGTGGATCTACGTCACAGTTCTGTTAGTTTGTCGTACATCTTCTAGCCACGTTCTGCCACTTACATTGTGTAGTGTAATACACTGGGCCTGAGTTTTGTTGCAGTCTCCCCCAAATAAAAGGGAGATTTAAATTGGCACTAAGTGGATCTACGTCACAGTTCTGTTAGTTTGTCGTACATCTTCCAGCCACGTTCTGCCACTTACATTGTGTAGTGTAATACACTGGGCCTGAGTTTTGTTGCAGTCTCCCCCAAATAAAAGGGAGATTTAAATTGGCACTAAGTGGATCTACGTCACAGTTCTGTTAGTTTGCTGTACATCTTCCAGCCACATTCTGCCACTTACATTGTGTAGTGTAAAACACTGGGCCTGAGTTTTGTTGCAGTCTCCCCCCCAAAAAAGGGAGATTTAAATTGACACTAAGTGGATCTACATTAGTTCTGTTAGTTTGTCTTACATCTTCCAGCCACGTTCTGCCACTTATATTGTGTAGTGTAATACACTGGGCCTGAGTTTTGTTGCAGTCTCCCCCAAATAAAATGGAGATTTAAATTGGCACTAAGTGGGTCTACGTCACAGTTCTGTTAGTTTGTCGGACATCTTCTAGCCACGTTCTGCCACTTACATTGTGTAGTGTAATACACTGGGCCTGAGTTTTGTTGCAGTCTCCCCCCCAAAAAAGGGAGATTTAAATTGGCACTAAGTGGATCTATGTCACAGTTCTGTTAGTTTGTCGGACATCTTCCAGCCACGTTCTGACACTTACATTGTGTAGTGTAATACACTGGGCCTGAGTTTTGTTGCAGTCTCCCCCCCAAAAAAGGGAGATTTAAATTGGCACTAAGTGGATATACGTCACAGTTCTGTTAGTTTGTCGTACATCTTCCAGCCACGTTCTGCCACTTACATTGTGTAGTGTAATACACTGGGCCTGAGTTTTGTTGCAGTCTCCCCTACCCAAAAAAGGGAGATTAAAATTCTATACAAGTTTATATACACCTTCTACCTTGTTAACAACAAACAAGAGAGCAAAGAGCAATCAAGGAGGCCAAAATTGTAATAAAAATAGAAAAATTTTTATTATAAATACATATAACAGGCATAACAGTGGGTACTCCCACAGGGCAAATGTGCGATCTAAAAAGAAACGCAGGACATAGAAAGGCCAACGGCTAGGGATATAGTAGGTATATAATCAAAGACTAATATCATAATAATTACCCATATATTATAGTATTGGTAGGACACGCCTGAATAATATACATATATTCACAACAATGTATAGGTAACCCATGTGGTCTCAAAGGACCATCCATGAAACCGAAAGGGTATATAGCATTACATCAATAGAAGAGCTATGAGCCATAAAGACACTGGTAATTTAGGGAACCTCATACCTATGTGAATAGACCGGAGACCACTAAAATAGTAGATGGGGAAGCCGTCAGCACAATCCACGTCACCCCGACGCGTGTTTCGGCAAAGCCTTCGTCAGGGGGCATGGCTGAGACTAGTAGTGCAGGTTTAAATAGGAAGCCGGAACCGATCAGTGCATACCCGGAAGTGTTTCCCCACCCCCGTGGCAACCCGATACTAGCAATGGGACGCCACACTAAAGTGAGGGATTTAGTGGAGATGGAATACATAAGAATGACATACCGCCACTTATCGACGCATGCGCCGCCGTAAGCCAAACTCTGCCACGCGGCGTCAGAATCACAGGGAGGCGGAGACAGGACACACGCATGTGACCTGACTCACGTGACCACACAGACACCGAGAGCCGGAGACACAGGACAGCACAGCACGCATGCGTACAGAGCGGGTGAACACAGGTACAGGATCACAGAGGGCCCAAGATAAGATGGTAAGCATAAGCACACCCTTAGGCCGGCCTCACACTCAGCGTTGAAAAATACGGTCCGTATTTTACGGCCGTAATACGCTCCAAAATTAGAAATACGGTGGTCCGTAAGAACTCCGTAGGCAAGGTGTGGTCGCGTATTTTGCGCATGTAATGTTGCGTATGTAATCCGTATGCCCACCGTAATGCGTATTTTTCACGCAACCTGACAAAATGGACATATAACGGTTTTTGCGGATGAAATTGATTTAAATTACCCTCAGCAACCCTATTTAAGGCCTTTACAACATGTGTCTCACTCCCATATGGTCATTTTGTGGTTTTGCAACTGTTGGAGTGTTGTTGTAACATTTGGACCATGTCTGACCACCTGCAGTTCACCCCAACGCAGCGTGTTTTGTTTAACTGGCTATTGTCTCGTCGGTTTGGGCACCCATACCCTGTGATTGTGGATCCGCGAAGGAGGAGCAGAAGAATGTGGGTGCATCCTCTTCTGACTAAACGCCTCACTAAAGGCCATTTTCATCGGCTATATACAGCTCTGCGGGAACATCCAGACAAGTTTTATCTGTACTGTCGCATGTCTATACAAACCTTTGACAGATTGTTGGAGATATTACGCCCAGGAATAACATTTCAGGACACAAGGCTGCGCAAAGCCATCTCTGCTGAGGAGCGTCTTCTCCTCACGTTACGGTATGTATTCTCCATCCTCACATACTGTATGTTGATGATCTTTTTTATAAATGTTTCTTATTTTTTAAATTTTTACCCATAATATGTGTACATTAAGGCCAAAGCAGATGTGACAACGTGACGTAACTGTTATATTTCAGCCCCTTAAGGCCATTTTTCCCATTTCAGTGTTAATTTAGTAGGCCACAAATGCAAATATGATTGTGCTTATTCATGTTTTGTGTGCACTCTTGAAACAAACCTAATTTATTGTGTTTGTTTCACTTACAGATTTCTGTCCACTGGATTGTCCTTTGCAGGTCTCCACCTTGAATTTTTGATTGGCCGCTCCACCATTTCTGGCATTGTGCGGTTAACCTGTCGCCAAATATGGGATAGACTTAAGGACCTTGTGATGCCTGAGCCCAAACAGGCTGATTGGCTCCAAATAGCCCGTGGGTTCAAGGTCAATTGTGACTTCCCAAACTGCATTGGAGCGGTGGATGGGAAACATATTAGGGTACGTAAGCCGCCGAACTCTGGCTCCCAATTCTACAACTATAAGCAGTTTTTCTCTGTAGTTCTGTTAGCTGTAGTTGACAGTAACTACAGGTTTATTATTGTAGATATTGGGGCCTATGGACGAACTGGAGACTCTAGGGTCTTCAATTCGTCTATAATGGGTCGGCGGCTAGGTGAAAACCAGTTAGACCTCCCACCACCACAACAACTCCCAGGCTCCACTGCAGAAGCACTGCCTTTTTTTTTTGTTGGAGATGAGGCCTTCCAACTCACCAGACACGTCATGCGGCCTTATCCCCGGCGCAACCTGGACCACCGTCGGAGGATATTTAATTTGCGCCTTTCTAGGGCGCGCAGACTGGTGGAGTGCACCTTTGGTATTCTGGTGGCCAAATGGCGTGTCCTACAGACTGCCATGCAGCTCAGTGAGGCTACAGTCAATGAAGTAATCAAAGCATCTGTAATTTTGCACAACTATACCCGCATACATGATTGCTTCTCAGATGGTAATGATGAACACATGTTGCGTAGTGTCAGTAGTCCAACACCACATGGCCCACCTCCGCGCCGTCCCCTTTCTGGTATCAAAGTTAGGGATGTTTTGACCAATTATTTTGTTTCTCCTCAGGGTTCTACTCCCTGGCAAGATTATGCTGTTTCTCAGTTGTGATTTTTGTTATTTTAAAGATATGTTTTTGTAATATATTATTATCAACCACTGAAAACGTACTGTGTGTGTTTTTTTCCTTAATTACCATATGTTTCTGTTTTCTGAATATGTGTGTGATGCAAAAATGATTAGTCTACAAACATCAATTGTCTTTTTTGTAAACTTTTTACTAACTTTGCAACCCTTTTTTTTTGGTTGTTAACCCCATATTTTTGCCATATGGTTTTGAGAAGCCTTTTTTATGGGTTGCTTTATACCAAGGATCCACAACAAAGTGGAAATGTTTTGAAAACACAACATTAACATGGTAGCCAGCTACCAAAACAAAACACAAAAAACAAAACTAAATTACAGATCCCTGTAAGTTGGTGGGGGAGATGTTGGCAGCTCTGGGTCCTGGTCTGGTGGCCTTTGTTGGGCCGATGGCAGTTCATCCTGTGAGGATGCAGTGGCTTGCGGCCCAGAATACTGGCCTTGTCCATATTGGCCAGATGTGTGTTGACCAAAAGCCATTTGGCTCTGGGCATCATGCTGAGGTACAGATTGCCTTGCATCATACCCCAACCCAAAATGGCCATGTTGTCCAAACCCAGGTTGGGACCAGCCAACATCACTGTGTCTGGAGAAGTGGCCATATTGGGATTGGGGGTTGAAGCCTGCCATTTGGTACTCTAATGGCCTTTGTAGATTTTGGGATGGGAGGGGTTGAAGGGGAGGCATACGTGGAGTAGGTGCAGCAAATCCTGATTGATTTGGCTCCTGTTGAGGGAATTGAAGGCGCAAGAGGTTTGTTTGGCCAAGCTGCCTTCGCTCCAGGTATTCAAAAACCTCATAGGGGTTATTTGGAGGGGTGCTTAAATCAATCAGGATTTGCATACACCCTCTGACACGTAGCCTCACCTCACGGGGAAGGGGTCTAAGGTATCGGGCAAGGCTGCGGGCAAAGGCCTCCTCGCCATCATCTGTGGCTGCCCTGGCCAAATAGTTGAGGACCCCAGCATCAACTTCACTTCTTCTGCCTTCAAGCTCTCTCCTTCGCCAGGATCTCCGTAAAGGCCCAGCTGCCTGTGGGGATGACACCAGTGGGCCTGTAGGGCTGCTGCTGTGCCCATGTTCCACAGGCCTTGGTACATGTGCTGCTGATGGTGATGGTGCAGCATCTTCATCACTTGCTGCTGCCTGCAGTGAAGATGCTGCTGATGGGTCCTCAATGATGGATCCTGATGCAGCCACAGATGGTCCTGCAACCTCTTCCTCCACACTTACAGGATCAATGATAGGGTCTGATTCTGATCCGGTTTCCCTCTCTGTGAGGTTTGACTGTGTTCTGTAAAGAAAACAATAAAATAAAATTTTTATTTTGACATTGTTTAATTAGACATCGGTGTGCAATATTAAAATAAAACAAAAAAAAACAAAAAACACAACATCTCCTTCTCTACTTCCCTATTATCTCATATTCACACAAGAATATCCAAGATTTGTCTTGTAGAGCCCCACAAATGTAACAAACACTATCACGACACATCATAATGTGGCATACCATTTCAAGCTACACAAAAACCAGGCACAACCACCTCTTCAAACAATAAGATACCATGCAGTAACAACCCATACCACAAAACACTGCCTGAACATCTCTAAACTCGCATACTACATTCTCACCCATCCCTTGTTGAATCTTGGGATGCTTGGCGGCCAGGGTCCTCTCTCCTCCAGGACACTTTTGGAATTTATGCTTGTTTACATTATTGTTGGCACTATATTGACACATCCTTACATGGAACTTGCAATGTCATAACCCTAATCCACAAAAAAAATAAAAATTTAGTTACATTACAAATGTCTAGAGTGGTTTGTACTTACTGCCTAAGATCCATACTGGCATCCAAAAAGGAAAGACGGTCGTAATATATATACTTCCTCTTCTTCAGTGGGGCTGCTGACCCACTCCTAGCCCGCTGCTGTCTTTCCCGCCGGTATTGGTCCCGGATGCTGCGCCATCTTGTCATAACATCATCCACTGCAATTACAAGGGCACAAATAATGTTCTATATCATTCTGAACATAGCTTAGTCCAGTTGTCAGACATATTTGTATTGTTAAAGCAAAAAGTGGCTATAGCACAATAATTTCCATGGTGAGTCAGATGATAAAGGGGTTACATGCAGAGGTCTATATATCGCCCACAGTTAAGAACTTGACAGTATCAGACTGGTAGAGAGGGGAGAGAACCCTGTTCTTGCAAACATACATTAGGTAAGATATGCTAGGATAGGAAAGGAAAATGACTTGTGCTATAATGAGAATAATGCTCAAAAATATCTAAAAATAAGACAAGGGACAACAACCCTCTGGACGGGGTATGAGGCCAAGAAAATATTTAGCAGGGCAAGATCAACATGAACTATGTCCAGAAACACTTTGGCATGTTCCTCAGCTTTAGAAAATGACAAATAAGGCCATAAATGACATATAAAGATAAAAATGATTGCTCAAGTAATCATGTAGGGAAAGCATCTTTTAAAGTTAAATCTTGTGAATACATGAGTGTACTTACATAGACTTGTCTGCTCCGCACGTGGCCGTTGGGCATAATCAGGGAATAGTAGCCCACAGATGGCCCTCCAAGCTGCCTCTTTCCTGGCCCGGTTGGAGTAGTTGGGATCCCTCTGGTCCCATATTTCAGGCCTTTCTTGGACCAGGATGAGGAGCATATCAACATTGATGATGTTTGCCATGCTGCTTGGAACTCTGTGGAGGCGAGCACCAGACTTCCGGGATGTCTGTGTGGCTTTTTGAGCTAATTAGCATGTCTGAGTTTCATGATTGAGGGCTTGGCTCAATTCCTTGCACCTGGCGATGTCTGGAGATGTCTGGCGTATTTTACGCAAGTCACACTGTTGGTCCGTGTGTAATCCGTATATTTCTCGCCCCCATAGACTTTCATTGGCGAATTTTTTGCGCAATACGGTGACAAACGCAGCATGCTGCGATTTTCTACGGCCGTAGAAGACCGTATAATACGGAACCGTAAAATACGGCAGATAGAAGCTTGGCCATAGAGATGCATTGTACCGTGTGCAATCCGTATTTTCTGCACCTCTCTTACGTCCGTAAAACTCACGAGTGTGAAGCTGGCCTTAGGTAACATTGGCAAGGATCAATCATCTTTATTTAAATACAAATAGCAATGATAATGTGGTTACATAGCAAGAAATTATAATCAAGACAACAACATTGCAAATATTATATAATATAAAACATTAGGTTTATATATATTCCATATAAATGAGATGATGAAGAGACCCTGGCTAGGACCAAAAGTAGAGATTCAAGGCGAACTAAACATGCGTCTGCATCGTTTATCTTGAACCAGAAGCATGGCAGATGGAGAGCCATCGGGGATACAACAAAGTTTTAGCAATCCTAAAAATAAAAAATATAAATAAAAACAAATAAAATTAGATAGACATAGCCAGATGGAACCAGAGATCACAGACACCAACCATCAAAGAAAAGGGGCAAAACTAAACTGTTCATTCAGACCACTGGGGTGAAGAGTATTTAGGGACCAAATCCAGCGAGATTCCAATTGGGCAAGCTTTTGTGACATCCTACCACCACGAATATTGCTATCAAGGGAGTCAATGCCTCTCACCCGAAGTAAGGCGGCATCACTATCATGATGCAACCAGAAGTGCTTAGGAATGGTTTTCAATGAAGAGATATCCGTATGTTCCTTGGCCGACAAGATACCTAGTACGTGTTCCCTTGTACGGACTTTAAGAGGATGCGTGGTAAGTCCAATATAAATAAGCCCACATGGGCATGTGGCAAAGTAAATTACATGGCGAGTGGTACATGTAATATATTTCCTGATTTTAAATGTCCTTGACCTGTCAGCATTGAAAAAAGAGTCACATCTTTCAATGTTTGGACATGCCACACATCGTCCGCAAGGGACACAGCCAACTCTTCTGGAATATTGATCCAGAAA
This sequence comes from Ranitomeya imitator, assembly GCF_032444005.1. Taxonomy (NCBI): domain Eukaryota; kingdom Metazoa; phylum Chordata; class Amphibia; order Anura; family Dendrobatidae; genus Ranitomeya; species Ranitomeya imitator. The sequence continues at coordinate 526,636,975 of NC_091282.1, forward strand.
AGTGGGCTTAGTCTCAGCATTATAGTGGCTGTGTACCAGGATATCACAAAGGTTTCTTGAACGTCTAGTAGTAATGGCTGGTCTTTCAGGTACATACTTTGCAATTACGGGATCTGCCCGTAAAATAGGCCATGATCTCGTAAGGGCCTCCCTCACCAATTCAAAGCGATTATGGTAGTTTGTGACAAATCTCACTTTTTCAGTTTGCAATTTACCTTCTGATTTATACACCAGGTCATGGCGAGAGGAGTGTCTAGCACGATTATAGGCACGTTTTACCATTCTGCGACTATAACCCCTCTCATAGAATCTAGATTTAAGGTCATTCGCCTGCCTCTCAAAATCGGCATCACTTGAGCAAATTCTACGCAAGCGAAGAAACTGACCTATCGGGACAGACTGAATCACATGTCTCGGATGTGTGAACGAAGCGTGCAGCAAAGTGTTTGTGGATGTAGGCTTTCTAAAGATGTCAGTCTGAATACTGTCTCTACTGTCTCTACCAATACATCCAGAAACTCAACGTTCTCTTTGTCAAAGTGATATGTTAATTTGATGATATAATCATTTCTGTTCAGAGATCCCATGAATTGTTCCAGTAAATCAACTGAGCCCTGCCAGATCAGGAAAACATCATCTATGTACCACGTCCAAAGGGGGACGCGGTCCATAGACGAGGCCTGATCTGACAAGAAGAGGTCCCTCTCCCATAGCCCCAGGAACAGACCAGCATAGGCCGGTGCAAAGGCCGCCCCCATGGCTGTCCCCTGGAGCTGCAGGAAGAAGGACCCCTTAAAGATAAAAAAATTATGCGTTAAGGTGAATTCAAGGATCTCCAACACCAATTTCTGAAAATCAATAGGGTAACCAGACATGCTCAGATAGTATTTCACGGCTGACGGCTTCCCCATCTACTATTTTAGTGGTCTCCGGTCTATTCATATAGGTATGAGGTTCCCTAAATTACCAGTGTCTGTATGGCTCATAGCTCTTCTATTGATGTAATGCACATGAAGTTGAAGAGGAGGTGATAGATGACCCAGTTGTTGACCAAGATTGGCAGCCATTGGGGGAAGAGGGTGCCGCTGCCAGTAGCTCAGAAGCGGAGGAGGATGATCCGCAGCAGCCATTTACATCGCAACAGCTTTCATCTGGCAGGCCCGTATCTGGCCAAAAATGTTTGTCAAATCCAAAAACAGTTTTAGGACACCGTGGCCATCCGGTGAAAGTAGCACAGCGTGCAATGCCTGAAAAGGTAATCCATAGTAGGAAGAGTGCAGTGTGGGCATTTTTTAACCAAGATCCGAATAATCAGTGCAAAGTTATCTGTATGAAGTGCTCAAAGACCTTTAGCAGAGGGAAGAATCTCCTAAGTTTAAATACAACGTGCATGCGTAGACATTAACCAGCATGCACTTGCATGCCTGGACTAACTACCAAACGTCCAGTACCGTTGGTGCACCTGCTCAGAATGAAGGTAGTCAGCAACGCTTCCCTCACAGTAAGCCCACCGGTTAGGACACCACCAGCAGCAAATGTGGAGGTATCGTCGCAAGGCCAAAGCAGTCAGAGAATCACAAGGTTCTGGGTAGGAAACACTGTAGGTAGGCCAACATCAAGAATACCATCACCAACCCTCTCTCAATAAGCCATGTCCACTGTTGTGAATTCTGCTTTTGGGCTCCCTCCAGTGGTTGTAGATGGTAATGCAGTTGTGCCTGGACTGCAGGATTGGACAGGTGTATCTGCTAATTGCAAGGCTGACTGGGGTATTTAGCTTTGCAGGACTCTTTAGTCCCTGCCAGTTGTCAATGTTCCTTGTGAAGTGTTGGATCACTTTCTGGCTTCACCTGCTCGCTGGCAATTTTAGCAAAGATAAGTGTTTGGTTTTTGTTTCTGTGGCACACTGCTTGTTTCAGTTTTATTCCTGCTCTGATTGTAGGATTCACTGGAGTTGCAGATATACGCTCCTGCATCTTTTAGTAGATGTAGGAAGTTTTTGTATATTCTGCTGTGGTTGTTTTGAAGGGTTTTATACTGACTGCACAGAACTCTGTCCTATCTAGCTAGAGTGGCCTCCTGTGCTAATCCTGTTTTTCTGCCTGTGTATGTTTTTTCCTCTTCAACTCACCGCCAATATTTGTGGGGGGCTGTCTATCCTTTGGGGATTTTCTCTGAGGCAAGATAGTATTCCTATTTCCATCTTTAGGGGTATTTAGTTCTCCGGCTGTGACGAGGTGTCTAGGTGTGTTAGGTACACTCCAAGGCTACTTCTAGTTGCGGTGTTAAGTTCAGGATTGCGGTCAGTATAGTGGCCACTTTCCCCAGTGAAAGTTCTCATGCAGCTCCTTGGTCACCGGATCATAACAGTCCACCACCACCCCTGCTAGTTCCACCATATGCAGCTCTCCAGTCCAGCTCACCCTACAAGAGACTCTCATTAGGAAAAGGAAGTACTCATCCTCTCATCTCCATACAGAGGGTTTGAACGCCCACATTGCTAGACTAATCTCGGTAGAGATGATGCCCTACCGGTTGGTTGAAAGAGAAGCTTTCAAAACCCTGATGGCCTACGCAGTACCACGCTATGACCTACCCAGTCGACACTTCTTTGCAAGAAAAGCCATCCCAACCCTCCACCAGCATGTCAAAGACCGCATTGTCCATGCACTGGGACAATCAGTCAGTAGAAAGGTGCACCTCACAACAGATGCATGGACCAGTAGGCATGGCCAGGGACGTTACGTGTCCATCACGGCGCACTGGGTTAATTTGGTGGATGCAGGGTCCACAGGGGACAGCCATAGTGGGACATTTCTGCCTAGCCCACGGTCTAGGAAACAGTTGGCTGTAGGCGTTTGCCACCCCTCCTCCTCCTCCTCCAGAAGTGAAAGCTCATCCACAGAGCGCAGTCGCACGACCACTCCATCCACAGCTGCCAGTGTTGCACACGAGATGTCCCATTATGGAACAGCTAGTTGTAAGCGTCAGCAGGCTGTGCTACAAATGAAGTGTTTGGGTGACAACAGAACACCACGGAAGTACTGGCCGAGTACTTGCAGCAAGGAACTCAGTCATGGCTGGGCAGAGTACATCTTGAGGCAGGCAAGGTAGTCAGTGATAACGGAAGGAATTTTATGGCTGCCATAGCCCTTTCAGAACTGAAACACACCCCTTGCCTGGCTCACACCTTGAACCTGGTGGTGCAGTGCTTCCTGAAAAATTATCCGGAGTTACCTGCCCTGCTCCTGAAGGTGCGAAGACTTTGCTCGCACATCTGCCGGTCGCCCGTATACTCCAGCCGTATGCAGAACCATCAGCGATCACTGAATCTTCCCCAGCACTGCCTAATAATCGACGTTGCAACAAGGTGGAACTCCACACTGCACATGCTTCAGAGGCTGTGCGAACAGAGGCATGCTGTCATGTATTTGTGGGAGGATACACATACACGGGCAGGCAGTTGGATGGCAGACATGGAGTTGTCTGGTGTGCAGTGGTCGAAGCTCCAAGACCTCTGTCAAGTCCTTCAGTGTTTTGGTAAGTGCAGACGACGCCATCATAAGCATGAGCATCCCACTAATGCGTCTGCTGATGCAAAGTTTGATGCACATCAAGGAGCAGGCATCTGCAGCCGAGGAGGAGGGAAGCCTCGATGACAGCCAGCCATTGTCTGGTCAGGGAACTCTCCTGGACGTGGTGGCGGACAAAGAGGAGGAGGAGGAGGATGGGGATGAATATTTATGGGAGGAGGATGCTTCTCAGGGGGCAATAGAAACTGGTGGCGTTGCAAGGTCAGGTACAGGGTTTTTGCGGGCCACAAGTGATGTTGATTTGCAAGAAAGTGCTCCTCAACCCAGCACAAGCAGTGAATTGACACCTGGAATATTGGCCCACATGGCAGAGTATGCCTTGTGTATCCGAAAAAGGGACCCCCGCATTATCAAAATGATGACCGATGATTGGTTGGCCTGCCTCCTGGATCCACGATACAAAGGAAAATTATAAAATATCATGCCACATGGGAACCTGGAGCAAATATTTGCTACCAAACAAGAAACACTTGTAGACCGTTTGGTTCAGGCATTCCCAGCACACAGAGGCAGTGATGCTTCTCACATGAGCTGTAGGGGGCAACATGGCAGAGGTGTTAGAGGTGCACAAATCCGAAGTGGCGTTGGACAGAGGGGTTTTATGACCAGGTTGTGGAGTAATTTCGCAATGACCGCAGACATGACAGGTATTGCTGCATCAATTCAAAGTGACAGGAGACAGCATTTGTCCTGTATGGTTACCAACTATTTTTCCTCCCTTATCGATGTTCTCCCTCACAGGTCATTCCCCTTTGATTACTGGGCATTTAAAATAGACACCTGGCCTGAATTGGTAGAATATGCATTACAGGAGCTCGCTTGTCCAGCTGCTAGTGTGCTATCAGAAAGAGTCTTCAGTGCTGCTAGCTCAATACTGACTGAAAAAAGGACACGTCTGACTACCCGAAATGTTGATAATCTAACCTTCATTAAAATGAACCAATCATGGATTTAAAATTATTTTGCCCCACCTTCCCCTGCTGACACGTAGCTTGCCTGAAAAATGTCTTGCTTTTGGCCTCCTCTTACTGACTGCTCCAATTCCTCCATTTGCAGCTGCTGAATCTCCACCATAGGCCATTTTATACCTCCCTAAAAGGGCTGACTCCCCCCACAGGGCCGTGGTCACCACTTGGCGTAAGCACCCGTGCGAGTGCCGTTTGCCAGGACAGGTGGGTGTGCCCACTCTTGGGCGACGGCACTGGCACGGGGTCCCTCATAGTACAATGAAGTGTCTCTGATGGTGGTGGTGGTGCACAACCAACGTCAGACACACCGTCGTAATATGAGGGGCGCTGTGCGAGTACCGCCGCCCACGAGAGAGTGTTCCCCCCCAGCTCGAACAGTGCTCTACCACTTGCAAAATTATCTCTCCCTGCTCCACCAATGTGTAGTCTGTGCTGTTAAATCCTTCAATGGTACTGCCAATACAAATTTGTTGAAATGATAGATGATAGTAAAAATATACAGGGGCCCTGGCCTCCATTTAGACCAATTAATACTTTGCGCCAACTACCACTGTCTGCTACTCAGCAGAGGAGCCCACCCCTGTACCTAGCTATGCCACCAGTTTATTTATGAACATTTTTGGCTGACATTTAGCACACTTTATTATTTTGGCCTACTAACTGTGTCAGCCACTTATTTCAGTTGTCCTCCACTGAACAAAGCAATGCCACATGTGTACTCCTGTTACCAATTGTGAACTGCATTTAGCCTACTTTTTTATTTTAGACCTACTAAGTCTGTCTGAGCCACTTATTACAGTTGTCCTCCACTGAACAAAGCAATGCCGCCTGTGTACTCCTGTTACCAATTGTGAACTGCATTTAGCCTACTTTTTTTATTTTAGGCCTACTAAGTCTGTCTGAGCCACTTATTACAGTTGTCCTCAACTGAACAAAGCAATGCCACCTGTGTACTCCTTTTACCAATTTTGAACTGCATTTAGCCTACTTTTTTATTTTAGGCCTACTCAGTCTGTCTGAGCCACTTATTAAAGTGGTCCTCCACTGAACAAAGCAATGCCGCCTGTGTACTCCTGTTACCAATTGTGAGCTGCATTTAGCCTACTTTTTTATTTTAGGCCTACTCAGTCTGTCTGAGCCACTTATTACAGTTGTCCTCCACTGAACAAAGCAATGCCGCCTGTGTACTCCTGTTACCAATTTTGAACAGCATTTAGCCTACTTTTTTATTTTAGCCCTACTCAGTCTGTCTGAGCCACTTATTACAGTTGTCCTCCACTGAACAAAGCAATGCCGCCTGTGTACTCCTGTTACCAATTTTGAACTGCATTTAGCCTACTTTTTTATTTTAGGCCTACTAAGTCTGTGTGAGTCTCTCATAACAGTTGTCCTCCTCTGCTGAAAAAAGCTATGCCACCTGTGTACTCCTGTTAGCAATTTTGAACTGCATTTAGCCTGCTTTCTTATTTGGGCCTACTAACTGTGTCTGCCCCTCATTACAGTTGTCCTCCGCTGAACAAAGCAATGCTGCCAGTTTAGTCCTGTTAGCAATTTTGAACTGCAATTAGCCTACTTAGGCTGGTTTCACACGTGCGTTTTGATCTGCAGCATTTGTACCGCATATAAACGCATGCGTTTTTTTTACTATGTTTAACATTAAAAACGCATGCGTTTTTTTGTATGCGTTTGGCCGCGTTTAACGACGCATGCGTTTTTTGCTGCATGCGTTTGGTCGCAGAAATGCAACATGTAGTAATTTTCAGAGGCGTTTTTTAGACGCATGAAAACGCATGCATTCGTTTGCGTTTGATTTGCGTCAAAAAATACATTGGTGTCTATGGGAAACGCATGCGTTTTTACGTACATGCGTTTGCATGCATTTTTGAACGCATGCGTTTTAATTAAGATAACCATGTCTAGACACTGATAAGCCACCCCCTACCATCAAGGTGATAAAAGGGAGGTTGGGGAAAGTTTCAGGACACTTCTCATCAGACTCTCAAGAAGACAAGACACTGGCAGGCCGCATTTTGGAGGACAACACCCAGATCAATGTGAGTATATCCTTACCAATGCCTTTATTTTCAATTTTTTGGCTCTACATGTCCTAATTTCTTCCATTTCTTTCTGTCTACATGCATCAGAATGTCTTCTGCGGAGTCTTCATCTGATGAGGAATATCAGCCACGTCAGTCGGAAGTGGAGCAGGTCAGTGAGGTGAGTATTTGCCTCTTCAGCTTGGTAAGTATTCACTGTCACATCGACACATGTGACAATTTGATTTTTCCTTTTTTTTGGGGAGCACTTCTACTGAGGCACAGACCGGGCAGGAGCAGCGGAGTCAAGGTCCAGTGGGAAGATGGCAGCGGGTATGTATACAAGGCTGACTGTCCTCATTGTAATATTCTTGAATCTTCCTTTCTTTACACTCGTATTTCTTTAAATTTTTCTTCTGGAATCCTTTTGTATGTTGACTTTTGTATTCATGCCATTTCTCATCATCTGGTCTCTTTCTTTTCCTTATGTGATTGAGCAAACTTTAATGATTTTCTTTAATTTTTAGGTTTCACGATGGGATGATGACCTTATCGACAACGACCTCCTAATAACACTGGTCCAGGAGCGAGTTCCATTGTGGGACAGCCGGGATCCACTGCATTCGATGAACAGCACGCTCCGCCGTTTATGGAATGAGGTGGCCCAAGCGTTGTGGGATGGCTGGGACAATGCCCTGCCACGGGTCCGTAGTGCATTTGGTAAGTATTGCACTGCAGTGTGAAGCAACAGAGACCTTGGCCATGCTCTCTTGACTGTGTGTGATGAAAGAAACTCTCCGGAGTTTCTCTCATCACACACAGTTTTCTTTGCACGGCAAAAAGTCAATTTCCTGACCATAATGGTTTTTTTTTAACACTGGACAAAGTAAAAACACGTTGGCGTTCCATGATGGACCGCTTCAACAAGGACGTGCGCCAAGAGAGTCGTGCTGCCAGTGGTTCAGGAGCAAGGATCAGACTGTACAAATATCATCACGTGCTGTCATTTTTAAGACCGGTCCTTGTCCAGAGAACGTAAGTTTTTCTCACATGCTTTCGGTTGTATTGTATTGACATAATCTGTATTTTAAAATTCCACATGATTTAGCGTCTGGTTATTTTTTGGTATTAATTTTCTGATTCCTTTTTTCACAGCACACACAGCACGACTGTCGCCCAGGTTCTGGAGCGGTCCTTCATCCGGCAGCCACGGACCCATCCCAGCCATCCAGCAGCGCAGCAGCAGGTGGGCCTTCCACACTAACTGGAGACCAGAGAGCTGGCCCATCAGGTCTTCCCCTTTCACAGTCCTCTTCCACTGCACCCTTTTTTTTGGGCTCATCCCGGCAGTGACAGAGGGCTTTGGACAGGTCACTCATGCCCGATTTTTTGCACTTGAGCTCGGTTTTACACAAAGCAATCAAGGCTTTAGGTGACCGAATGGATGTTTCTCATAACCTCTTGAATTGCCGTATCCAGGAGGTCACCAAATGCCTTGATCAAGTGAAAGCCGACCTCCAGAGGCCAGCTCATCATTTTTTTAACCAAATTGAGCAGGGCATGTTGGAACACCTTAGCCCTGACCTCCAGCTCAGTGTGATGCAGGCCTGCAACGCTGCTTTTGTGCAGGCTATGCAACAGAGTCGTTATTTACAGCAGACAGTGGCGGCATATCCAACTGTGCCGTCACTGTCACGATTAACCTCAATGCCGACCTCTGCTGCATACCACTGCACGGCCACCTCAATTCCTTCCACAGGCGGACTCCACTACAGCGCCAACACCTTGACGAGTGCAGATGGACATCCCACCGCCACCACCGTGACCACCGCTGCTCCGGCTTGGACCTCCTCCACTGACACCACGATGCAGCAGGACCCTGGCGTGGCTTTTCAGACCGGCCCCACCACGATGCAGCAGGACCCTGGCAGGGCTTTATGTTCCCCCCCCCACCACGACGCAGCAGGACTCTGGCATGGCCGAGCGCTCGACAAGCGCAATGACTGTGAGACAGTGCAGCCGGACCCTGACTTGATGAGTATAGATAGCGTGACAGTGATTGACTCTCCATTTTGTGTCCAATGGATACATGAGAAGAGAATCATGACGCAATGACGTCAACAAGCTTACCAATAACGCAACATGGCTGCCATTACTAGCGGTATGTGGCCAGTGTTTTATATCAGTATTTGTAAACCAAAACAAGGAGTGGAACAATTAGAGGTCAATTATGATATTAACATAATAACTAGGACCTCTGCCTGTATCACCCACTCCTGGTTTTGGATTACAAAAAATGATATTAAATACAGATCTAACTGCCCGTTTTTGGGCAACCTTGGTTTGGAGAAGAAAAAGATCGGAGACACGGTCAACACAACCAACACTAAAGTTTATTAATGTGAAATATTATTTTCATTGTAAAAATATTTAGAATTGAGAGTCCTCAGTGGTTGATACCTTTTAATGGCTAACTGAAAAGATGGTAACAAATTGCAAGCTTTCGAGACTACACAGGTCTCTTCATCAGGCAAAGACTAAAACAAATTCTGAAGAATCACATATTTATGCACAGCATAGTATAGGGAAAAAAAAAAAAAGAGGGGAAAAAAAACCATGGGTAAGCCAGGTGACATGAAGCAGAATTACCATGGGTGATAAACAGTTACGTCCATAAATATTGGGCCAATTCATAGATAAGGATTGTTTTATTGTCCTGTGATTAGGGTCTCTGTTGTAATGACCCTTCATGGTCTGAGGGGCAAGTTCCTTAGTTGATGTAAAAAGACATAAATCCATGTGACACATTCATTCCTGCATTAAGAGTGTCAAAGGTCGTCATCAGTTTATATTCCTAGACTCTTCTGTCTTTCTGCGATTTGAAGTTTCCTTTCAATACAAGTAATTTCATGTCCATAATGTTATGATTTGGGAGACAGAAATTTATTGCCACCGGTAGATCCATTCATTTTTTCTCTTATTGTATGGCGATGGGAGTTCATTCTTGTTCTAAGCTTCTGTTAAGCTGTCTTCCTTAACAGAAGCTATGTTTCCAGAAATAGAAGCACACAGTTGACTCCTCTCAAATTAAATGTTACAGAAAGTATAGTAAAAATAAAACACAATTAGAAATTAGGTAGATAGGGAAAAGTGTAGGGTATTGTGTAATAAAGCTAATTACAAAAGATGGCTAGGGTGTAAAGATAATTAGAAAATACATTTTAGACCAACCCATTAAGCATATGTTTTAAAACATAGATTTCAATAACTCAAAGATTATCATCCCAATAAAAATAAAATCCCTGAAGATCTGTCCAGAGCAGGATGCTGTTTATTGATTTCTAGGTCAGACTATGATCATCCAACATACGAAACCCAGAAAATACTATTGAGACATACTGTTATCATAGGTCATACCATATGGAAGCATCACATGTTGGCAGACTGAGTGTCTTTGGGTCCATAATACAGGTCTGTATTCATTTTGAAAGCAAAATTGTTTCATTATAATATTTTGATATGCAATAAGTGCTGAGGAACGCTTTTACAGTATGTGCTCAGTGACCAAGCTAAAAACGTACTTGTGGATTATAAGGTGGGTAACTTTAAGAGTTAATGGGAAAAAATAAAACCTTTTTGCATTGCTTACCCATTCAGGGCATTTATCACAAAGCCTTATTTGCAAAATGTCAAGTCAAAACTTTGAATTTCAAAGCTTTATTCAAATAAGAAGAGGAATGCAGGAAAAATTCCGAGACCAATGATATTTATTTTTGATGCAGGCTTTGTTTTAGACATTGTTTATAAGCAATTTCAATGTCATAAATATAAATATTGTCTTTCCCTCCAACTGCTGTGCATAAATGAGAAGCATTTTACAGCTAGAATTATTTCATTATATCATATGCAAGTGCTTATAAATGACATCATCTAAAAGATGTCAATGTTAATCTGGATGCCATTAATATTTTCAACGTATGTGAAAAGAAGTACAACATAAAAAAAACAATCAGATAATAAGCACATTCATTGCCAATTAATTGTAAACTATAGAACAAATTTACATATCATTCTTATTATCAGATAGTTGAAAAAAAACTCCTTAATTTGCTGGAATTGTACCAATTTTTCAGGTACAACTGCACAAATTTCGACCACGATTGTCTAGAAGGAATTTTAGCTAAACACCTCCTGAACATAAGTGTCCCCAGGCAGGAATAGGGCAAGACTTAAATATTCCTATGCTACGGTTCCATCTCTAAAGTTGGCATGTATGCTGCCATCTACAACTAAATGGAATCTGTTATGAGAAAATGACAGCTATATATCCAGGATTGTTGGCGAAAAAAACCTACACAAGCAATGAGTGGATGTTAAAGAATTTGTGCCATGGTTCTCTTCTCCACCCAATCTGACAATTGGCTATAAAGCGATACTGCTGCATGTTGGCAGGTCAGTCGCACAGGCAGCCATTTGATGACTACTATTTATCATGCAAATGTCTAATTCTAAAAGAAAAAAATTGAGAATTATCATCTATTATTTTTTTTTTATACAGGAGACTCCAGACTTTTTATGCAGTAGCTAAAATATTGGCCAACCTACTATACTATGAGTAATTCAGAAGAAAGCCTCTAGCTGCATATTGCATCCAAAATCCATTGCTTACTTTTAGTAATAGTCTAAAAGAGATACAAAAAGTCCTGAGAGAGAGCTCAGAAAAGGCATCCACAGACTTGGGTTCCTTATAACATCTATCAGTTGCATTTTAATAACTACATTGGCGTGTCTTGGTGACAAATTCTTAACTCAAGTGAATGTCTGCACAGTGACGATAATCTCTAGCAAATCCAAACAAAAAACAGTACAAGATGAGTGAAGAATCAACATTTCCTATACATTTTAATTCTAAAATATAAATCAATAGCATATTAAATAAAAAAAATACAAAATAACAGGAATAGTATTACAAAGCATAGAAAATGTACTGAATTGGATTTATACAAAATTAAAACACTGAATCTAAACTTTATTAATATAACTGTATTGAATAAATAAAAGACAACATATTTGCATACAAATGTACATCTAAAAAATATTACCTAAGAAAGTGCAGCTTGGGTCTGAATGAGAAAATGGCATAATATCAATATACCGTCATGGCCGAAAGTGTTGGCACCCTTGAAATTGTTCCAGAAAATGTCAAATTTGACTTAATTTCACACAAAACCCCCAAAATAGGCCTGACAAAATTCTTGGCATTTTTCCAAAACTGTGGGTAAACAACTTTGTTCAAACTCATCTGTGGCAAGGTGTGGGCAATATGAAAATCACACCTGAAATCAGATAAAAAGGGGAGAAGTTAACTCAATGTTTGCATTGGGTGTCTATGTGTGTCAGACTAAGCATGGAGAACAGAAAGAGGAGAAGAGAACTGTCTGAGGACTTGAGAACCAAAATCTTTCAAAATCTTTCATCAATAACTGTTCCAAACCTTGAACAAACCTATGAGTATTTGGAGATAGGTTAATTCTCAAGCCTCTATGCACTATTTTATTTTAGAATTTTGAATGGTCCATGCTAAGTGGGGCTCCTATTGGTCATTTTATATAGGTTTCCTGATTGGGATTTCCCTGGAACCTATCAAGTTGAATCAAACTCCAGCACTCCATTTTCACAATTCATTATAGCCATAGCCCCTTGAAGAAACCTGTATAGGTGAGATTTGTTGGGGAGTCTATATGTGTGTTTTTAGCCGCTTTAGTGACACCTGTATAGAAAAATATTTATTTTTCATCTCCAAATTGTTGCTCACACCTCGGTAATTTGTTGTCTGTGTGTAAGGCATCACAAAGAACTTTGGGTCACAATATAGAGAACAGTGTCAGAAAGCTGGGTATGCTTCCAAGGTCATGGGTCTTCCAGCGGGACAATGACCCCAAACATTTTTCAAGAAGCACTCAGAAATGAATGAAAACAAAGTGCTGGAGAGTTCTGAAGTGGCCAGCAATGAGTCCAGAACGAAATCTCATTGAACACTGGTGTAGAGATCTTAAAATTGCTGTTGGGAGAAGGCACCATTCAAATATGAGAAACCTGGAGCAGTTTGCAAAAGAAGAGTGGTTCAAAATTCCAGTTGAGAGGTGTAAGAAGCTTGTTGATGGATATAAGAAACAAATAACTACTGTTTTTTCATTCCAAAGGGTGTGCAATTAAATATTATGTTGAGGATGCCAACAACTGTGTCCGAACCATTTGGGGGGATTTCTGTGAAATTATGTGCAATTAACCTTTTTTTCTTTGTTTTTTTTTTTGGGGGGGGGGGGGGGGGGGGGTTGTTCCAGGAAATAATCATGTGTATAGCAAAACGTGTAGTACACAATAATTTTCTAGGAGAAGAACTTAATTTTCTGGAACAATTTTAAGGATGCAAACACTTTCGTCCATGAGTGTATTTTCAGGTTAGCAGGTAGCTGCATCACTTTTAATGCAGAGGATGGAGTCTTTACAGCAGATAAACCCACACAAAAATGGTTGGATATTACATAAATGTACATTCGCTAAATATTTCCTCTTTTCTCAAAGTTTCTTGACTTAGCTGTACCATAATACATATGGCACAGCATGAGATTTGTTACCATTATTAGCAGAAATTACACATTTGAAGGGAACCTGTCAACTCATTTTAGATCCCAAACTAACATAATCTGTTTACATTACCTTTAACATTGACAGCCATACCTTTGCTTTATAAGTCCTCACCTCTGTTTTATAGAATTCCATTTGTAAATTTTCATGTAAGTGAGCCATATGTGTAGGGGCCTCAGACCTCTTTCCTTCTTTCCCACGCAAAGGGCCATTTTGGAGTGGCGCATGCATAGTTAATATTCAAACTGGACTATTGAACTGCGCGTGCACTGCTCGCACCGGGAATGGCAGCACTTGAGGGGGAGCAATACACAGATGATCGCTAGCAGAACTTGGCAGCTGGTGGAGAAAGGAGGAGAGAGGCCAGAGAGCTATAAGTGCAGGGCCAAGTCTTCTTAAGGATCATATGCATGAAAATTCATCAATAGATTTCTATAAAACGGAGCCACAGACTTATAGAACAAAGGTATGACTGACATCAACAATTATAGAGACTTTGAATAGATGATGATAGTTTGGGGTCTAAAATCTTGATCTTGCTGGCAGGTTCCTTTCAGTAAGGCTAGATGGAGACAACCGTATGTTTCTTCTTCTGTATAATCGTGTTGATTATGCAAATCACATTCTGATCATACTCTGATCAGAGCTTGATCCAATTCTCTTTGCATGAGAAGAAGATGAAGAAAAAAATGTCTCAATCTTCTCATTGTGTCAGTCCATGGAAATGGGACTGCATTCAAATGTCATCCGAGTGCAGTTCAAGGTTCCCCACATACTCATTGACATGCATGGCCAAGTGTCATCCAAAAACTGGCTCTGTCTGAGAAAAAAATTAGGACATGTGCACAGCCTCATCACGCAACATTGATCTGGATACGATCCAATGTTTTGTCAGATCTCACTTGGACCGATAATACGGTTGTTTGCTCGAGCCGTAACATTAATATAGGTAAAGCAATTTCCTCATTACATATTACATCCAAGATTAAGCATTTAAGACATGGCAAATATGTCCACATTTGACTTTGTTAAAATTCATTGTCTTTTCTGTGATTTAATAGAAATTCACATAATCAAGCTGTTGTGTAAAGATGGTCCTGGGACGGCTCAAGAGATCACTCTGAAAAAAAAAAATGTAAATTAGCATTCATTGCTAGAACATTAAAATAACAAACAAAAAGGTAAGAAACACTGATTCACATCATCCATGAGGTTCTCCAGCTTCAGGGTTTGTAAGTAATATATATTTTGTGGTAGATCGGTTCACTCAGCTACTTAACAAGGTAGTCACAGGAGCTCCATGTACAGACTTCCGGTTCCGGCGCTGGTGATGTAGGATGCAGAGTGGAGAGCTCCCACACCTGACTCCAACAAAGCCTGATATAAACACTGATAAACGGTCCAAACTAGTCTATCAACTAGTAAAAACTTCAACAAACATGCCCTACCCCTCTATGGACCGGTATCTGCTACATACGGTGCAGAAGGAAACAACAAGACGTGAACAGACCACGAACACGGACTTCTCCAGGAAGTCCATGTTACTGTTTGGGTTCCGCTGCCTGAACATCAGGTCTTTCCCATGCTGTCATCTGTGTGACAAAGCGAGAAACACCGGCGGCTTTGATCGGTGGTAAGTTTAATCAGCGCGATGCAGTTCCCACATTGTGGACAGTCTGTGAGCCAGCAGCTCTAAGCAGCGTCAGCTGACAAGAGTACTACTCATTATCCTACATCTGTTCTCACTGATAGCAGCAACAACAGGCATACGTTGATGAGAGTATTCATCTCCTGGCACCTGTGCAATAAATAAATACATTTTTTGAAAAAGTGGCTTGGATTCCCCTCTATTTTTGATAACCAGCGCAGGTAAAGCTAACACCTACATGCTGCAACTCCCAGCTCTTAGCTTTATATTTGCTGGTTATCAGAAATAGAGGGGTGTATTTATTAATTATTTGAATAAATAAGTAAAAAAACAGCATGGCGTGCCCCCATATTTGACAATCAGCCAAGCTAAAGCAGACAGCTGGGTGTTGGTATTCTTAGATTGGGAAGGGGCCATGGCCCTACTCAGCCTAAAAATAGCAGCCTGCAGCCACCCCAGAAAAGACGCATCTATTAGATGCCTCAATTATGGTGCTTTGCCTGGCTCTTCCCACTTACCTTGTACGGTGACACCAGCCCACAGCCACCCCCAAAAAGGCTCTTCTATTAGGTGCGCCAACTCTGGTACTTTGCCCGGCTCTTCTCACTTGCTCTGGTGCGGTGGCAAGTGGGGTAATAGGTTTGGGGGTGATATCAACTGTTTTATGGCCGCTGACATCAAGCCCAAGGGTTAGTAATGAAGAGGCATCTCTAAGACGCCCCCATTACTAACCCAATACTAAGATTGCTATAAAAGACACAGCAAGAAAAGTCCTTTATCTGAAATAAAAACTCTCCACCCTCTTTTACACATTTATTCACAAAAAATAAGCCACCTCTCTCTCTATGCCACCCGGAACACACCGAGACAGGAGCGTTGCAGTGTGTAGTGCTGACATGAGAAAGGTCACCGGGGTTCATAGCTGATTACCCCTGGTCACCTCATTTACAGCACTGCTTGAATTATGGGAAACTCAGCGAGTGGTGCAGTAAGTGAGATGACCTGGATTAATCAGCTATGAATTCCGGTGACCTTTCTCACATCAGCGTAACACACTGCAGGAGTGTTCTCACGCTCCTGTCTCAGTGTGTTCAGGCTGGTGTACAGACCGGTCGCATCACTGATGTGACTGCTCTTCACGCCATCCAGATTGCAGTGGGTCATGCCCATTAATGGATTATCGGCGGACAGGTGAGATATATGGTGTTTTATTATTTTTGGTCTTTTACAGTGGGACATTGGCATTGGTCAGCAGAAAGGTATCACTTTGGTTTTTATTTTTGTCTCGCAGATGACAGCGTGGGAAACAACAGATGTTCAGGTGCCCCATTCATCTGAATGGGGTTCACGTTCGAGTTCAGGTACCAAACATTTTTTTAAATGTTTGGCCAAACCCGTGGGACCCAAACATCCATGGTTTCACCCATTTCTACTCCTGATATTAAGAAGATTCTGGAGCAGACCATTAAAACCGCTCTTAACTGTTTACAGGGAGAGCTAAGGGGCCACACCAGTAGAATTGAGGAGCTGGAACAATGGGTCCTGCATTTGGAACATCAAAATGTGCAAATGAATACTCACCTTAAAGAACTCTCTGCAGAATCTAACCACCTCAGCAAAAATGTGGAGGATCTAGAGAACAGATCTAGAAGCAGTAATTTGAGACTAGTAGAGTTAATGGAATGAGTCTCTGCCTCAGAATTACAACATCTTTGTGAGAGCGTGAGAGCGATATGCCCCTTTCACTGGACCTCAGCCATAGCTGCAGAGTTGAAAGAGCATACAGAGTGGGACCTGACCTACATTCTTACCAATCGGATCCCTGCAGTCGAGGGTCAAGACCACCTCAGGTTATAATGAAATTCTTAGATTATAATGAAAAAGCAAAATATTTAGAATTGAGAGTCCTCAGTGGTTGATAACTTTTAATGGCTAACTGAAAAGATGGTAACAAATTGCAAGCTTTCAAGACTACACAGGTCTCACAGGTCTCAAAGACTAAAACAAATTCTGAAGAATATTTATGCACAACATAGCATAGGAAAAAAAAGGAAAAAAAAGGGAAAAACCATGGTAAGACAGGTGACATGAAGCAGAATTACCATGGGTGATAAACAGTTATGTCCATAAATTTTGGGCCAATTCTTAGATAAGGATTGTTTTATTGTCCTCTGATTAGGGTCTCTGTTGTGATGACCCCACATGGTCTGAGGGGCAAGTTCCTTAGTTGATGTAAAATGACATAAATCCGTGCGACACATTCATTCCTGCAGTTAGAGCACAATAAAACAATCCTTATCTAAGAACTGGCCCAATATTTATGGACATAACTGTTTATCACCCATGGTAATTCTGCTTCATGTCACCTGTCTTACCATGGTTTTTCCCTTTTTTTTATGCTATGTTGTGCATAAATATGTGATTCTTCAGAATTTGTTTTAGTCTTTGACTGATGAAGAGACCTGTGTAGTCTGGAAAGCTTGCAATTTGTTACCATCTTTCCAGTTAGCCATGAAAAGGTATCAACCAATGAGGACTCTCAATTCTAAATATTTTTCTATTTACTGGCTAACACGATACCAAGATATATTTCTTTCCTGAATGAAAAAGCAGACATTATGAGAGCTGACAAGAAAAGATCCCAGACTTTGACAATTAAAGGAATGAAGCTCTTGCTATCTAAAGATCACTCAGCTGATGTTGGCAAAAGCAGGAGAGCCTTTGGCAAAATTTACCCAACTTTGTTCCCGTCAAAGAAGTTCATGCTCCAATATCCTGCTGTACTAAGAATTTTCCAGGAAAACTGAGAGGTTATTACCTGCACATCACCTCAGGAAGTTGAAAGGGGCATGGATGCTCTCCTCTCCAAATCATCAAGATATGGAGGCAGAAAGGGAAATAGAGGTGAACGGGAAGAGGACGGACCATACTCAACACCAAGGGCGTAAAGACAACATAGACACCGTCACACCAGAGCAGATCACCTACTTGAAGAGTAATTACCTCACCAAGTTGGACATTCCTATTTACCTGTTTGGAATGAGTTTCTAATTGATGAAAAAGTTGTGCCCCATATTAGCTTACATAACAGGAAATATATTGCTTGTTGACATCATTCTTAATCTCCATAAGATAAGTTATATTTTTCCTGCCAGTAAAGAGAATGGTCAATATTGCTCTCTTCAAAAATCTGCCTCAATGTTGACGTAGAGTTATTATTGATATACAGGTGCATCTAAAAAATTAGAATATCATCAAAAAGTTAGTTTAATTCACTTCTTCAATACAAAAAGTGAAACTGATATATTAGATAGAGTTCTTACAGAGTGATCTATTTCAAGTGTTTATTTCTGTTAAACTTGATGATTATGGCTTACAGCCAATGAAAACCCAAAAGTCATTATCTCAGTAAATTAGAATATTTTATAATCCCAGCTTGAAAAAATGATTATAACATCTGAAATGTTGGCCTACTGAAATGTATGTTCAGTAACTGCACTCAATACTTGGTCAGGGCTCCTTTTGCATTAATTACTGCATCATTGCGGGGGCCGCTGCTACAGCCGCCCTGGCAGATAAATATGCCAATAACTTGGCCCCTGAAGCCAAGCGGGCTGCTCACAGCACCTGGAGAGGGGATATGACTCATCCTGCCCATTTTCCCAGCCCCTAGAACGCAAGGGGTGCCACCCTGTGTTTCCCTCTCCAGGCCAGGGGCAGAACCCAGGAGGTGTCACCTCTGCAACCAACCCAGACACTTCAGGCCAGGGGCAGAACCCAGGAGGTGTCACCTCTGCAACCAACCCAGACACTTCAGGGCCATGTGTCCCCTGCGCCTCAAGGCCCCGTCCTCATTCCCAAAACCGTCCCCTGTCGTGTGTGGGTAGAAATCGTAGGAGGTCCCATGACAATTACCAGTCCGTCACTGTAAACCAAGCCGCCGCTATGGGACTGCGTGACACCGACCCTAGTGTGGCCTGAGATGGTGTACCCTTAGGACTTGTTACCCGGAAAACCCCCCGCCATCTCCGAGATTGGAGGCGTCGAACCGGCACTGCCTGTTGCAAGGGTTCATCTAGACTGGGGCACAGGGAAGGGAATGAGGGAGGTGGGAATGTTGGTGAATATTCCCCTAAGTATTTTACTTGGGACTGATTTCTGGTGGCTAGTGTCACAGTATGCGGCTACTGAGACCCCAAGTCCTGGTCCCCCACTGTGTCTTGATTTCTCTACTGCTAGCAATGTTATAAGTGTGTTGCCTGTTCCTTCTGCGTCAAGAGGGGTGGTGGGGGCTGAGAATCACTCCTGCACTGACAGGACACTTGCAGCGTGTGCAGATGAGACAGAGCCACAAGACACAGGAAGGTGTGAGAATGCCCCCAGGTGTGATGAGACAGTGTGCTCTGGAGGGAGATGTAGGGGGCAGGTAGCTGCAAGCCAAAACCAGAATTGGTGGGAGGGGCTGCCAAAGGGATTGTAGGGTCGCTAGATGAGTCAAAGCTGCTGGGTTCTGCGCAGCTGCAGGAAGGGGAACGTGTCAATGGGGTTGGGGCTGTCAAAGGAGAGGTGGAGCTTCCAGGTAAGGCCCCAGGGCAGGAGGTCCCCACACCCGGGATGCCAGGAGACCAGGCTGCTCCAACTGACTTGGCGACTTGTGTGGAGGCCGAGGGAAGGCAGACACTACCCAGGGTTACAGCGGTCGTGACCACTGTCACCAGGAGTGGGAGTGCTGGAACCCAAGGTGCCTCACAGAGGTCTGACAGCCTTCCCCCTTCCGAGCAAGTGGCGGCTGAGCCAGAGGGAGGCCTGGAGACGGGTTCCGGGGAACTTACAGAAGACGTGGCAGTTTCGTTCATTCTGGCCATGTCTAGTTAGGGGTTTCAGGCAGCGCTGGAGGCCGACGAAAGCCTAAAGGCCCTTAAGGAGCAGGCGGCAAAGCCTTTCATGGACTCAGACCTCGAGCGGGTGGTCTGGGACCAGGGATGGCTGTACAGGTGTTGGTTCAGCAAGAGTCACTAGAGGTGTGGCCTAGGGACTGACAGTTAGTAGTACCTATCCATTCCGGGCAAGTTGTTGCGGATCGCACATGAGGTTTCGATGGCCGGATACATAGGTATCGCTAACAAAAAGGCCGCTCTAGCCCAGCATTTCTTCTGGCCTAAAATGGGGACCGATGTGGCTGCCTACTGCCATCCGTGTTACACCTGTCAGAGAGTGGGGAAGGCGAGGCGGCGCCCCAAAGCCCCACTGGTGCCATTGTCCATCATTGATGAGCCTTTCCAGAGGGTGGCTGTGGATCTCATTGGACCGCTGTCCATTCCCAGTCACTCCGGGAAATGCTACATACTAACGGTAGTGGATTATGCCACTCGGTACCCGGCAGCGGTAGCTTTGTCGTCCACTCAGGCAGACAAGGTGGCCACCGCTTTAATGGAGATTTTCTCTAGAGTGGAATTTCCCCAGGAAAAGCTCACTGACCGAGGGACCCAGTTCATGTCGCAGCTGAGTCCCTTTGTAAGCAAATACAGGTGCAACATCTGGTGGCCCGTCCGTACTATCCGCAAACTAATGGTCTGTGTGAGTGGTTCAATGGCACCCTCAAGTAGATGCTTAGGATTTTGGTTGACTCCCTCGGGAGCAACTGAGAGCGGTATCTCCCTCACCTACTATTGCAGGCCTCAACGGGGTTCGCCCTCTTTGAGCTCCTGTATAGGCAGCATGTACAAGAGCCCCTTGCTCTGCTGAAAGAGGCATGGGAAGGAGACTTGGCCACCCCTGGAGTGTCAGTCATTGAGTACTTCGTGCGCTTCCAGGACAAAATGACGGCCTTGTCGCGGCTGGTGCAGGACAATATGGCCCAGGCTCAGGCTGACCAGAAGTGCTGGTACAAACAGAACGCTTGTGAAAGGACCTACCAGGTGGGTCAGAAAGTGTGGGCACTGGTCCCTGTACCACAGAACAAGCTTCAGGCAGTCTGGGATGGCTCATACCTCATGCACCAGAAGCTCAATGATGTCATGTATCTGGTCACCCTAGACCACACCAGTGGAAGGAGGAAGGCCTTTCATGTGAACATGATGAAGACCTATCATGAACGGGAGGCCTGCACCCTCCCTGTGTGCAACCTTCCTGAGGAAGGAGAGACCGAAACCCTCCTGGATCTGCTCACCAAAGCCAAGGTGGGTGGATGCATTGAGGACGTGAAGGTTGGCAACCAGTTCTCCGAGGACCAACGGTCCCAGATGCCGGATACTCTATGCCCCTTGCGGGAGCTGTTCAGCAGCCTTCCCGAAAGGACTGGGTTGGCTGTCCATCACGTGGACACCGGGGATCACCCCCCGGATCTGGCGGTCAGCATATCGGGTCTCTCTCAAGGTGCAGCAGCAGATGCGCCAGCAGATTGATGAGATGCTGAAGCTGGGCGTGATCCAGGCATCCAACAGCGCGTGGACATCGCCCGTAGTCCTCGTCCCCATAAAGGACCGAACCACCCGGTTCTGCATGGACTACCGGGGACACAAGGCTGTCACAGTCACCGATATGTTCCCTATGCCACAAATAAATGACCTGCGCGATCAGTTGGCCGGGGCTAAGTACTTGACCATCATGGATCTGAGCAGAGGATATTGGCAGATCCCTCTGACCCACGAGGCCCTGGGAGCGCTCTGCCTTTATCACCCCGCTTGGACTGTATGAATCCAATGTGATGCCATTCAGCATGAAGAATGCCCCTTCCACTTTTCAGCAGGTGGTCAACACGCTGCTTCAGGGACTTGAAGGGTACGCAGCCGTGTACCTGAACAATATTGTCATCTTTAGTTCCATATGGGAAGATCACCTAGAGCATTTGACACAGGTGCTTAGGTGGATCAAAAGGGCAGGTTTGACCATCAAGCCGGAAAAGTGCCAGCTGGGCATGAGCGAGGACCTCTACCTAGATCACCAGGTAAGCGGGGGGTTCTGAAGCCAGATCCTGGGAAGGTGGATGCCATCGCATCCTGGCCCACCTCCAGGACCAAGAAACAGGTGATGTCCTTCCTCGGCACCGCTGGGTACTAAAGGAGGTTTGTTCCACACTACAACACCCTGGCCAAGCCCCTGACGGACCTCACCAAGAAACAGCTGCCACTTGCGGTAGACTGGTCAGTCACCTGCGAGACCGCTTTTCAGGCACTCAAGACTGCGCTCTCCTGCTCCCCAGTACTACGAGCTGCTGATTTTGCACAGCCATTTGTAGTACAGACCGACAGCAGTGACTTTGTTCTCGGTGCCATGCTCAGCCAGGTCAACGCAGTGGGCCAGGAGCATCCTGTCCTGTACCTGAGCAGGAAGCTATTGCCGAGAGATGGTACACTCCACGATGGAAAAGGAGTGCTTGGCAATTGTGTGGGCATTAGAGGGGGGCACTGTAGCATGTAGTTAGAGTAGGAGGGGCACAGTGAATAAGTATAGTGCAGCTTCCTGCTTTCAGTTAGCTGTAGTCAGGGCCTGAGAGCCCGTGCAGCTAACTGGGCTGCTTAGCCAGAAGTTACTGTGCCCCGTAATGTTGAAGAAGGGGGGCCCAGCCTAGACCAGTTACAAAGGACAGATTCCTCTAGCATGAAAGAAAATAAGTGCTGTGGACGCAGCTGAAGGAAATCTGTCCTCACAGAGCAAGAAAAAAGGTCAGCACTGTCACTACACATGAGATGTGGCTGATCTTTGCCTGGGTGACAGTACTTAAAACTGGGAAGAAACAGTATGGGACTCCCCCATGTGAGGCAAGAATTCCAGATGGAATAGACTCTGTGGGACCGAGAGAAGCCGGCTGACCTGGGGCTAAATGCAAAGAAGGAAAGGACAGAGCAGGGACAGAGAAGGATGTGTTGCATGTGTTACCTGAAGTGCCTGTAATTGATCAAGCTGTGTTAAGTAAAGAAATGATCGTTGAAGTTAACCCGGAGAGTGTCTCTTTTATTCTGGAGCCGTCTGTGAGGAAACAATCCCCGTACCGGGCAAGTCCAGATGATGCAGAAAGCCAACACAGAGGTAACACAGCGAAGAATTGTGAACTTTTATGGGGAAGGGACCAGGGAGTCATACAAGGAATACTGCTGGCCATGACTACCACTCTAGCACCCCCTGGTCCTTCCTTCACTTGGCATAGTCGGCATGATCTCACTGCCCCATATGGCGGTGAAGCCGACGCAGAGAAGAGAGAGACTGTTTGATGTGACTAATTCCCATTACTTCAGGAGGAACGGATGCCCTGGAGATAGCCGAAAATCTGGATGTGACTGAAAATTTATCAATGTACAAAGAAGAAAACCTCGCACTCAACTTATGTTAATGAGGAACAAGTGATTTATTCAATCCCAGAGAGTGATACGTCAAAACGTTTCGGTCACAAACATAGACCTTCATCAGTTGCGTACTCCAGAACTAGTGGAACGAAAAAAAGTCAGTTTTGATCAGTCCAGGAAAGACTGGTTAATTTGGGGTTAATACCCGTATATAGATATACTGAAGCTTGTTCAGTCTAGGACAATGGGCTTTAGGCAGTTCCAGCCTGGGACATAACTGTGCAGACGCGGCGTCCACCGCTGGTCTCACAACATTTATCAATGACTGACTCAACCAAGATGGCGAACAAGACGGAGGTGAGTGGCACCAAAGGAAAGGACTATAACTGTCACTGTACTTGTCGTGAGTGTGCCTGCACTGAAGTGGCACAAAGATCCTTTGAGTGACATCTCCGGAGGATGCACCAAAGAAATTTACCCCCACGCCTACTGAGGCGCCTTGAAAAGGAATGGGAGGAGCGACAGGAAGCAACCCCACTCTGGAACGGGTGGGGCCCAGAAGAGAGTCACGGGTGTGGCTGTGCGGTATCACTAGACGATCTGGCACAGGCAGCAATGCATCGCTCATGTGGCTCTGGAGGAGTAAGCTGTCTGGAGTGGCAGTTGTGAGAGGAGAGAGGTCGGGCCCGGTCCATGTCGCGAAGCAACGAAGACTGGGGTACACTGTCCTTACCTGATGCTGGAGGACCTTGGCAGCCACCTGAAATCATACGTCATCCGAATGGAGGCAAGCGACAGAGTCCAGTGGGGCAGAGCGAACAACATTAGGAGCCCGTGGAGTCAGAGCCTGGACATCCATCGAGACCGGGGCCGTCAGCCGAAAGGCTGAAGCCTTTACAACCATGGGAGCCTGTACCGGAAGATAGGCTGCATCTGGGACTACTTCCGGGAAAATCAGTCCACACCACCTCTGCGGAAGAAAGCAACAGCTGTGCAGAGGACATGATCCACTGACGACCAACTGAAGTGGTGAGTGAGCCTCGTCCCGTGGCCCAAGTGAGTGAGACCCCGTCCCCATTGTCTGCTCTTGGAGCCCATCCCAAATTGCTTGCTACTGTCACCGACGTTATATCCGCGGCAAAGGAATCTGAGATCCTGGGGCGTACGACAGCTTGCCATGTGCTGGAGGGGAGATATGGTGCAAGCGCCCAAGCATCCAAGGGGGCCTCACATCCTGCATGCTTAAATGAAGGTCTGTTCCCATCCCCGGACCAGCTGTCCTGGATCGCCAGTGTAGTGGAGGAGAAAAAGAAAAGGGAGAAGGAGGTCTGGGCTAAGTTGCGCCAACCAGGAGGTGGTGCTATGGCCGGATGCTGCACTTTCGGTCAGCTTACATACATGGAGTCGGGCCAAGGGTATGGCTTTATTCAGGAGGTTGAGACCCGTCACAAGGTCTATGTGAATGCGGCCTCAGTGAAGTTTGGAAGGCTCCTGGAGGAGGGAGACTGGGTCTCCTTCTAGAAAGAGAACTGCCCTTGAGACATGGCCGTATGCAACCCGGAGGAGGTGCAATAACATCAAAGATTGAGCTTATTCTAACTAGACTCCTGCAGGGTCCTGATTATTTAAGCCCTATTGGTTTATTGGGGCAATCCACGGCTCCTGCGGCTGCAGAGCCACTCTCTGTTGTGAATTCTGTGGCTGAATTCACTCCTGTGGTCACAAGTGGTATTGCAGCCTCTGGGCTTCCTCCCTCAGGTGTTTTGGTGAGCTCGTTGGCTGCCTTGCTATTTAACTCCACCTGAGTCTGTCTTCCTTGCTCCTTGTCAATGTTCCAGTGTTGGATCTGAGCTACTGCATCTTTCCTGTGGCCTGCTGCTCTGCTAGATAAGTGTTACTTTGTTTTTGTTTCCGTTTTTTCTGTCCAGCTGTGCTATTCTCTTTTGCTGGAAGCTCTGAGACGTGGAATCTCTGTAGACTGCAATACCTGAACCTATCCTCACACAACTAAAAGCAGCAGTGGATTGCGCCTAACACTACCTATGCAACTCGGCACTGCCTGAGGAGCTGACTAGCCTGAAGATAGAAATACAAGCCTGACTTGCCTCAGAGAAATACCCCAAAGGAATAGGCAGCCCCCCACATATAATGACTGTTAGCAAGATGAAAAGACAAAACGTAGGAATGAAATAGATTCAGCAAAGTAAGGCCCGATATTCTAGACAGAGCGAGGATAGCAAAGAGAACTATGCAGTCTACAAAAAACCCTAAAGCAAAACCACGCAAAGGGAGGCAAAAAGACCCACCGTGCCGAACTAACGGCACGGCGGTGCACCCTTTGCGTCTCAGAGCTTCCAGCAAAAGAGAATAGCACAGCTGGACAGAAAAAACGGAAACAAAAACAAAGTAACACTTATCTAGCAGAGCAGCAGGCCACAGGAAAGATGCAGTAGCTCAGATCCAACACTGGAACATTGACAAGGAGCAAGGAAGACAGACTCAGGTGGAGTTAAATAGCAAGGCAGCCAACGAGCTCACCAAAACACCTGAGGGAGGAAGCCCAGAGGCTGCAATATCACTTGTGACCACAGGAGTGAATTCAGCCACAGAATTCACAACAGTACCCCCCCCCTTGAGGAGGGGTCACCGAACCCTCACCAGAACCCCCAGGCCGACCAGGATGAGCCACATGAAAGGCACGAACAAGATCTGGGGCATGGACATCAGAGGCAAAAACCCAGGAATTATCCTCCTGAGCATAACCCTTCCATTTGACCAGATACTGGAGTTTCCGTCTAGAGACACGAGAATCCAAAATTTTCTCCACAATATACTCCAATTCCCCCTCCACCAAAACAGGGGCAGGAGGCTCCACAGATGGAACCATAGGTGCCACGTATCTTCTCAACAACGACCTATGGAATACATTATGTATGGAAAAGGAGTCTGGGAGGGTCAGACGAAAAGACACCGGATTGAGAATCTCAGAAATCCTATACGGACCAATAAAACGAGGTTTAAATTTAGGAGAGGAAACCTTCATAGGAATATGACGAGAAGACAACCAAACCAGATCCCCAACACGAAGTCGGGGACCCACACGGCGTCTACGATTAGCGAAAAGCTGAGCCTTCTCCTGGGACAAGGTCAAATTGTCCACTACCTGAGTCCAGATCTGCTGCAACCTGTCCACCACAGAATCCACACCAGGACAGTCCGAAGACTCAACCTGTCCTGAAGAGAAACGAGGATGGAACCCAGAATTGCAGAAAAATGGAGAGACCAAGGTAGCCGAGCTGGCCCGATTATTAAGGGCGAACTCAGCCAACGGCAAAAATGACACCCAATCATCCTGGTCAGCAGAAACAAAACATCTCAGATATGTTTCCAAGGTCTGATTGGTTCGTTCGGTCTGGCCATTAGTCTGAGGATGGAAGGCCGAGGAAAAAGATAGGTCAATGCCCATCCTACCACAAAAGGCTCGCCAGAACCTCGAGACAAACTGGGAACCTCTGTCAGAAACAATATTCTCAGGAATGCCATGCAAACGAACCACATGCTGGAAGAACAAAGGCACCAAATCAGAGGAGGAAGGCAATTTAACCAAGGGCACCAGATGGACCATTTTAGAAAAGCGATCACAGACCACCCAAATGACCGACATCTTTTGAGAAACGGGAAGGTCAGAAATGAAATCCATCGAAATATGTGTCCAAGGCCTCTTCGGGACCGGCAAGGGCAAAAGCAACCCACTGGCACGTGAACAGCAGGGCTTAGCCCTAGCACAAATCCCACAGGACTGCACAAAAGCACGCATATCCCGTGACAGAGATGGCCACCAGAAGGATCTAGCCACTAACTCTCTGGTACCAAAGATTCCTGGATGACCAGCCAGCACCGAACAATGAAGTTCAGAGATAACTTTACTAGTCCACCTATCAGGGACGAACAGTTTCTCGGCCGGACAACGATCAGGTTTATTAGCCTGAAATTTCTGCAACACTCTCCGCAAATCAGGAGAGATGGCAGACACAATGACTCCTTCCTTGAGGATACTCGCCGGCTCAGATAACCCCGGAGAGTCGGGCACAAAACTCCTAGACAGAGCATCCGCCTTCACATTTTTAGAGCCCGGAAGGTACGAAATCACAAAATCAAAACGAGCAAAAAATAACGACCAACGGGCCTGTCTAGGATTCAAGCGCTTGGCAGACTCGAGATAAGTAAGATTCTTATGATCAGTCAATACCACCACGCGATGCTTAGCTCCCTCAAGCCAATGACGCCACTCCTCGAATGCCCACTTCATGGCCAGCAACTCTCGGTTGCCCACATCATAATTACGCTCAGCAGCAGAAAATTTCCTGGAAAAGAAAGCACATGGTTTCAACACTGAGCAACCAGAACCTCTCTGTGACAAAACCGCCCCTGCTCCAATCTCAGAAGCATCAACCTCGACCTGGAACGGAAGAGAAACATCTGGTTGACACAACACAGGGGCACAGCAAAAATGACGCTTCAACTCCTGAAAAGCTTCCACGGCAGCAGAAGACCAATTAACCAAATCAGCACCCTTCTTGGTCAAATCGGTCAATGGTCTGGCAATGCTAGAAAAATTACAGATGAAGCGACGATAAAAATTAGCAAAGCCCAGGAATTTCTGCAGACTTTTCAGAGATGTCGGCTGAGTCCAATCCTGGATGGCCTGGACCTTAACCGGATCCATCTCGATAGTAGAAGGGGAAAAGATGAACCCCAAAAATGAAACTTTCTGCACACCGAAGAGACACTTTGATCCCTTCACGAACAAGGAATTAGCACGCAGTACCTGGAAAACCATTCTGACTTGCTTCACATGAGACTCCCAATCATCAGAGAAGATCAAAATGTCATCCAAGTAAACAATCAGGAATTTATCCAGATACTCACGGAAAATGTCATGCATAAAAGACTGAAAAACAGATGGAGCATTGGCAAGTCCGAACGGCATCACCAGATACTCAAAATGACCCTCGGGCGTATTAAATGCCGTTTTCCATTCATCTCCCTGCCTGATTCTCACCAGATTATACGCACCACGAAGATCAATCTTAGTAAACCAACTAGCCCCCTTAATCCGAGCAAACAAGTCAGATATCAATGGCAAGGGATACTGAAACTTAACAGTGATCTTATTAAGAAGGCGGTAATCAATACACGGTCTTAGCGAACCATCCTTTTTGGCCACAAAAAAGAACCCTGCTCCCAATGGTGATGACGATGGGCGAATATGTCCCTTCTCCAGGGATTCTTTCACATAACTGCGCATAGCGGTGTGTTCAGGCACGGACAAATTAAATAAACGACCCTTAGGGAATTTACTACCAGGAATCAAATTGATAGCACAATCACAATTCCTATGCGGAGGTAGGGCATCAGACTTGGGCTCTTCAAATACATCCTGAAAGTCAGACAAGAACTCTGGGATGTCAGAAGGAATGGATGACGAAATAGACAAAAATGGAACATCACCATGTACTCCCTGACAACCCCAGCTGGTTACCGACATAGAGTTCCAATCTAATACTGGATTATGGGTTTGTAGCCATGGCAACCCCAACACGACCACATCATGCAGATTATGCAGTACCAGAAAGCGAATAACTTCCTGATGTGCAGGAGCCATGCACATGGTCAGCTGGGCCCAGTACTGAGGCTCATTCTTGGCCAAAGGTGTAGCATCAATTCCTCTCAACGGAATAGGACACCGCAAAGGCTCCAAGAAAAATCCACAACGTTTAGCATAATCCAAATCCATCAGATTCAGGGCAGCGCCTGAATCCACAAACGCCATGACAGAATACGATGACAAAGAGCATATCAAGGTAATGGACAGAAGGAATTTGGACTGTACAGTACCAATGACGGCAGAGCTATCGAACCGCCTAGTGCGCTTAGGACAATTAGAAATAGCATGAGTGGAATCACCACAGTAGAAACACAGCCTGTTCAGACGTCTGTGTTCTTGCCGTTCAACTTTAGTCATAGTCCTGTCGCACTGCATAGGCTCAGGTTTACTCTCAGACAATACCGCCAGATGGTGCACAGATTTACGCTCGCGCAAGCGACGACCGATCTGAATGGCCAAGGACATAGACTCATTCAAACCAGCAGGCATAGGAAATCCCACCATGACATCCTTAAGAGCTTCAGAGAGACCCTTTCTGAACCAAGCCGCCAGTGCAGATTCATTCCACAGAGTGAGTACTGACCACTTCCTAAATTTCTGACAATATACTTCTACATCATCCTGACCCTGGCATAAAGCCAGCAAATTTTTCTCAGCCTGATCCACTGAATTAGGCTCATCGTAAAGCAATCCAAGCGCCTGGAAAAACGCATCAACATTACTCAATGCAGGGTCTCCTGGCGCAAGAGAAAACGCCCAGTCCTGTGGGTCGCCGCGCAAAAAAGAAATAATAATCAAAACCTGTTGAATAGGATTACCAGAAGAATGAGGTTTCAAGGCCAGAAATAGCTTACAATTATTTTTGAAGCTCAGGAACTTAGTTCTGTCACCAAAAAACAAATCAGGAATAGGAATTCTTGGTTCTAGCATAGATTTCTGATCAATTGTATCTTGAATCTTTTGTACATTTATAACGAGATTATCCATTGAAGAGCACAGACCCTGAATATCCATGTCCACACCTGTGTCCTGAAGCACTCTAATGTCTAGGGGAAAAAAAAAACTGAAGACAGAGCTGAGGAAAAAAAAAAAATGATGTCAGGACTTCTTTTTTCCCTCTATTGAGAATCATTGGTATGTCTCCTTGTACTGTTATGCTGTGCTATCAGGCAACACAGTGTGCAGTAATCAGCGCACATACAGTGATATGGCAATAACCCAAAAACAATAGAACAAGCTCTGAGACGTGGAATCTCTGTAGACTGCAATACCTGAACCTATCCTCACACAACTAAAAGCAGCAGTGGATTGCGCCTAACACTACCTATGCAACTCGGCACTGCCTGAGGAGCTGACTAGCCTGAAGATAGAAATACAAGCCTGACTTGCCTCAGAGAAATACCCCAAAGGAATAGGCAGCCCCCCACATATAATGACTGTTAGCAAGATGAAAAGACAAAACGTAGGAATGAAATAGATTCAGCAAAGTGAGGCCCGATATTCTAGACAGAGCGAGGATAGCAAAGAGAACTATGCAGTCTACAAAAAACCCTAAAGCAAAACCACGCAAAGGGAGGCAAAAAGACCCACCGTGCCGAACTAACGGCACGGCGGTGCACCCTTTGCGTCTCAGAGCTTCCAGCAAAAGAGAATAGCACAGCTGGACAGAAAAAACGGAAACAAAAACAAAGTAACACTTATCTAGCAGAGCAGCAGGCCACAGGAAAGATGCAGTAGCTCAGATCCAACACTGGAACATTGACAAGGAGCAAGGAAGACAGACTCAGGTGGAGTTAAATAGCAAGGCAGCCAACGAGCTCACCAAAACACCTGAGGGAGGAAGCCCAGAGGCTGCAATACCACTTGTGACCACAGGAGTGAATTCAGCCACAGAATTCACAACAACTCTCATCCTAAAGATTGGGGAGGAGACATGAGAAACTTGATTGTTTCATTTGTGGAGCCATTGCACCATATACAGGAAGGAGAAAGGACTGTTCCGCATCCTATTGGGGCAAAGGAGAAGCCCTGCTGTTTACCCCCAGTATAAAGGGGAGTTTCAAGGTCAAAAAGGACCATAAGGACATTTGAGTTTTGTCTGTCTGATTCAGAGGACTGCGAACTGGATGTTCCTTTTTTATAGAGCCCATGGACTCTTTCTTTTTGCTGCACCTCTTGTGCCCATTCTGCTGGAGAAGCAGGTCTCTCCAGTGAACTGTGTTTCCTGGTACAGGAGTACCCTATTTAAAGGAAGGAGGCCATCTCCCTTTGAAGTATTGATGGACGTGATCTATATTGAGTTCAAGTTAATGTTTTAATATGTGCAACATTACAGGTTGCCATGGTTGAGGACAATCATTATTAAAGAAAGGGGGAAATGTAGGGGATGTAAATGCATATTGTTCCTTCTTCTCCCCCAACCCCTTTAAGAGTAGTATTGATGTGTTTGTGCACGGTGGCACAGCTACACATAAAGTGTATTGTCACCGTGTACAAGAGTACTGCTACACACTGCATGTGGAAAGTAAGTCCCTGGGCCTTGTATAATCATAGGGGCATAGTGTACATGGTTGGCCATTAGGGGGGCACTGTAGCATGTAATTAAAGTAGGAGGGTGGAGCGCCCCCAAGGGCAGTGGGGTACTCAGTATCGGGTCATTCGGTTCACGGGGGGATGTCACGGTGGCTGACCCGGTCTGTGACCCTGGGACGTCTGTTGAAAAAGGGAAAGGTCTTTAGGGGAAATGTTCATGACGCCACCTGTGGTATTCGGTCAGGGTGACCGATGCTGCTTTAAGGGGTCCGCTGGGGTGATGTTATGGCAGCTAGATGGTATACCTTCCCACAGGTGAAATATGTTCCCAGGGCTTTCCAGTGTGTAGATGCTGGATGGTGAGAGGCGCAGTGAAGAACGAGGACACAAGGTTGCAGTCTCTTTATCTTTTACTGAAGGCTTCAGCATCCACAGTCAAGGGCACCAGACCACAGGGCAGGGAGAGTCCGGCCGGTTTGGAGGCAAATCCAGAGTCCCCTTGTCCAGATAGAAATCAGTAGCCTTCCTCTAGCGCCGTGGTGTTGTAGTCCCTTACTGCTAAGCTTCTCATAAGGTCCTCACAACTGTTGAAGATGTTACAGATGTTATGTCTCTCTCTGTCCCCCAGATGGATAGCACAAACCCGTATGACTGGTGGCTTGAGGCGTTTTACAGGGACTCTATCATGCCCCAGCCTCTAAGGGGTGCCACCTTGCCTCCTGGGTGTAGGGGTGGATAGATAACGTGAAATTAGCTGTTCTGCCGGTCTCTGGAGCAAGGCATAAAGGGTTGTTGCTCCCTCACTGTTCCGGCTACCGGGATCCTGCTCCTCAGAAGGAGGCAGCCTGTGTAGGGCTGCTCTCTCCTGATATCCACTCCTTTGCTATGACTTCTTCACCTTCTCTACAATACAGTTCTCATTCAGTGTCTCTTTCTGGGAGCTGCAGCTCTCAGGGCATGCACAGCTCCGTGTCCTTCTGTCTCGATCTCTGACAGGATCCCACCCCTCAGCAAAGTGAAGGACAGCATCCAATCCAACGTTTCAACCATATAGGTCTTTTTTTGCTTGAAAAAGAGCTATATGGTTGAAACGTTGCATTTGGCACAATATAGGACTTTTTATACTTCACCTGGATTGGATGCTGTCCTTCACTTTGCTGCGGTATGTACTTTTCCTTCTGGGTCCATTGGAACTAGGACGGGCATCCCTATATCAGTTGTGCTGTCGGCTATTTTCTAATATAAGGATCCCACCCCTGTCAGGGACCAACTAACTGAGCGAAGCTCAGCCAGCAACTAACTAATTTCCTCCCCAGGCAACCAGTTTTACCTAAGTGTGAGGTGTGCCCTAATAAATAGGAGCAGAGCTCCCCTGGTGGCCTGGAGTGCGAAATGTGTTGCATGTTTGTGATACCTGGATTCAGTTGTCCTTCTCTGCCTCCAACTGTAATATCACTCTCCCCTAAAGGAAAATGACATTACTGCAAAGATCAGGACCCTGAGGCGCTGCAGGGGCAAAGTGAATAAGCAGCTCACTGGGCTGTCTATGTTGTGAATTCCGCTCTTGGGCTCCCTCCGGTGGTTGTAAGTGGCACTTTTGTGAGTTCTGCTCTTGGGCTCCCTCCGGTGGTTTTAAGTGGTATGGCTGCTCCTTGGATTTAGCAGTCTGCAGCTGCTTCCACTGATTGTCTTTCTGCTCGGCTATTTATGCCTGGCTCTTCCCTTCAGCCAGTGCCACTTGTCAATGGTTCCTGGTTGGATTCACATCTCTCTTGGATTTCCCTGATATCCTGACCAGTTCAGCAAAGATAAGTCCTTGCTTTGCTCTTTTCTGTCCACATGTTGTGGACTTATTCATTCTGTGCATTCTATGTCTTGTCCAGCTTGTCAGTATGGATTAATTCAGTTAAGCTGGAAGCTCTGGGAAGCAGATTTACCCTCCACACCTTTAGTCAGGTGTGGAGATTTTTGTAAACTCTGTGTGGATTTTTGTAGTTTTTAATACTGACCGCACAGTATTCTATCCTGTCCAATCTATCTAGCTAGACTGGCCTCCTGTGCTACATCCTGGTTTCATTCTGTGTATGTCTTTTCCCTCTCCACTCACAGTCAATCCTTTGGGGATTTTCTCTGAGGCAAGATAGTTTTCCTGTTTCTATCTTTAGGGGTAGTTAGTTCTCAGGCTGTGACGAGGTGCCTAGGGTGTGACAGGAGCATCCCACAGCTACTTCTAGTGTTGTGTTGAGCTTAGGGACCGCAGTCAGTACAGGTACCACCTCCTTCAGAGCTTGTCCCATGTTGCTCCTAAACCACCATATCATAACAGTCTAGCCAGAAGTAGCTGTGCCCCGTGACGTTTAAGAAGGGGGCTTAAGCATAGACCAGTTACTGAGAAAGGATTCCTCTAGGAGGAAAGAAAACAAGTGCTGCGGATGCAACTGAAGGAAATCTGTCCCCATAGAGCAAGAAGACAGGTCAGCAAGGTCACTACACACAGGATGAGGCAGATCTTTGCCTGGGCGGCAGTACTTAGAACTGGGGCGAAACAGTATTGGACTCTACAATGTGAGGCAAGAATTCGGGATGGAATAGACTCTGCGGGACCAAGAGAAGCAGTCCGACCTGGGGCTGAATGCAAAGAAGGAAAGGACAGAGCAGGGACAGAGAAAGATGTGTTGCATGCGTTACCCAAAGTGCCTGTAATTGATCAAGCTGTGTTAAGTAAAGACGTTATTGTTGAAGTTAACCTGTCTATTATTCCTGAGCCATCTGTGAGGAAATCATCCCCATACCGGGCAAGTCCTGATGATGCAGAAAGCCCACACAGAGGTAACGCAGCCCCTGGTCCTTCCTTCACATACATAAACGTGATAATCAAATAGGTGAAGGACCCCCTAGAAGTGGGCTCCTATAGGCCTATTTCCCTAATTGATGTGGATCAAAAAATTATTTATAAGATAATGGCTGATTGGTTGGCATGTTTTCTCCCACATATGGTAGGTCCAGCACAAGTAAGATTCATAAAGGGAAGGGCTGCAGTGACAAATATACTTAAAGTCCTGACGGTGCTAGATGCGTTACGACACCGTCCACAGCAAGGTGAAAACCCGACCCTGCTGGCGTGGATGTATAAAAAGCTTTTGACAACGTAAGCTTGGACTAGCTGGTGGCAGTGTTGGATGCAATGAATGTTAAGGGTAATTTTAGGATGCTTTTTGGAGGAGTATATAATAATCCTACAGCAATAGTTTGCACACCATGCTTTTTGTCTGATTCTCTTTTTCTGCACAAAGGGACTCGACATGGGTGCCCGATGTCTCTGCTACGATTTCATCTAGCCCTGGAACCCAAGGACCGATTTATAGGAGTCTGACCTGTTTAATCGAATACGAGTTGGTACCAAGATGACGAGAATAGCACACTATGTGAATTACATTATATTGCTTTTGCATAGACCATTAGAACAACTGCAACAATTGTTTCAATTTATAAAGTTTTAGGAAATACTTAACACCTAATCTAAAAGTGAAATCCTGGAACTGGGGAAAAAACTCCATTCGGATAGGTGAGAGAAATTGGTCTGAACCTACAGACCTCTAGATCCTTTAACACCTACATTGGAATCAAGACAGGCAGATACCCAGAGCAATTGTACTCTTTGAATTATACCTCTCTACTAAATAAAATTGCGACAGAGCTTATTCCTTTCACCACCGGGCCTGTTTTCACCTTCATGACCGAGACTAATTTTACAATTGTAAAAACTCTGGAATGCTTCAACGGATCTCACTGATTCTGAGATTATTTTTTCGCGATATTGTACTTCGTGATAGTGTTAAAATTTGTTTGATATGACTTGCGTTTATTAGTGAAAATAACAGAAATTTGATGAAAACTTGTCTAAATTCTTATGCCCTTAAATCAGACAGTTATGTCACACAGAATAGTTAATAAATAGCATTGCCCACATGTCTGCTTTACATGAGCACAATTTTTGGAAACAATTTTTTTTTTTATTAGGAAGTTATAAGGGTTAAAATTTGACCAGCGATTTCTCATCTTTCCAACAAAATTTACAAAACCTTTTTTTCCACAAAAAATGTAATTTTGCCATAATTTTTTTTTTATTTTCACACGGGCATCAGAAAATAACTGACCTCCAAATCTGTTGTGCAATTTCTCCTAAGTGTGCTGATACCCCATATGTGGAGGAAATCCACTGTTTGGGTGCACGGCAGGGCTCAGAAGGGCAGGAATGGCGTTTCGGAATGCAGACTTTGATGGAATAGTGTGCGGGCATCATGTCCCTTTTGGAGAGCCCCTGCAGCCCTTCATGTACCTCTCGGGTTTCAGAGCAACTATCACACGGCACAGCTGTCAGGTGACTCGAGACAAGGGGCTCCTTCCCTATCCCTAACACTAGGGGGCACCCTAGCTCGCCCTGCTCCCCAGGATATTTCAGATGGCTAAGATGCCAGCGCCTAAGCCCTTGCCTGTCTCCTGAGGTAGCTCTTCCCCCTCCCACAGAAGAGGGGCACTACTGTGCACCATAGTACACCAACCTGACAAACAAGGCAACACAAACAAGGGTTAACAGAAAACTCCAGGCATACAAAATATTCACTCACATATAACAGAGGAATGCAACGGGGTGTGGAGGTAGGGGAATAAACCAAAATAGGGAAAGATAGGGAATTACCAAACATACAAACCAAGCAACAGTCACAGATAACTCCTCCAACTCTCCTTCTCATATGAACTCCTCTCCCTCCTGTAGCCATGCAGCAAATGCTTGCTCTGACAAGGATTTGAAACATAGCCCAGACTAAAAAGGGGAAGGGAGTGGCTAACTGAGCTCAGCTGTGAACACAAGGATTTCCAACATGGCCGATTAACCCCTGTTCCGCAAGAAGAAATAAACACATTTAAAAAGAAGTGCTTCTTCTCAGCACTGGGGTAGGAGCAATCAGATGATGCAGTCTTCTGGCTCCACACTGTCACGGTAACCCCGTGACTTCCACATTTGGCCCAACTACTCCTTCTACTCCTTGGATCTGCTGCAATGACCTGCTGCAACTGTGTTGTCTGAGTGGATTTTTTAGTTTAACTGGTGCAATTATAATGGATAGGCACACACGCCTGTCAACAGAAAATGCAGACAGGCTGACTCTTCTAAAATTGAACAAGGACTGGATTTCCGGAAACTTTGTAAGCCCTATGGATGACAGCAACATAATGTAAAAGCAGGCCAAATGTTTTTTGTTGGGATGCTGTCTTAACATGTATCCTTTACCGTCCAAACCCATTTTGTTCATGAAATCACCTCCTCCTCGTCCTGCTTCTGCAACAAGTACTTAGTGGTCATGTATCTATACCCCCAAGTGGCTAAGGTTTTGTACTTTGTGAAAACTTGGCACAATGTGCAATGGAGAAACTTTTACTAAAAAAAGAAGAATGTCCAGCTCCACCGAGTCCATGAAGATAAAATTTCTTTATTCACAAACTTGTAGTTTAGAGGATACAAACTTCAGCACAAACCATGTGGGTAAGAATCTGAACGCAATTCTGGAGACTAGGTGTTAGGAGTCGAGTTTCCTCTGCTGCACAGGGGGAATCTCGATCCGTCTCCGCTGCGGTCTCCCATTCTCCTCCAGCCGCAGTGGAGTCTGCTCAGCAGGGACGTCGCTCCCAGCGTCTTGCTCGCTCTCACTCTGTACAGAGAGTTACTGCTGCTTCTTCAGCTCCTGCCATTAAAGTCAGTGCTGGTCAGCGGCGAGCGGACTTCCCTGGGACTAAGTCCTTGTTTGCGCACACTGAGCATGCCCAGAGCAAGATCTCCCGTTGGAGATCGAGAGTCATGTGCTCTGGCTCTGCAGCACATTCCATTGGTCCTCTTGGCAGGCCCTGGAAGGGCAAAGTTTCTGTGGCCACTTCCTGTCCTGCAATTATATAAACTGCGCATGACCGCACGGCCATGCGCTAGTGTACAATTGAATACGTGTGTTTGTGGTGAGTGCAAGTCGTTCATTAAATACCCCTACCCTATTGTATGACTGTTCGCGTATGGAGTATGGCTGCTATCTAGCGCCCGACAAATCACTCAACGTGTCACACGTATCAGCGTCTATTGCTGTGTCCGCCAGTGCTGCGCCACGCGCCAGTAGTGCGCTTCCTGACCCACGTCTGGGTGCTTAGTGGTGCCTGCCAGCACGGCACAGTTCGCACTTCGGTGCTCTAATTATAAGAGTTGCCTAACACACCCTGTTGCGGTGTTGTGCCACCAAGTGGTCTAATCGGACTTCAATCCTAGTTGGGGTTAAGTTCGCTGACTGCTTGCTCGCCTTCTATGTGCGGTACCACGATCCTGTGACGCAACAGGATCGCTTCCTTCACGTTGGGTGAAGTTTAACCCACGCGAGTATACTTATGAGTACCGCCATATAGTCCGTCATTACTCAGCAGCAGGTTCCATCTCTGCACGGTGGACCCCGGGCTACGAACGCACCATACTCTATCAGTCTTATTATTTGGTGCGTTCCGCTAGCCCTAACACTAGGCTCCCTTAATCATGACATTGAAGTTCAACTAATGCATCACAGGTGAGCTGGTTTATTTCTCTTTTCTTTAGAAACTTGTACTCCCTATCGATTCCCTTGCTGACACTGCTAAATTGTCACGTAAGATTATCTGTACCTTGATTGCGCCAGTTGCACAACTGCTAAATAAAGATATGCTATTTTTTAGAACAATAAAAGATTTTTTTTCAATTGGCTTGCTATAACATTGCAAATGCGGAGTAATGAAGATTATTGCCCCTGCTAAATTTTCACGTAAGATTATCTGTACCTGGATTACGTACCTGGATTGCTAGACAAATATTAGGTATTTTAAGTAATAGGTGAGGGATATTATATTGCAATTAAATTTTAAAATGGATGTTACTATATGCTGCCACTGAGGAATATTATTTTGCGGTCAAAAAAAAAAAAATATATATATATACATATATGCTGCTACACAGGAATATTATGTAGCTCCCAAAAAATGGTTTTGTATATGCAGTTACTACCTAATATTATTTTCCTCTACAAATAGCTGATTTTTATATTTTGATAGTGGATGAAATCCTCCCTATTTTACCCTAATCCTAATACTAACTACTATGCAACACAGTGGAAAATAGCAGAGATCTGTAGCATGTACTTGCAATGATGAGAAAACCCATGCCTGCCTTTCACCCTCCCTCCTATTAAATCTCTCCCTATTTAAATTCCTGCCTAACAAACAAGTAATCTCTTAACAATCTTCAGCTCTTAAAAGAGCTTTTTGGAATAAATTACTCTCACTATAACTTCCTATCACTCTCCCTATGCTCCTTTCACTCTCCCTATGCTTAAACTACGCTCTCCCTACACTGCTTCTGGCTGCAATGTGCACAAGATGACACCAGCAACCTTTAAATAGTCCCTATGACATTACTGTGATTGGCAAGCTAGCTCAGCATTTTCATTGGCTGCAAATAAAGCGCCAAACATGCTGGGTGTGTCACTTGAATATACCAAGGTGAATACCAAATTACTTGCCAAGTAACGAATAGCCCGAATAGCGTAGTATTCATGCGAGAAACAAATAGTGTTGAATGTATTTGCTCATGACTAGTGATGAGCAAACCTGCTCGGATAAGGTGTTATATGAGCATGCTTGGATATTAACCGAGTGTCTTCAGCGTTCTCGAATAATATGTTACAGTCCCCGTGTCTGCATGTCTTGTGGGCGATACATATCGGAATTGCTTAACAGGCAATCCCTACATATGTTGTGGCTGTCGAATAGCCGCGAGAGACACAGTCGCTGGGACTCAAACATATTTTTTGAGCATGCCAAAGACAGTCGGATAGCACCCGAGCATGCCGAGATAACACCTCTTCTGAGCACGTTCGCTCATCACTAGTCAAATTCTTTTATGGATTGCAAGTGATCACAAGGGGTACCAGGAATGGGACAGCCTGAGATCTGCTTATGTAGTAGTGGATTCTTTTACCAAAGCAGGATTGTAAAATGCAAACAAATGATTTAAAGTAAATCTATAATCCGAGTAACTTTTCAGAATAAGGTGTCGTGTGTACATGAACCATAGCACTATCTATAGCCATTATATGACTTGTATCCTGTATTTTCAGTAGTTTTCCCCTCTGCAGCCTCTATCTCTAATTTGCAAACGACTCTGGTGGGAGGAAACTAGCTGCTATGATGTGTCCCATATATAGCATATTCAAATTGCCTCTTCTGAGAAAAAGAGGACTTAAACTCTATAGCGCCACCTGTTGGAAGTAACGATCCTACAAGTCACAATCAACCCTTCAACGAGTCATGCAATATGACTTAGGATAAAAGCCAAATTAGTATCTCAATTCGCAGACACGGTGTTTCGGGCTGTTGACCCTCGTCAGTGCGAAGCATGAGAACTGATTTGGCTAGGTGAGAGGCTCTGGATTGGGGTCTAAGGGGTATCGTTTCTCCTTGTGGAGAGTGACAAACTAGCTCTGGCTTGTCAAGGTAAGGAGGCTTATTCGCCGTGCAATGCTCCTCTGGGAAATTAAATATTCAATATTCAATAAATTGAATATTTAACTTCCCAGAGGAGCATTGCACGGCGAATAAGCCTCCTTACCTTGACAAGCCAGCTGGTATGTCACTCTCCATAAGGAGAAACATTACCCCTTAGATATATAGCATAGTACACTGAGAGAGATTCCTGCTCTTCTTTCCTAAGTTAGCACACAGAAGGAGCAGCGGCTTGAAGGAAATTATATAGTAAGGCCGCCGTCACACTTGCGAGTTTTACGGACGTAAGAGCGCAGAATCTACGTCCGTAAAACTCGCAAAAAATACGGCACAATTATTCTCTATGCCCCTGCTCCTATTTGCCGTATTTTACTGATCAGTATTATACGGCTTTCTACGGCCGTACAAAATCGCAGCATGCTGCGTTTGTCTCCGTACTGCGCAAGAAATACGCCAATGAAAGTCTATGGAAGCGTGAAAAATACGGATTACACACGGACAAGCAGTGTGACTTGCGAGAAATACGCAGCGCTGTTAGAGAGAAAAGCCGGTAATTCAGTGCGGTGTACAGTAAAATCACACTGACAGCTTACAGTAGAATAGGTAGAATAAATGTGTACACATAGAATAGGTATATATATATATACAGTGGGGCAAAAAAGTATTTAGTCAGTCAGCAATAGTGCAAGTTCCACCACTTAAAAAGATGAGAGGCGTCTGTAATTTACATCATAGGTAGACCTCAACTATGGGAGACAAACTGAGAAAAAAAAATCCAGAAAATCACATTGTCTGTTTTTTTATCATTTTTTTTGCATATTATGGTGGAAAATAAGTATTTGGTCAGAAACAAACAATCAAGACTTCTGGCTCTCACAGACCAGTAACTTCTTCTTTAAGAGTCTCCTCTTTCCTCCACTCATTACCTGTAGTAATGGCACCTGTTTAAACTTGTTATCAGCATAAAAAGACACCTGTGCACACCCTCAAACAGTCTGACTCCAAACTCCACTATGGTGAAGACCAAAGAGCTGTCAAAGGACACCAGAAACAAAATTGTAGCCCTGCACCAGGCTGGGAAGACTGAATCTGCAATAGCCAACCAGCTTGGAGTGAAGAAATCAACAGTGGGAGCAATAATTAGAAAATGGAAGACATACAAGACCACTGATAATCTCCCTCGATCTGGGGCTCCACGCAAAATCCCACCCCGTGGGGTCAGAATGATCACAAGAACGGTGAGCAAAAATCCCAGAACCACGCGGGGGGACCTAGTAAATGAACTTCAGAGAGCTGGGACCAATGTAACAAGGCCTACCATAAGTAACACACTACGCCACCATGGACTCAGATCCTGCAGTGCCAGACGTGTCCCACTGCTTAAGCCAGTACATGTCCGGGCCCGTCTGAAGTTTGCTAGAGAGCATTTGGATGATCCAGAGGAGTTTTGGGAGAATGTCCTATGGTCTGATGAAACCAAACTGGAACTGTTTGGTAGAAACACAACTTGTCGTGTTTGGAGGAAAAAGAATACTGAGTTGCATCCATCAAACACCATACCTACTGTAAAGCATGGTGGTGGAAACATCATGCTTTGGGGCTGTTTCTCTGCAAAGGGGCCAGGACGACTGATCCGGGTACATGAAAGAATGAATGGGGCCATGTATCGTGAGATTTTGAGTGCAAACCTCCTTCCATCAGCAAGGGCATTGAAGATGAAACGTGGCTGGGTCTTTCAACATGACAATGATCCAAAGCACACCGCCAGGGCAACGAAGGAGTGGCTTCGTAAGAAGCATTTTAAGGTCCTGGAGTGGCCTAGCCAGTCTCCAGATCTCAACCCCATAGAAAACCTTTGGAGGGAGT
This sequence comes from Ranitomeya imitator, assembly GCF_032444005.1. Taxonomy (NCBI): domain Eukaryota; kingdom Metazoa; phylum Chordata; class Amphibia; order Anura; family Dendrobatidae; genus Ranitomeya; species Ranitomeya imitator. The sequence goes on from NC_091282.1 coordinate 526,678,781, forward strand.
TGAAAGTCCGTGTTGCCAAGCGAAAAGCCAAAAACATCACTGCTCTAGAGGAGATCTGCATGGAGGAATGGGCCAACATACCAACAACAGTGTGTGGCAACCTTGTGAAGACTTACAGAAAACGTTTGACCTCTGTCATTGCCAACAAAGGATATATTACAAAGTATTGAGATGAAATTTTGTTTCTGACCAAATACTTATTTTCCACCATAATATGCAAATAAAATGTTAAAAAAACAGACAATGTGATTTTCTGGATTTTTTTTTCTCAGTTTGTCTCCCATAGTTGATGTCTACCTATGATGTAAATTACAGACGCCTCTCATCTTTTTAAGTGGTGGAGCTTGCACTATTGCTGACTGACTAAATACTTTTTTGCCTCACTGTATATATGTCAGTGAGACACATATATGTATATATATTAATATTTATTCCAGCGCTATACAGCTTGAAAGCCGGTAATTCAATTACCGGCTTTTTCCTTCTCCTTCCTAAAACCCGACATGATTTGAGACATGGTTTACATACAGTAAACCATGTCTTCTCTCCATTTTTTTTGCAGATTCCACACTACTAATGTCAGTAGTGTGTATCTGCAAAATTTGGCCGTTCTAGCTCTTAAAATAAAGGGTTAAATGGCGGAAAAAATTGGCGTGGGCTCCCGCGCAATTTTCTCCGCCAGAGTAGTAAAGCCAGTGACTGAGGGCAGATATTAATAGCCTGGAGAGGGTCCACGGTTATTGGCCCCCCCCCTGGCTAAAAATATCTCCCCCCAGCCACCCCAGAAAAGGCACATCTGGAAGATGCGCCTATTCTGGCACTTGGCCACTCTCTTCCCATTCCCGTGTAGCGGTGGGATATGGGGTAATGAAGGGTTAATGCCACCTTGCTATTGTAAGGTGACATTAAGCCTAATTAATAATGGAGAGGCGTCAATTATGACACCTATCCATTATTAATCCAAAACTAGTAAAAGGTTAAATAAAACACAAACACATTTTTTAAAATTATTTTAATGAAATAAAAACAATGGTTGTTGCAGTATTTTATTCAACGCCCAATCCAGTCACTGAAGACCCTCGTTCTGTGAGTAAAAAAACATAATAAACCAACAATATACTTACCCTCCGCAGATCTGTAACGTCCAACGATGTAAATCCTTCTGAAGGGGTTAAAACATTTTGCAGCAAGGAGCTTTGCTAATGCAGGCTGCTCCTCGCTGCAAAACCCCAGGGAATGAGGCTAAAAATAGATCAATGATCTATATTTAGCTTCATTTGCGGTGAGGCGCCCTCTGCTGGATGTTTATAGATCGTGGGAACTTGCCTAGAAAGCCTGGGAGCTTTCTAGGTAATTTCCCACGATCTATGAACAGCCAGCAGAGGGCGCCTCACCGCAAATGAAGCTAAATATAGCTCATTGATCTATTTTTAGCCTCATTCCCTGGGGTTTTGCAGCGAGGAGCAGCCTGCATTAGCAAAGCTCCTTGCTGCAAAATGTTTTAACCCCTTCAGAAGGATTTACATCGTTGGACGTTACAGATCTGCGGAGGGTAAGTATATTGTTGGTTTATTATGTTTTTTTACTCACAGAACGAGGGTCTTCAGTGACTGGATTGGGCGTTGAATAAAATACTGCAACAACCATTGTTTTTATTTCATTAAAATAATTTTAAAAAATGTGTTTGTGTTTTATTTAACCTTTTACTAGTTTTGGATTAATAATGGATAGGTGTCATAATTGACGCCTCTCCATTATTAATTAGGCTTAATGTCACCTTACAATAGCAAGGTGGCATTAACCCTTCATTACCCCATATCCCACCGCTACACGGGAATGGGAAGAGAGTGGCCAAGTGCCAGAATAGGCGCATCTTCCAGATGTGCCTTTTCTGGGGTGGCTGGGGGCAGATATTTTTAGCCGGGGGGGGCCAATAACCATGGACCCTCTCCAGGCTATTAATATCTGCCCTCAGTCACTGGCTTTACTACTCTGGCGGAGAAAATTGCGCGGGAGCCCACGCCAATTTTTTCCGCCATTTAACCCTTTATTTTAAGAGCTAGAACGGCCAAATTTTGCAGATACACACTACTGACATTAGTAGTGTGGAATCTGCAAAAAAAATGGAGAGAAGACATGGTTTACTGTATGTAAAACATGTCTCAAATCATGTCGGGTTTTAGGAAGGAGAAGGAAAAAGCCGGTAATTGAATTACCGGCTTTCAAGCTGTATAGCGCTGGAATAAATATTAATATATATACATATATGTGTCTCACTGACATATATATATATATATATACCTATTCTATGTGTACACATTTATTCTACCTATTCTACTGTAAGCTGTCAGTGTGATTTTACTGTACACCGCACTGAATTACCGGCTTTTCTCTCTAATATATGTGTCTACTGACACATATACATATATATATATATATATATATATATATATATATATATATATATATATAGACAGTATATATATATTTTCTTTTCTTTTTGGGACACATGGATCACTTCTATAGCGGTATGTTGGTTTTGCTAGCCTGCGAGAAAACCACGCAGTACGGATGCCATACGGATTACATACGGAGGATGCCATGCGCAAAAAACGCTGACACACCCTGCCTACGGAGGAGCTACGGACCACTTTTTTCGGGACTTTTCAGCGTATTACGGCCGTAATATACGGACCGTATTGTTTTACGCTGTGTGTGACGCCGGCCTAATACGTATCAGAACAGATGTGAATCCAGCTTACAAGTGAAGTAAAAGACTTGTTAGAAAGCTCAACACAATATTTCTGTGTTTCCTATTTCTTGTGGCATCACTATGCTCTTTAGGCTGCCGTCACACTAGCAGTATCTGGTCAGTATTTTATATCAGTATTTGTAAGCCAAAACCAGGAGTGGGTGATAATACAGAAGTGGTGCATATGTTTCTATTAGACTTTTCCTCTGATTGTTCCACTCCTGGTTTTGGCTTACAAATACTGAGGTAAAATACTGACCAAATACTGCTAGTGTGATGGCAGCCTTACTCTTCCCCTCTCCATAGAGTATAATGGAAGGTGTAACCTGACAACATTGTGACTTGGCAGTCTGTCTTTTCTTAAGCAAAAATGTTTGTGAAAAAGCAGAATTCTTTCAAAATAAAGCAAATTAAAAAGTTTCTTATATTCGCCCTATTGAGTTGATTTATATAAACAGTTTGTTGAAACCTTTTATAAGGTTCTCTAGGTTCCTTGTGATTTCAGGTTCAAGCTAATTTCAATCCCCTTCCCCTAAAAAAATACAAGAATTTATTTACAAGAGTTCCCCTTACTAAGTATGTGGTATATAATGTTGGGGTTAAAAAGTCAGATAATTGTGCAGTAATCTGGAACCTTAAATGTGATTTAATTTGAACATGATCCTAGTCATAAGGAAAGAATGCAACAATTCATGCCAATCACTCACTTTATCACAATTTTGAGTTTAATTTTAGCATTTATTAGACAGGTGAGGCATTAAAATAAAGCTCACGCTCAAGTCAAATAAACTACTTTACTTTATAGTACAAGCAAAGTGATTTATTTTTAATATGTTTTAAAAGTTTGGATTTAAAATATATATAAAATAAACACACTAAGAACATATTGCTTCTATTTTAAGAGGTTGTCACAGATTAGAATAAAAGGATCTGCTCCCTAGTTTACTACAAACAGTGTGTCTGGGTTCACAGGCTGACCATAGGTAGTCCAAAAACCATCTAGGCCCTGATCCTTAAACCCCTTAACCCCCAAGGGTGGTTTGCACGTTACTGACCTGGCCAATTTTTACAATTTTGACCACTGTCCTTTTGGACTCTGGAATGCTTCAATGGATCCTGATGATTCTGACACTGTTTTCTCATGACATATCGTACTTCATGATAGTGGTAAAATTTCTTTGATATAACCTGCGTTTATTTGTGAAAAAAACTGAAAATTGGCGAAAATTTCGCAATTTTCCAACTTTGAATTTTTATGCCCTTAAATCACAGAGATATGTCACACAAAATACTTAATAATCAACATTTCCCACATGTCTATTTTACATCAGCACAATTTTGGAACCAAATTTTTTTTTGTTAGGGCGTTATAAGGGTTAAAATTGACCAGCAATTTCTCATTTTTACAACACCATTTTTTTTTAGGGACCACATCGCATTTGAAGTCACTTTGAGGGGTCTATATGATAGAAAATACCCAAGTGTAACACCATTCTAAAAACTGCACATCTCAAGGTGCTCAAAACCACATTCAAAAAGTTTATTAACCCTTCAGGTGTTTCACATGAATTTTTGGAATGTTTAAAAAAAAAATGAACATTTAACTATTTTCACAAAAATTTTATTTCAGCTCCAATTTGTTTTATTTTACCCAGGGTAACAGGAGAAATTGGACCCGAAAAGTTGTTGTAAAATTTGACCTAAGTACACTGATACCCCATATGTGGGGGTAAACCACTGTTTGGGTGCATGGCAGAGCTCAAAAGGGAAGGAGCGCCATTTGACTTTTCAATGCAAAATTGACTGGAATTGAGATGGGACGCCATGTCACGTTTGGAGAGATCCTGATGTGCCTAAACATTGAAACCCCCCACAAATGACATCATTTTGGAAAGTAGACCCCCTAAGGAACTTATCTAGATGTGTGGTGAGCACTTTGACCCACCAAGTGCTTCACAGAAGTTAATAATGTAGAGACATAAAAATAAAAAATCATATTTTTTCACAAAAATAATTTTTTGCCCCAATTTTTTATTTTCCCAAGGGTAACAGAAGAAACTGGACCCCAAAACTTGTTATTCATTTTGTCCTGAGTATGCTGATACCCCATATGTGGGAGTACACCACTGTTTGGGCGCATTGGCAGAACTCGGAAGGGAAGGAGAGCCATTTGACTTTTCAATGCAAAATTGACTGGAATTGAGATGGGATGCCATGTTGTGTTTGGAGAGCCCCTGATGTGCCTAAACATTGAAACCCCCCACAAGTGACACCATTTTTTAAAGAAGACCCCCTAAGGAACTTATCTAGATGTGTTGTGAAAACTTTGAAACTCCAAGTGTTTCACTACAGTTTATAATGCAGAGCCGTGAAAATAAAAAATCATTTTTTTTCCCACACCAATTATTTTTTAGCCCCCAGTTTTGTATTTTCCCAAAGGTAACAGGAGAAATTGGACCCAAAAAGTTGTTGTCCAATTTGTCCCGAGTACGCTGATACCCCATATGTGGGGGGGAACCACCGTTTGGGTGCATGGCAGAGCTAGGAAGGGAAGGAACGCCTTTTGGAATGCAGACTTAGATGGATTGGTCTGCAGGCATCACGTTGCATTTGCAGAGCCACTGATGTAACTAAACAGTAGAAACCCCCTACAAGTGACCCCATATTGGAAACTAGACCCCCCAAGGAACTTATCTAGATGTGTTGTGAGGACTTTGAAGCCCCAAGTGTTTCACTACAGTTTATTACAGAGAACCATGTAAACAAAAAATCTTTTTTTTTCCACAAAAATTATTTTTAAGCCCCTGGTTTTGTATTTTCCCAAGGGTAACAGGAGAAATTGGACCCCAAAAGTTGTTGTCCAATTTGTTCTGAGTACGCTGATACCCCCTATGTTGGGGTAAACCCCTGTTTGGGCGCACGGGAGAGCTCGGAAGGGAAGGAGCACTGTATTACTTTTTCAACGCAGAATTTGCTGGAATTGAGATCGGATGCAATGTCGCGTTTGGAGAGCCCCTGATGTGCCTAAACAGTGGAAACCCCCCAATTCTAACTGAAACCCTAACCCAAACACACCCCTAACCCTAATCCCAGCCATAACCCTAACCACACCCCTAACCCTAATCCCAACCCTAATCCTAACCGTAAATGTAATCCAAACTTTAGCCCCAACCCTAACCCTAACTTTAGCCCCAACCCTAACCCTAACTTTAGCCCCAACACTAACCCTAACTTTAGCCCCAACCCTAACCCTAACTTTAGCCACAACACTAACCCTAACTTTAGCCCCAACTATAAGCCTAATGGGAAAATGGAAATAAAAACATTTTTTTAAATTTTATTATTTTTCCCTAATTCAGAGGGTGATGAAGGCGGTTTGATTTACTTTTCTGGCGGGTCTTTTCAGCAGATTTTTATGATTGGCAGTTGTCACACACTAAAAGATGCTTTTTATTGCAAAAAATAGTTTTTGCGTCTCTACATTTTGAGAGCTATAATTTTTCCATATTTTTGTCCACAGAGTCATGTGAGGTCTAGTTTTTTGCGGGACGAGTTGATGTTTTTATTGGTACCATTTTGGGTAGAATGAACAAAAATCAGCTATTCATGAATTTCTTTTGGGGGGGGGCGCTTATACCGTTCCATGTTTGGTAAAATTGATAAAGCAGTTTTATTCTTCGAGTTAGAACGATTACAGCGATACCTCATTTATGTCATTTTTTTATGTTTTGGCACTTTTATACGATAAAAACTATTTTATAGAAAAAATAATTATTTTTGCATCGCTTTATTCTCAGGACTATAACTTTTTTATTTTTCTGCTGATGATGCTGTATGGCAGCTCGTTTTTTGTGGGACAAGATGTCGTTTTCAGCGGTACCATGGTTATTTATATCTGTCTTTTTGATGGCGTGTTATTCCACTTTTTGTTTGGCGGTATGATAATAAAGCATCGTTTTTTGCCTTTTTTTTTTACAGTGTTCACTGGGTTAACTAGTGGGACAGTTTTATAGGTCGGTTCATTACGGACGCGGCGATACTAAATATGTGTACTTTAATTGTTTTTTTTTATTTAGATAAAGAAATGTATTTATTGGAACAATATTTTTTATTTATTTAGGATTTTTTTTTTTTTTTACACATGTAAATATTTTCTTTACTTTTTTACATTGCACCAGTGGGGATATCACTGTATAGTGACAGATCGCTGATCTGACACTTTGCAGTGCACTGTGTCAGATCAACGATCACACAGGCACTGCAGGGAGGCTTCCCGGCGCCTGCTCTGAGCAGGCGCTTGAAAGCCACCTCCCTGCAGGACCCGGAAGGCCCCCCGTGGCCATTTTGGATCCAGGCCTGTAGGGAGGAGGAGGAAGGAGACCCTCGGTGCAACGCGATCTCGCGTTGCTCCGAGGGTCTCAGGGAAGCACGCAGGGAGCCTCCTCCCTGCGCGATGCTTCCCTTTGACGCCGGAAGGCTGCGATCATCTTTGATCGCAGTGTTCCAGGGGTTAATGTGCAAGGAGCGGTCTGTGACAGCTCTTGGCACATAGTGCCGAATGTCAGGTGCGATAGTCAACTGACACCCGGGCGTGATCGGCCGCGCTCCCCACGTGAGCGCGGCTGATTGCGCTGGACGTACTATCCCGTCACTGGGAATTAAATCCCAGGTCACCTCAACAGGATAGTACGTCCAATGGGATTAAGGGGTTAATATCAAAGGCTCAAAACATTTATTCAAGCAAAAACAAAATTTTCCATGGGCTTGGAAGTGTAAAAAATATCAAATTAAGTGATAGTCACCTATCAGCAAACACACACACAGGAGTAGGAGACGTCACTGCTCTACCAGAAGCAGGATCTCTACAATTGACTGCAATAGTCAAGTAACTTGAGCAGCAGATCATCGGATATATTTCAAATGACCCGCTACTCAAGTCACCTGACCACTGCAGCCAATCACAAGTCATAGTGATCCTGCTGCTGGTGGAACAGCGATATCTTCAATTCCTTTGTCAGCACAATTTATGGACTGACCTGCATTGGAAACAGGTGGGAGTCAGTAGGTGAGTATCACTAATGCAAGGTAGACATAGCATGTGGCCACTGTCAGGAGGCTGTGCCCTCAGTGTGCACTGTCAGGACGAATATTGAGGCATCTGTCCACCATGGGGCCCCACTCTAAAGAAGTGTGTAGAACATGGTACATGTTTCTTTGCAGCATCCCTCTGTATAGGAAAGGGGAGCCTGCTGCACTTTTTAATAAAAAGAAACAAACAATATGCAGGTGCAAATTGGCCAGATGAAGAGGGCAAAGGAGCACAGTTTTTTTTTTTTGCTTGGAAAATCACTTTAAAGGGAATCTGTAGCCAGGATTTGCCACGTTATCTGAGCACACCATAATATAGAAACATAGACCCTAATTCCCGTGATGTGTCACTTACTGGGCTGCTTAATGTAGCTTTTAAAATATCACTTTTTATCAGCAGGAGATTACCAGTAGAGGACTAGCAAACTTTCTGCCATGTAGTCTTGTATATTCGTGAGATGCGAATAACCCCACCCTACCTCTGATAGGCAGCTTTCTGTGTACACTGTGCATGGGCAGAAACTGTCAATCAGTGATGTGGGCGGGGTTATACAGAGCTCAGCCTTCAGGGACCTGGTAGATCTTCAGCAAGCGGTGCAGTAAGTGATACATTGCTGGAATCAGGGTCTTTGTTTATATATCATGCTACTTTCAGATGGGGTCGCCAAAATCTGGGCAAGGATTCCTTTCAGGAGAGCAACCTAATAATCTGATACATCACTTACTGTTCATCTAAAATGTGTCTGCTAGCTGTTACAGCACCTGCCAAATGCAAACAGATTGTGATTAATTACCAATCGGTAACACTTATGTTTGGTTTAGTAATTAATGGAGGGGTAATTGCTAATTGTTAGATATTATATACTAGCATTTTTATGAGTTGTCGCGGCTTACATTTGGAGACATCTGCACCACCCAAGAATGCAAAGAAAATGGGAAATTCTTTTCATTAAACTATCACAAAAGCATATTATCTCTTTTAACAATCACATGATAGTAATTCCAAGAAGGTCACACGACTTGGATGCCGTTCCCCTTCATATAGTTTTACACAGATTTTCTACAATTAGAGTTAAAAGACATTTTCAGATTAGCAAGAAAAGAATCTTTGGAATAGATCAAAGGCCAAGCGTGTGTTTCCAGAACAAAGTCTATAAATGAGGGAATTCCTGTACATGCAGTTCCTTATATGTGAACACATGTTTTCCTTGAATGCTTAGGGTTGACCTCAGCTTCTATAAACTCACATGCAATAATATTAGATTGCATGAGACAAACTAAGGCTAGGTTCACATTAATGTAGTGTCCTCCACCGAGCACCACATTAGGGGTTCCCCTCGGAATGCAGAATTTGGGGATTCCAACAGAAAACCCCCTTTTGTAGTGCTCGGCTCAGAGCTCCGTGTTGATGTGAACATAGCTGAACATAAGACGTGTGAATGAGCCGGCCACAAAACGTATGCAGTAAAATTATGCAATAAGCCCATTAGCGCCCCGTAATGGCAAATGTAGACATCAGCATTGGCTATGCTGTTCATTTGTATCTTTATATTAAAAACAGAAGCTCTAATTACTATAAAGATATAACTGGCTTAGAATGTTAAATCTAAATATTATATGTGACCCGCATTAGTGCTATATTATAGGCAAATAACATGATTTACTAGTAAATTTTCCTAGATAATAATAATTCCTCCTAGATAGTTTATCCAAAATAGATGGACATTTACCAATATGGCTGAAACAGACATTACTTGAAGACAAATGTGATTTAAGTGCAAATCTACTTACCGTGCCAATGAGTAAGACATAAATACTATGAAGCATGACAAGGCAACTGATCCTAATAAGACCACAGTCAGGTGATGACGACTGCCTGATAGCTCTGAGAGAAAAGGAGAATACTTCTTACTTTATAGTAATGGGAACACTCTAAATAGCATTTGAGCTACAAGTGACAAATAACTATCATCTTTATGATTTATAACAAGGAATATCAATCATACTTGGTAAAGAAGAGCCGATATGTCAAGTGACAATGCAGGGTTTGTGCCAACAAACATCGTTTTTTTTCCACGTACATGAAAATCACAGAAAGACACTTATAGAATTCATACAATGTGATTTTCTGGATGTTATTTTTGATATTTTATCTCTCAATGTTAAAATTAACCTACCCTTAAAACTATAGACTGTTCATGTCTTTGTCAGTGGGAAAACTTACAAAATCAGCACGGGACCAAATACTTATTTCCCCCACTGTACATAGCCCTTTAATTCAAGGTATGTATTTGGTAGCGAGTGGAAGATGTTCAGCAATTTTTGATTCCTCAGTCTCAATATTGTGCATAACATCGGCTACTATATTATAACTTTTTTTAAAGCATTCATGCCCTTTCACAAAAAACCTGTAGAAAACATAGTCTTGCCACCATGTCCCCTACTACAAGTTAGAACTGCTTTTGATACACATGCATCTAGAAACTGTCTATAAACTTTCTATCAACTCTTTCTTTGTGTTTGGTTCTTCTTCGTGAGAATCAGCACTATAGGTGCTGGAAACATCTTTCCTCTCAATTCTCATCATACATTGTGCCTGCTCATTCCCAATTATTATGCCTGCCCTAAATCGAAAGCCCACCTCTCTATTCTGCCTCCATTCAGTCTGACAGACAGGAGAGCAGGAGCATTAGGTCAAAGACACCACACTGTTTCCAGTAATGTACATTTGCTTCTTAGCTGTTAGAGTCAGATTACACTTGACAACAGGCAAAAAATAACAAGTTAGAAAGAAAGGAGACACTCAGTGGCTAGCACTTGAGCCTAAGTTCATTGAAAGGAGAGTTAGCACTTAAATACATTTTGGAACATTAAAAATATTGTATATAGCGATGTTACCATCATCTCCCAAAGTAATTGCCAGGCACATAAATAACATTTTGACTAGGAGCAGCCATGCACAAAAAAACAAGAACGATAGGGGTCAGCAATCTCTGAAAATTTTTGTGAAAATGCAACTTCTAGAACGTTATAACAGATATTGGCTATCATGGCGTTGGGAGCTGTAGTTTCACACGTATTGGAGGGACGTAGGTTGCTGCTTGCTGTAATGAGGTTAGATATACACTCAGGGAAAATGCTAGAAGTATGCTTGTTCAATTACGGTAAATTTCATCAACTCATGTAGAATTAGCCAACTGGTTCAGTCACTGTACAGAGAAACATCAAACTGGAAAAAAAAATATTACCCTAGGAACTGTTGACTTCCTAAGACGTTTAGTCACAACAGAAAATTATTGAAAATCTAGTAAGGATCAGTTCTTTCACTTAAAATATCTTGTGAGTGGTCAAAGGAGAAGTATCAAATTGGTCTAACCAGAGAAAGAAGGCGAAAGTAACTCTTTGATCTTCTCCTGTGAAATAAAAATCTGAAAACCAACTGACCAATGTCATTTAATGGAGTTGTTCAATTGACAGTTTTTTCACATGGAGCGAGTATCCAAGTATAAAAAAAAATCTCAACATGCACTATTCTCTCATGAATTTCAGATGAGACTTACCCATTCTAGTCTATGGGTGTGCAATAAATTAAATAGGGGTCATCCCATTTTTACAGATACATTGGCATTATTGGTATATAAATTTGTATATAAATAGTATATAAATATGGATGCCACATGAATGTAAAGTACGGAAATGGATGAAATGCGGAATGCAAAATCAGTGTAGTTTTCTAGAAGAAAATTGGACAATTTTTCATACGCTCGTCTGACCCCAGTTGTAACCAGGGACATCATGTCAAGTGACATCATGCCTGAAAGGTCCAGTGGTCCTGAAGTCTAAAAATATGATATTTATGGGGTTAAAGAAGATCTATTAGCTCACCTGGCATGTACTGTATGTTTTAGTAATTTTTTTCATTCTCCCCCAAAAAATAATAATTCTGGAGATTTTTTTTGTGTGTTCGTCTCATTTTATTCCTCCTGGAACTGTACTGCATGAATAGACAACTGCATGTTTACACACTCTCTGTAAAAGAGAGGCATACCCACATATTCTGATACTGCTTTCATGGGTGTGTCAGATGCTACAGACAGTCGCTCTGCATCTGGCTGCAGAAAGTTTCTGCGTTCGGCATTGTAGATGTCTTCTTAATCCTTCTGACTTTTGGACCCAGTGGCAACCTCCCTCCAGCTCTAACTGACACACCTGGACCTGGGTATTTGTAGACTCCTAGTCTGCTTCAGGGAGTCGCCGGTGATATTCATATTTTCACTTGTGTAGTCTTGGAGCTATAGCAGTTGGCTTACTTCCTCTCTGGTGCTGTTTGAAGACATTTGGTGTTATCTCTCTGGAGTCTGCTCAAGCTAAGTTTCTCCCCACTTATTTGTCTCCCTTCTTATCTTTAGTGTTCAGTGGGGACTAACCAGTGCTCATCCCCCATTTCCTATTCAGAGCCTAGCTCTAGGGATATACAGCGCTTAGGTTCCTGCTTGGCGATTGGTGTGGAACAAATATAGGGATGGTAAGGGAGGCAGGGTGCTATTAGATCTACCTAGTGGTTTGTACCCCCTGTGCATAGTGTTTGGACTTCCTTTCCCTCGTGTTGGACTTAGTTTTCCCACACTGTGCGTGACTTTTGTTCTTTTGATTTTTCCTAAACTTTTCCCAAGAGTGGCCTGTGTTCAGTCTTCCCACAGACCCGTCCTTCATAGAGCTCCCTGCTCAGATGCTTGCAAACAACACACTGACACACCCATACCTTAACTAAAAGTTTAAATGGGAATTGTGGACATGAGCCGCTCTGAAAACCCAGAGTGGAGGGAGAGATCTGCCCCAGTACCAATCTTGCAGATCTCTCCCAAAATACAGTGACGTAGTATATTGCACAGCGACGTAGTATATTGCCCAGCCACGTAGTATATTGCCCAGGCACGTAGTATATTGCCCAGCCACGTAGTATATTGTTCAGTCACGTAGTATATACAGCACAGAGCCACGTTGTATATTGCACAGAGCCACATAGTATACTGCACAGCGACATAGTATATTGCCCAGCCACGTAGTATATACAGCACAGAGCCACGTAGTATATACAGCACAGAGCCACGTAGTATATTGCCCAGCTACGTAGTATACAGCACAGAGCCACGTAGTATATACAGCAGAGCCACGTAGTATATACAGCACAGAGTCACGTAGTATATTGCACAGTGACGTAGTATATTGCACAGCGACGTAGTATATTGCCCAGCCACGTAGTATACAGCACAGAGCCACGTAGTATATACAGCACAGAGCCACGTAGTATATACAGCACAGAGCCACATAGTATATACAGCACAGAGCCAGGTTGTATATTGCACAGAGCCACATAGTATATTGCACAGCGACATAGTATATTGCCCAGCCATGTAGTATATTGCCCAGGCACGTAGTATATTGCCCAGCCACGTAGTATATTGCTCAGCCACGTAGTATATACAGCACAGAGCCACGTTGTATATTGCACAGAGCCACATAGTATACTGCACAGCGACATAGTATATTGCCCAGCCACGTAGTATATACAGCACAGAGCCACGTATTATATTGCCCAGCTACGTAGTATACAGCACAGAGCCACGTAGTATATACAGCAGAGCCACGTAGTATATACAGCACAGAGCCACGTAGTATATTGCACAGTGACGTAGTATATTGCACAGCGACGTAGTATATTGCCCAGCCACGTAGTATACAGCACAGAGCCACGTAGTATATACAGCACAGAGCCACGTAGTATATACAGCACAGAGCCACGTTGTATATTGCACAGAGCCACATAGTATATTGCACAGCGACATAGTATATTGCCCAGCCACGTAGTATATACAGCACAGAGCCACGTAGTATATACAGCACAGAGCCACGTTGTATATTGCACAGCCACATAGTATATTGCACAGCGACATAGTATATTGCCCAGCCACGTAGTATATACAGCACAGAGCCACGTAGTATATTGCCCAGCCACGTAGTATATACAGCACAGAGCCACGTAGTATATTGCCCAGTCACGTAGTATATTGCCTTCCCCACTGTGTCACCTAATTTCTTGAGGGCCCCCTGTGTGCCCTTTTGGGACCCTTCCTCAGAGGTGAAATGGTGGGAGAGGTGACTGGGCCCCACAGCAAATTAGGAGACAGTGGGGAAGGGGAACCACAGGAAATTAGAAATTTTATATGGTGGCCCCCCAGACCCACACCTTGTGTCACCGCTTTAGATTGCAGGGGCCGGGGGGAGCCTCCCATAACTGTCTCAGTGGCTGTCTACTGCTGCAGGCTGCAGGCATATTTTACTCACATACTGTCTTACATACATTAGTACATTGATTTATTACAATAGTAGTGACTCACTAACTAAGATAGGAAATTCCTGGACTGTCTCTGAACCATCAGCTACAGGCAGTGCAGCACTGCAGCCTCTCCGACTCCGACTATGAATGATCGTGCAGGACTCAGTGCGCCTGTGCAGGCTCTGTGCTGCTTGGGCAGGAGGACAGTCGACCAATCACAGCACAGCTCACTCTGTGCTGTGACCTGTGAGGTCACACAAAGCAAAACTAATGCTGATTGGCTGCATGTCAGCCAATCAGCATTAGAATACCGTAGTCCAACCAGACCACAGAACTAGAAGAGGAGCCAGAGTTGAGAAGATCATGAATGATGCTCATGCAAATCAAATGTATGCAATGGTATGTGACTGAGACTGAGTGACTCCTGACTGGTGCTGGTGGGGTGAGGGGTGGTGCCGTGGCCGGGTCTGCTGAGCGGCGAATCGCTGCGCACGGGCTGCCTGCTCTCAATAGCATGATAGCAGCCAGGCAGCCAGTAGCGCACAGTCAGCACTGCAGCGGCTGCAGACAGTACTAGCCACTGCACTGTCTGCAGCCAGCCCAGCACTGAGCGCGGCGCGCGGTAATGAATGGTCCACTAGTGTGGTGATGTGATGTCATGTGATGTGGAGAAGGAGCTGCAGCGCGGCTGCACTTCTCACACAGGACATGAGATGATCACACTATGCGAGCGTGAATGAGGCAGCCTGGGCACTGCAGGGACAAATGAAGGAGGCAGGCAGGGCCAGGGGGCGGGGCCCACCGGAGGATTCTCCGGTGTCCCGGTGCCCCAGTCCGACACTGCTCGCAAGTGAGAAGGAGCCCTTTTAGTTAGTACACTGTCACAACTCTTCAATCTGAAATCAGAACCTGAAAAATACCTTTAAGCCAAAGCGTGCCAGTTGCCATTGTTAGGTGTCCTAAACAACACTCATAGGTTATAAATGCATTCATTCAATTATTACGTTATGAAGACAACAGTGAAATTGTCTTCATGTAATGTTTTCCCACTGCTTAAATATGTTTGTCTCTTACACATTCATGATCTTATTCCTTATGCATTTAGCAGGGTTGATTTTGTATCAGAAGGGAATGAGAATTATATAACAGAGCAAAGAAATGATGCGGCTCTCAGGCACAGATAGTGTTACTGTCTATCTCTGGCACGAGAAGGGCATAAGTCATCTAATTATCATCCAGCTGAATGGCATAAGTAGAATCAAAGTGGCAGTAAAACTACCGTGGGAAATTGCTGTATAACTAGATCATGAAATGGTCACTTAGACTATCATGTACTATAAAGTGACTGAAGCATAACTCTTCCAGTCTATTGTGCCAGAACTGTTTATAAGACAAGGAACAGACATCCTGCTGGATTTGCCCCCAAAAATCTTATTTAACAATTGATTTCTGCATCTGAAGACTCATCTGAGAATTTAAAAAGCTCGACAGAATGAACCGTCATGGAGACACTTGAGGGTACAGCAGTAATTACATATCCATTGTGCGCATTGCCACTTCATTGGATGAATAATACATGTTCATTTGATGGAGTGTAAACCCCGTGGAGATAAATCTCTGTTTACCTTCTCCATTATTAATCGGGGTAAACCTTTTTTCATCACTTGCCATGCAAATAAAGATATCTATGGAAGAATTTTTCTATGCAAATATAATACTACCAAATACAAGACTTGTCCCCGGTCAGCCTTTGTATGGTGGCTGTTTTCTTCCACGATCATTCCCATTATTTATTAATATTTTCTATTAATGGCTCACAGATGTGCGCCGCTGTTTTTTTCTGCGGTGCAGATAATCATGAAAACATGTTTCAATCTGCTACTGCTGTTGTTGTCACCCAGGCTTCCAAAAGATTTCCATCTACTCAACTGGAGTTTCAATATCTTATCTCTCATTGATTAAAACCAGAGTCAGACTGTCACACATCATCACAAACAAATATTGTGTGACATATATGGAATAAAATTTGAAGATGTTATATTTTTTTGGGATGTGCCAATCAACTATTCTTCTTGGACATATATTTTTTCTCAGTCAGCAGTATTTGAAACTGCACTCATTGCACATAAAGGTCAGATTTTATCATTCATTGTGTTAGGGATTTGGACGTAATTGAAGAGATACAAAATGAATACAAAATGGAAGCTTATGTGAACATGTAAGAATCAAAGATGCTGATTATGTGCCTACGTGCTAGAAATCATATCTGTTAGCAGGTTTAGAACACCTACAGTGGGTATGGAAAGTATTCAGATCCCTTTCAATGTTTCACTTTTTGATTCGTTGCAGCCATTTGGTAATTTCAAAAAAGTTCATTTTTTCTTATTAATGTACACTCTGCACCCCATCACCGCACAAAAAGTAAAACTGAAATATCACATGGTCATAAGTATTCAGTAGTGATGGACGAGCACTAAAATGCTCGGGTGCTCGTTGCTCAGGTCGAGCAAATTGGAATGCTCGGGTGCTCGACCCAAGCAACGAGCCCAATGCAAGTCTATGGGAAAGCCATGCATTTTTGCTGCGACCCCCCCCCCCCCCTTCCCCGGGAGTTCCTTTTAGGGTCTAAAGACATCTGAAATTGATGGGAACAGTGCTCAAATGACATCATGGGGAAGACCCCTGGATGCATTTCTGACTCCCAAGTCACACCACTTTTACATGCACTCAATAAAACAAACATACAAAACAAAACCAAAATGGATTTTTCTGGGAAATATGTTAAGGAATATCCTTTCCAGGGTAATAATTTGTATGTAAAAAATAAATAACCAGAAACAAAAATGTTCCTCCATGACTTGGGCTATGTTCACAAGTAGCGTTTTTGATGCGTTTCCCATTATTAGTCATTTGGTGCTCCCATAAAGCTTGCCCATGAAGTGAATACAAGGCCTGCCCCAAATTTGCATGGACCTCAATCCCCTTGGAATAAATGTGGACGATGGCCTCCGAAAAATGTTTTCCCAGTTAAAAGGAGCGGGTCTCCTATACTTGTAATGCCCATGCAGTAAGTGTATGGGCTGACAAACATTTCCCCCGGGTGGGTACACATCAACATACTGTGTAAACATGTTTATTTACGGGCATCATAAACACCCTTGAAAAAAATAAATTGGCTGTTGCATCACAGAACACGTTCACCCTGGTGATCTAGTGGTGGTGTCTGAAGAGACTTGGAGGATGGCCTCTGAAAAATTATTTTTCCAATTTAAAGGAGCAGGTCTCCTATACTTGTAATACCCATACACAAAGTGTATAAGCTGACAAACATTGCCCCTGGGGGGTACACATCAACATAGTGTGTAATCTTTTTTTTACGGGCATCAAAAAGACCCTTTAACACAATAAAGTGGCTGTTGCATCCCGGACCATGGTCACCATGGTGATCTAGTGTTGGTGGCTGATGAGGATGAGGCGACAGAGGATGGTAACAGCAAATACGCAAAATCAGGAAGCGTATACCCATTTGTGGGTGTGAGGAGGTGCATGGGAATAGACCTCACAAAAAATTACACTGGATTTGAGGTTATGTTTTGCTGCTATCATACGGTGGTGTAGAGAAGTCTGGCCCAATCCAGTCCTTGTTCATTTTTGTAAGACCCAGCTAGTGTTGAGCATTCCGATACCGCAAGTATCGGGTATCGGCCGATACTTGCGGTATCGGAATTCCGATACCGAGATCCGATACTTTTGTGGTATCGGGTATCGGTATCGGATCCATAGGGATGTGTAAAATAAAGAATTAAAATAAAAAATATTGATATATTCACCTCTCCGGCGGCTCCTGGACATCACGCTGGTAACCGGCAGGCTTCTTTGTTTAAAATGAGCGCGTTTAGGACCTGCGAATGACGTCGCGGCTTCTGATTGGTCGCGTGCCGCTCATGTGACCGCCACGCGACCAATCAGAAGCCGTGACGTCATTCGCAGGTCCTAAATTCCTAGAATTAGGAGTTTAGTGAATGAGAATGACGTCGCGGCTTCTGATTGGTCGCGTGGCGGTCACATGAGCGGCACGCGACCAATCAGAAGCCGCGACGTCATTCGCAGGTCCTAAACGCGCTCATTTTAAACAAAGAAGCCTGCCGGTTACCAGCGTGATGTCCAGGGGCCGCCGGAGAGGTGAATATATCAATATTTTTTATTTTAATTCTTTATTTTACACATTAATATGGATCCCAGGGCCTGAAGGAGAGTTTCCTCTCCTTCAGACCCTGGGAACCATCAGGATACCTTCCGATACTTGGTGTCCCATTGACTTGTATTGGTATCGGATATCGGTATCGGCGATATCCGATATTTTTCGGGTATCGGCCGATACTATCCGATACCGATACTTTCAAGTATCGGACGGTATCGCTCAACACTAGACCCAGCCTGTCAGCATTTTCAGTTGACAGGCGGATGCGCTTATCAGTTATAATTCCAACAGCGGCACTAAAAACCCGCTCTGACAAAGTGCTAGCAGCAGGGCAGGCCAGGTTGGTCAGCAAGCTACTTCCTCAGCATCTTCCAAAACTTTGCACTCCTTCTGAGAATACCCCGTGCCTCAGAGCCAGTGCGATGGGAGGGTCTGAGAAAACTCTCCCAGAACTTTGCCAGTGTTCCCCTGCCTCTGATGGATTGAAGTTGTATCTCTCTCACATGTACTCCTTGGTTGTCCAACAAACTGTGATCTCTGCCACCAGCATTTTCAGATGGGAATTTTTTAAATAATTCCACAACAATGGCCTTCTGGTACTGCATCATTTTAGTACACCTGTCTGCAAGGGTCACGAGAAAGGCAGCACAACATAAAGTCAGCTATGCTAACAGACAAGACTTCCGTGTCCTCACCAAGAGGACGACTAACCATGCTTTCCTCCTTCTCCTCCCTGTCCTGAGGCCATCCCGCTGGACAGATGGTATGACAGTTGTGCTTGTAGTACCATCTATAGGGCATGAAAGTAGCTCCTGTTCTTTCTCCTTCTCTTCCTCATTGTCAACCAATTCACGTTGGGATGACATGAGGCTGGGCTGTGTGTAATCACCCTGTATGGTTCCTTACTCCATCTCATCATGCTCCACCTTCAATGCATCCTCCTTCATTGTGAGCAGAGAGTTTATCAGAATACAGATAAGCGGGATGGTGATGCTAATTATGACATCATCGCCGCTCACATCTTGGTGGAATCCTCAAAGTTTTGAAGGATGGTACATATGTCTGACATGCCTGACTGTAGGTTCAGCAATGTCAGCCACAGATCTGCCTGCTCTTTCAGAGCTGTCCACAACTCTTCAGCATTGTGCGGTTTGTCACCTAAGCATATTAGCTTCAGCAAAGCCTGTTGCCTCTTGGCTGAGGCAGTGCCGCAGAGCTTCTAGCTTTTGACTGTGGGGGCTACCCTGATTGACGTAGGGCCCGCAATCCTCGGCGTTGGGAGGACTGTTATGGCTGGCAATCAGGCAACACAGCGTGCAGTAATCAGCGCACATACAGAGATCTGGCAATAACCAAAAACAATAGGACGAGCTCTGAGACGTGGAATCTCTGTAGACTGCAGTACCTGATCTATCCTCACACAACTATAAGCAGCAGTGGATTGCGCCTATCACTACCTATGCAACTCGGCACTGCCTGAGGAGCTGACTAGCCTGAAGATAGAAATACAAGCCTGACTTACCTCAGAGAAATACCCCAAAGGAATAGGCAGCCCCCCACATATAATGACTGTTAGCAAGATGAAAAGACAAACGTAGGAATGAAATAGATTCAGCAAAGTGAGGCCCGATATTCTAGACAGAGCGAGGATAGCAAAGAGAACTATGCAGTCCACAAAAAACCCTAAAACGAAAACCACGCAAAGGGGCAAAAAGACCCACCGTGCTGAACTAACAGCACGGCGGTGCACCCCTTTGCTTCTCAGAGCTTCCAGCAAAAGTTAATAGCAAGCTGGACAGAAAAAACAGAAAACAAACTAGAAGCACTTATCTAGCAGAGCAGCAGGCCCAAGGAAAGATGCAGTAGCTCAGATCCAACACTGGAACATTGACAAGGAGCAAGGAAGACAGACTCAGGTGGAGCTAAATAGCAAGGCAGCCAACGAGCTCACCAAAACACCTGAGGGAGGAAGCCCAGAGACTGCAATACCACCTGTGACCACAGAAGTGAACTCAGCCACAGAATTCACAACAGTACCCCCCCCTTGAGGAGGGGTCACCGAACCCTCACCAGAACCCCCAGGCCAACCAGGATGAGCCACATGAAAGGCACGAACAAGATCTGGGGCATGGACATCAGAGGCAAAAACCCAGGAATTATCTTCCTGAGCATAACCCTTCCATTTGACCAGATACTGGAGTTTCCGTCTAGAGACACGAGAATCCAAAATCTTCTCCACAATATACTCCAATTCCCCCTCCACCAAAACAGGGGCAGGAGGCTCCACAGATGGAACCATAGGTGCCACGTATCTCCTCAACAACGACCTATGGAATACATTATGTATGGAAAAGGAGTCTGGGAGGGTCAGACGAAAAGACACCGGATTGAGAATCTCAGAAATCCTATACGGACCAATAAAACGAGGTTTAAATTTAGGAGAGGAAACCTTCATAGGAATATGACGAGAAGATAACCAAACCAGATCCCCAACACGAAGTCGAGGTCCCACACGGCGTCTGCGATTAGCGAAAAGCTGAGCCTTCTCCTGGGACAAGGTCAAATTGTCCACTACCTGAGTCCAGATCTGCTGCAACCTGTCCACCACAGAATCCACACCAGGACAGTCCGAAGACTCAACCTGTCCTGAAGAGAAACGAGGATGGAACCCAGAATTGCAGAAAAATGGAGAGACCAAGGTAGCCGAGCTGGCCCGATTATTAAGGGCGAACTCAGCCAACGGCAAAAATGACACCCAATCATCCTGGTCAGCGGAAACAAAACATCTCAGATATGTTTCCAAGGTCTGATTGGTTCGTTCGGTCTGGCCATTAGTCTGAGGATGGAAGGCCGAGGAGAAAGATAGGTCAATGCCCATCCTACCACAAAAGGCTCGCCAGAACCTCGAGACAAACTGGGAACCTCTGTCAGAAACAATATTCTCAGGAATGCCATGTAAACGAACCACATGCTGGAAGAACAAAGGCACCAAATCAGAGGAGGAAGGCAATTTAACCAAGGGCACCAGATGGACCATTTTAGAAAAGCGATCACAGACCACCCAAATGACCGACATTTTTTGAGAAACGGGAAGGTCAGAAATGAAATCCATCGAAATATGTGTCCAAGGCCTCTTCGGGACCGGCAAGGGCAAAAGCAACCCACTGGCACGTGAACAGCAGGGCTTAGCCCTAGCACAAATTCCACAGTACTGCACAAAAGCACGCACATCCCGTGACAGAGATGGCCACCAGAAGGATCTAGCAACCAACTCCCTGGTACCAAAGATTCCTGGATGACCGGCCAGCACCGAACAATGAAGTTCAGAGATAACTTTACTAGTCCACCTATCAGGGACGAACAGTTTCTCGGCCGGACAACGATCAGGTCTATTAGCCTGAAATTTCTGCAACACTCTCCGCAAATCAGGGGAGATGGCAGACACAATGACTCCTTCCTTGAGGATACTCGCCGGCTCAGATAACCCCGGAGAGTCGGGCACAAAACTCCTAGACAGAGCATCCGCCTTCACATTTTTAGAGCCCGGAAGGTATGAAATCACAAAATCAAAACGAGCAAAAAATAACGACCAACGGGCCTGTCTAGGATTCAAGCGCTTGGCAGACTCAAGATAAGTAAGGTTCTTATGATCAGTCAAAACCACCACGCGATGCTTAGCACCCTCAAGCCAATGACGCCACTCCTCGAATGCCCACTTCATGGCCAGCAACTCTCGGTTGCCCACATCATAATTACGCTCAGCAGCAGAAAATTTCCTGGAAAAGAAAGCACATGGTTTCAACACTGAGCAACCAGGACCTCTCTGTGACAAAACCGCCCCTGCACCAATCTCAGAAGCATCAACCTCGACCTGGAACGGAAGAGAAACATCAGGTTGACACAACACAGGGGCACAGCAAAAACGATGCTTCAACTCCTGAAAAGCTTCCACGGCAGCAGAAGACCAATTAACCAAATCAGCACCCTTCTTGGTCAAATCGGTCAATGGTCTGGCAATGCTAGAAAAATTACAGATGAAGCGACGATAAAAATTAGCAAAGCCCAGGAATTTCTGCAGACTTTTTAGAGATGTCGGCTGAGTCCAATCCTGGATGGCCTGAACCTTAACCGGATCCATCTCGATAGTAGAAGGGGAAAAGATGAACCCCAAAAATGAAACTTTCTGCACACCGAAGAGACACTTTGATCCCTTCACGAACAAGGAATTAGCACGCAGTACCTGGAAAACCATTCTGACTTGCTTCACATGAGACTCCCAATCATCTGAGAAGATCAAAATGTCATCCAAGTAAACAATCAAGAATTTATCCAGATACTCACGGAAAATGTCATGCATAAAAGACTGAAAAACAGATGGAGCATTGGCAAGTCCGAACGGCATCACCAGATACTCAAAATGACCCTCGGGCGTATTAAATGCCGTTGTCCATTCATCTCCCTGCCTGATTCTCACCAGATTATACGCACCACGAAGATCAATCTTAGTAAACCAACTAGCCCCCTTAATCCGAGCAAACAAGTCAGAAATCAATGGCAAGGGATACTGAAACTTAACAGTGATCTTATTAAGAAGGCGGTAATCAATACACGGTCTTAGCGAACCATCCTTCTTGGCTACAAAAAAGAACCCTGCTCCCAATGGTGACGACGATGGGCGAATATGTCCCTTCTCCAGGGACTCCTTCACATAACTGCGCATAGCGGTGTGTTCAGGTACGGACAAATTAAATAAACGACCCTTAGGGAATTTACTACCAGGAATCAAATCGATAGCACAATCACAATTCCTATGCGGAGGTAGGGCATCAGACTTGGACTCTTCAAATACATCCTGAAAGTCCGACAAGAACTCTGGGATGTCAGAAGGAATGGATGACGAAATAGACAAAAATGGAACATCACCATGTACTCCCTGACAACCCCAGCTGGTTACCGACATAGAGTTGCAATCCAATACTGGATTATGGGTTTGTAGCCATGGCAACCCCAACACGACCACATCATGCAAATTATGCAGTACCAGAAAGCGAATAACTTCCTGATGTGCAGGAGCCATGCACATGGTCAGCTGGGCCCAGTACTGAGGCTTATTCTTGGCCAAAGGTGTAGCATCAATTCCTCTCAACGGAATAGGACACCGCAAAGGCTCCAAGAAAAATCCACAACGTTTAGCATAATCCAAATCCATCAGATTCAGGGCAGCGCCTGAATCCACAAACGCCATGACAGAATACGATGACAAAGAGCACATTAAGGTAATGGACAAAAGGAATTTGGACTGTACAGTACCAATAACGGCAGAGCTATCGAACCGCCTAGTGCGTTTAGGACAATTAGAAATAGCATGAGTAGAATCACCACAATAGAAACACAGTCTGTTCAGACGTCTGTGTTCTTGCCGTTCTACTTTAGTCATAGTCCTGTCGCACTGCATAGGCTCAGGTTTACTCTCAGACAATACCGCCAGATGGTGCACAGATTTACGCTCGCGCAAGCGACGACCGATCTGAATGGCCAAGGACATAGACTCATTCAAACCAGCAGGCATAGGAAATCCCACCATTACATCCTTAAGAGCTTCAGAGAGACCCTTTCTGAACAAAGCCGCTAGTGCAGATTCATTCCACAGAGTGAGTACTGACCACTTCCTAAATTTCTGACAATATACTTCTACATCATCCTGACCCTGGCATAAAGCCAGCAGATTTTTCTCAGCCTGATCCACTGAATTAGGCTCATCGTAAAGCAATCCCAGCGCCTGGAAAAATGCATCAACATTACTCAATGCAGAATCTCCTGGTGCAAGAGAAAACGCCCAGTCCTGTGGGTCGCCGCGCAAAAAAGAAATAATAATCAAAACCTGTTGAATAGGATTACCAGAAGAATGAGGTTTCAAGGCCAAAAATAGCTTACAATTATTTCTGAAGCTCAGGAACTTAGTTCTGTCACCAAAAAACAAATCAGGAATCGGAATTCTTGGTTCTAGCATCGATTTCTGATCAATAGTATCTTGAATCTTTTGTACATTTACAACGAGATTATCCATTGAGGAGCACAGAGCCTGAATATCCATGTCCACAGCTGTGTCCTGAAGCACTCTAATGTCTAGGGGAAAAAAAAGACTGAAGACAGAGCTAAGAAAAAAAAATGATGTCAGGATTTCTTTTTTCCCTCTATTGGGAATCATTGGTGGGTCTCCTTGTACTGTTATGGCTGGCAATCAGGCAACACAGCGTGCAGTAATCAGCGCACATACAGAGATCTGGCAATAACCAAAAACAATAGGACGAGCTCTGAGACGTGGAATCTCTGTAGACTGCAGTACCTGATCTATCCTCACACAACTATAAGCAGCAGTGGATTGCGCCTATCACTACCTATGCAACTCGGCACTGCCTGAGGAGCTGACTAGCCTGAAGATAGAAATACAAGCCTGACTTACCTCAGAGAAATACCCCAAAGGAATAGGCAGCCCCCCACATATAATGACTGTTAGCAAGATGAAAAGACAAACGTAGGAATGAAATAGATTCAGCAAAGTGAGGCCCGATATTCTAGACAGAGCGAGGATAGCAAAGAGAACTATGCAGTCCACAAAAAACCCTAAAACGAAAACCACGCAAAGGGGCAAAAAGACCCACCGTGCTGAACTAACAGCACGGCGGTGCACCCCTTTGCTTCTCAGAGCTTCCAGCAAAAGTTAATAGCAAGCTGGACAGAAAAAACAGAAAACAAACTAGAAGCACTTATCTAGCAGAGCAGCAGGCCCAAGGAAAGATGCAGTAGCTCAGATCCAACACTGGAACATTGACAAGGAGCAAGGAAGACAGACTCAGGTGGAGCTAAATAGCAAGGCAGCCAACGAGCTCACCAAAACACCTGAGGGAGGAAGCCCAGAGACTGCAATACCACCTGTGACCACAGAAGTGAACTCAGCAACAGAATTCACAACAGAGGACATGTTCCATTCCAAGGTCCGACTGGGTCCTGGCTTCCACTATGTTAACCCAGTGTGCCATCAGTGAGATGAACCATCCCTGCCCACAAGCACTTTTCCATGTGTCCGTGGTTAGGAAGACTCTTCCAGTAACAGTATTATTGAGGGCATGGTTAATGTTGTGGGACACGTGCTTGTGTAATGCGGGGATGGCAAACTGGGAGAAATAGTGCCTGTTGGGGACCGACTACCTTGGGACGGCCGCCACCATCAGATTGCAGAAAGCTTCCATCTCCATGAGCCTAAAAGGCAACATTTCGAGTGCAAGCAGATGAGAAATGTGTGAATTTCATACTGTTGCCTGTGGGGCGTTGGCTTCATATTTACGCTTGCGTTCCAAGGACTGGGGTATGTTCAACTGAACACTGCGCTGACACAAGGATGTGGACATGCTTGATGATGGTGCTAATTAAGTGTGGGCAATGACAGATGCAGGGCAGGAGGCATGTTCGCAGGCAGCATGGACAGTGGATTGCCTTCCACGCACAACAGCAGAAGAAGCATCCACAGACAGTGTTCCTGGACCCTGGGGTTCGGCTCACAAAGTCGGGTGCTTTGCTGCCATGTGCCTAATCATGTTGGTGGTGGTAAGGCTGGTAGTTTTGCTACCCGTGCTAATGCAGGCATGGCAGGTGGTGCAAATGGCCTGTTTGTGGTTAACAGCATAATCTTTAAAAACAACCAGACTCAGGAAGACCTAACAGTTTTCCTGATAACTTCCATCGTGTTGGTGGAGCGGTTGCCCATCTTCTGTCTGCGGCCACCACACTGCTTCTTCCTGTCTGTTGGAGTGCTACGCCTCCCTCCTCCTGTGTGCTGCTGTCCTTGCTCTGCATGTAGTCATGCCAGCTTGGGTCAGTTACTATCTCATCGACCAACTCGTCCTCCACTTCCACACCCTAATCCTCATCCTGACTTTCTTACAATTGAATCTTATCATCGTCCACCTCTTGTGAAACGTTCCCACCGTGGCCTTCATGTGACCGTGGCTGCTCAAATATTTGGGCATCGCTACATGCGATCTCATCTTGCCCCAGTTCAAGTGGACCAGGCCAGAGGCCAGAATCTATACTGTAAATGGAAAAGTGAGCAGCTCTTTGGAGTGTCCAAGTGTAGGATCAGTTGTCTCCGGGCACTCGGCATGGCGGGATGATCAAGGTGAGGAATATGAGGTCCAGACTCATGGCTACTCAGACTTGACCGTGTGGAAGACAGGGTGGTGTTGATGGTGGTCGCAAAGTGACTGGAAGCATTGTCCGCTATCCAACCAACAACCTTTCGACACTGCGCTGGGTTCAATAATGGTGTTCTGCAGTCCCCTAGAAATTTGGACATGAAGGTCGGGCAAGAAGATGTGGGTGTTTGTTGTGGCACAATTTCAGCTTTCCCACAGCCACAGCCTCAGCCTCTGCATGCACCATCACCATCACATCCACTTCCCCGTCCCTTGCCACGTGCCTTGCCCATTTTAAATGCACTACAATATTTTCCATGTTCACTACAAATGGCTGAAATTTGAGCGAACTTATATGTGATCTGGGTGCGGGAAAACCACAGTTTAAAATATCTGGCCTGTAGCTAACAATTTTTTTTTTCAGCAAACTGGTGTCAAGAACTAGGGTAACACACAGCAAGAACAGTTCAATATAGGCCTGAAATGCCACAATTTTTAGTCCACAGATAGATGAGGCATGTCACAGAGATACCACAATGTAAAATATGTGGCCTGTAGTGTTGAGCATTCCGATACTGCAAATATCGGGTATCGGCCAATATTCGCGGCATCGGAATTCCGATACCGAGTTCCGATACTTTCTCAATATCGGATACCGGAATCGGAAGTTCCCATAATTCAATGAGCCAGTTTGATTTAATTCAGCCAATGAGGAATCTTAAGAAGTGTGGGCACATCCTGTTATGCATGTCAGTCATGTAACTACTGGCATGGCTGTGATTGGCTGATGAAATGATGTCATGATGCACTATAAAAGTCGCTGCCGCCATTTTGGCTTCACTCTGCTGTGAATTCAGAAAGGGACAGGACACTGTGTTCTGATTGAGGGCCAGTTTGAGATAGCGATTTGCTTCATTGTGCTTTACCCAGGCTAATTTAGCAACCACTGTGTGACAACCTTGTTTTTGCTTTGCAGCGCTGTTCATGGCTGTCTGCAAGGTCTCTCTGTGTGAGTGCAAATCACTCTGTAGTCTGTTCTGCAGCCACAGCCGGTTGTAGACAGCTCAGTGTGTGTCACTGCCTCATACTATTCCATTGTCCTTTCTTCAATTAGTGCCGCCTGCTGCACATTTTGTCCTAATATATCCTATTAGTGGGTTTCCATCCGCATCCTGCTAGATTGTGGAAAAGCACTATATAGGAATACATGGAAGAGCTTTTTTAGGCCTTGCAGCGCCGTTCACGGCTGTCTGCAAGGTCTCTGTATGAGTGCAGCTCACTCTGTAGTTTGTTCTGCAGCCACAGCCGGTTGTAGACAGCTCAGCGTGCGTCATTGCCTCATACTGTTCCATTGTCCTTTTTTCAATTAGTGCTGCCTGCTGCACATTTTGTCCTGACTCCTGATTTATCCTATTAGTGGGTTTCCATCTGTTTCCTGCTAGATTGTGGAAAAACACTATATAGGAGTACATAGAGGAGCTTTTTTAGGCCTTGCAGTGCCATTCACGGCTGTCTGCAAGGTCTCTGTATGAGTGCAGCTCACTCTATAGTCTGTTCTGCAGCCACAGCTGGTTGTAGTCAGCTCAACATGCATCACTGCCTCATACTGTTCCATTGTCCTTTTTTCAATTAGTGCTGCCTGCTGCACATTTTGTCCTGATTTGTCCTATTAGTGGGTTTCCATCCGTATCCTGCTAGATTGTGGAAAAACACTATATAGGAGTACATAGAGGAGCTTTTTTAGGCCTTGCAGCGCCGATCACGGCTGTCTGCAAGGTTCTGTGTGAGTGCAGCTCACTCTGTAGTCTGTTCTGCAGCCAGAGCTGGTTGTAGTCAGCTCAGCATGCGTCACTGCCTCATACTGTTCCATTGTTCTTTTTTCAATTAGTGCTGCCTGCTGCACATTTTGTCCTGACTCCTGATTTATCCTATTAGTGGGTTTCCATCTGTATCCTGCTATATAGGAGTACATAGAGGAGCTTTTTTTGGCCTTGCAGTGCCGTTCACGGCTATCTGCAAGGTCTCTGTGTGAGTTCAGCTCACGCTGTAGTCTGTTCTGCGAAAAAAACAAATAGTTAATAAAGTTCACCAAACACTCCACTTTACAGTTATGTAGCTCACATTAGCTCATATTAAAGTCTAGTCCACACTTTATATTTTATTTATATTTATTAGTGTTTCTTATATCTGTTAGCAGCTGTTCAGGAATAAGCACACTAAGCCCTTAGTACTTTTCTGCTTATCTTTATCAGTCTACCAAGATGAAGAAGGCAGGGAGTAAAGGTACCGTCACACTAAGCAACGCTGCAGCGATACCGACAACGATGTCGATCGCTGCAGCGACACTGTTTGGTCGCTGGAGAGCTGTCACACAGACAGCTCTCCAGCGACCAACGATCCCGAGGTCCCCGGTAACCAGGGTAAACATCGGGTTACTAAGCGCAGGGCCGCGCTTAGTAACCCGATGTTTACCCTGGTTACCAGCGTAAACGTTAAAAAAACAAACACTACATACTTACCTACCGCTCTCTGTCCTCCGGCGCTCTGCTTTCCTCTACACTGTCAGCGCCGGTCAGCCGGAAAGCAGAGCGGTGACGTCACCGCTCTGCTTTCCGGCTGGCTGGCGCTGACACAGGATGCAGGAGGAGTGCAGAGAAGCACAGCGCCGGGGACAGACAGCAGAAGGTAAGTATGTAGTGTTTGTTTTTTTAACGTTTACGCTGGTAACCAGGGTAAACATCGGGTTACTAAGCGCGGCCCTGCGCTTAGTAACCCGATATTTACCCTGGTTACCAGTGAAGACATCGCTGGATCGGTGTCACACACGCCGATCCAGCGATGTCAGCGGGAAGTCCAGCGACGAAATAAAGTTCTGGACTGGACGATCTCCCAGCAGGGGCCTGATTGTTGGTCGCTGTCACGCATAACAATTTCCTTAACGATATCGTTGCTACATCACAAAAAGCAACGATATCGTTAACGATATCATTATGTGTGACGGTACCTTTAGGCACGTGGTCGTGGAGTTTCTGCAGGGAGAGGACGTTTGAATGCAGATTGCACATTTTCTGTACAATAAACCTCATTTCAAGGCAGAAACTTTACTGTGTCCAACAGTTATTAGATATATGAAACTGAAATAGCTGTTGTAAAAAAAACTATTTTTATAAAACATTAAGCTTAAGATTAATAGGGGTGCCCAAACTTTTTCATATAACTGTATTTATGTCTCTCCATAGCTCATTTTGGTTTTGTTTGTTTATTTTAAAATTGCATTTTGTTTAGTAAAAATGTATTTAACATGTCAATAAAGTCAGTTTCTAAAAATCTAATGCAAAAAAAGAAAAACTTTCAAAGAAAATAAAAAAATACAAACATCAAGGAAATAGATAACAATTATCAAGATTGTCCTATTTGGAGTGTTTCAGAAACCCTGGATGAAAAGCTTCCCTACCTCCCTCCAGGTTGGCAGACAGATAGACTCTTTAGCCATGTCATACCTCTTAAGATTTCAGATCATAAACATTAGATTTACATTTATTCAATGTCTGTAAGCAAAGATTTTATTCACTTATATTTCCTGAGCTTGAATATGCAGAATGTACCTTTTCTCGTTATTCTTACCTTCAACTTGAGCCATAACCGTACATGTCTGTGTTCTCACCTGGAAAGGAAAAACATTCAGAAATGTAGTAATACCAAAATAGAAAATACAGTGGAAGTGAAATTTTGAGTACAGATTTAAAAAAATGATATACTTTCATCAATAGTAGGAAGCATAGTGCAAATGTTATAAACTGGCCTTTTTATTTAGAACAAATAAAAAGCCTCTATATTGAGTACTTGTTATTGTTGCGGCCACACAGTGCCGCCATCAGTGCATTACTGCCCTGACTGGCGTATGTGGCCCGATCAGCAGAAGGGGTCCGCATCGGGCCCCGTCTCTTCTGCTGATCGGGCCCCAGCCACAAGCTTCCGATGCAGTAACTGAACCTGTGTCTGAGATGCAGGTTCAGTTACTCTATTGCTGTGCGGGCCCACACGGCAATAGATAAAGCCGCCAGCCAATCAGAGGCTGGCAGCTGATGTCAGCGCACATGTCGCCAGCGTATGACGCCATTGTCATTCACCGGCGAGTGCGTGCTTGAAACGCCTGAAGGGAACTTCACCGCAGGAGCCCGGCAAAGTAAGAAGAAAATTCTTTGTTTTTTTTATTGATAGTGGCCCAGGGCAGAATGAATAAATGGGAGCAGGATGGGAGACACTGAGCAGGATTGGAGACAAGGGGTAGAATGGAGTCATGGGGGCAGAATGGAGACAAAGGGCAGAACAGAGACAGGGGGCAGGATGGAGATGGAGCAGAATGGAGACGTGGGGGCAGGATTGGAGACACGGGGGAAGGATTGGAGACATGGGGGCAGGATTGGAGTTACGGGGCAGGATTGGAGACATGGGGGCAGGATGGGAGATGGAGCAGAATGGAGACATGGGGCACAATGGAGATGGGGGCAGGATTGGAGACACGGTGCAGGATTGGAGACAAAGGTCAGAATGGAGACAAGGGGGCAGAATGGAGACAAGAGGCAGAATGGAGACAGGGAGCAAGATTTGAGACACGGGCAGGATTGGAGACATGGGGTAGGATTGGAGACACGGGGGCAGAATGGAGATGGGGCAGAATGGAGACATGGGGCAGGATGGGAGACACGGGGGCAGGATGGGAGACATGGGGCAAAAAGGAGACAGGAGTAGAATGGAGACAAGGGGCAGAATGGAGACACAGGGGCAGGATGGAGACATGGAGGCAGGATGGGAGACACAGAGGCAGGATGGGAGACAAAGGGCAGGATGGGAGACAAGAGGCAGAATGTAGACAAGGGGCAGAGTGTAGATGGGGCAGAATGAAGACACAGTGGCAGGATGGGAGACACAGGGGCAGAAGGGAGACAAGGGGGGCAGAATTGAGACAGGGCAGGATGGGAGACACGGGGGCAGGATGAGAGACACGGGGCAGGATGGAGATGGGGCAGGATTGGAGACAGGGGGCAGGATGGAGACATGGTGCAGAATGGAGACAGACTGTGCATGGTGGAGACAGATGAGGAAGGATGGAGACACATGGTGCAGGATCATGGGGCAGGATGGAGACAGATGGTGCAGAATCATGGGTCAGGATGGAGGCAGATGGGGCAGGATCATGGGGCAGATGGGGCAGGATCATGGGGCAGATGGGGCAGGATCATGGGACAGATGGGGCAGGATCATGGGGCAGGATGGGGAGATCATATGGGGCAGGATGGAACATCACATAGAGGCAGGTTGGGAGAACATATGGCTGGAGCCAGGAATGAGACACACAGGGGCCAGGATGGGGGATCCTATTGATGCAGTGATGTATTTATTCTATTTTTTGACTAAACTGTTTTGAATGGGGGAAGCAGTCCTGATACTGTGCAGAGCAACACTGTTGCCTTTTTTTCTTCATCGGGTGTAGTTTGGGAAAAAAATTAAGTAATGTGTTCTGTAAACGGTGCTCTAGATAACTGTTATTTTCTGCAAAGACGAGCCCTGGCTGGAAGAAGTGATGGCAGTCTGTGCTGGATGAAGATGAAAAGCGAAGATGAAGGACTTCAACAAGAGACGTCACTGGTGAGTCAGTGTGTTACCTGTACGCTGACACTATACACTGTATATATTACAACAAAAAACCTTAGGTAAATGTAGCCCTTTGGTAGAAAGAAGTGTTTAAAAAAACTGCAGAGAGTGAAGGACCTTTGACGGTCACCTGACCGCGACATCATCGAAGGTCCTTCAATCTCTGCATTCTTAGGAACGGAGGCAGACGCTTGCAGTGGTGACAGCCAGGGTTCGTCGGAGGGGTGAGTATATCCATATTTTTTATTTTTATTCTTTATTTTTTACATGAATATGGATCCCAGGGCCTGAAGGAGAGTTTCCTCTCCTTCAGACCCTGGGAACCATCCAGGATCACTTCTGATATTTGTGTCCCATTGACTTGCATTGGTATCGGGTATCAGTATCGGCGATATCCGATATTTTTTTTATATCGGCCGATCCCATCCAATACCGATACTTTCAAATATCGGAAGGTATCGCTCAACACTTCTGAGCAGTATTTTAGTATTCAGTCACTATGTGGTGGTAATATGTTGTCTGGCCATGGTTTGGCGGTATTTGTTCATTGTATGTGCTATTGTTTGGTCACTATGTGGTGGTAATATGTGGTCTGGTCATGGTGTGGTGGTATTTGTTCCTTGTATGTGGTATTATTGGTTATCATGTGGTGGTAATATATGGTTTGGACATGGTGCAGTGGTATTTGTCCCTTGTATGTGATATTATTCGGTCATTGTGGTGGTAATATGTGTTCTGGACATGGTGTGGTGGTATTTGTTCCTTGTATGTGGTATTATAGGTCACTATGTGGTTGTAATATGGTGTCTGGTCATGGTGCAGTGGTATTTGTCCCTTCTATGTGATATAATGGGTCATTTTAAAAATTGAAAAATAAATAAAAATATACCTAAATTGTATTGGATATTTTAACAAATGATTAATAGGATAGAGTAGGGCCCAGCCAAAATAGTCTACCTTGTCATGGTGGCGGCTTAAAAAATCTTTTGACTGTGGACAGTTCGAGGGGTGAAGGTGGGGCTGGGGTGGAGTCTCAAGGGGGCCCCAAAAATGTTGCCAGTATGAGGCACCGAAATTCCTAGTAGCTGCCCTGCCGCCACATGTTGGTATAGTATGTCAGTTCATAACTGCAGCTATACTTTAATTTTTAGTTTCCAGCAATTATATGAGAAAAGCAAAACCCCATCCAAACTTGAAAAAAAAATTCAAAACAAAGTGGGTCACATTTTTGAAAGAACTGCACTACACACTGGCATATACCTACTAAGGCTGGGTTCCCATTGCATTATGGGACCGCGTTTAATGGACAGCGTTGCACGGCGAAATTAACGCCGTGCAACGCGTCCGTTAACGCGCCCATTGAAGGCAATGGGAACGCGCTTCACTAGCGCGTGCCATGTTCGGCACGCGCTAGCGATGAGCCGGTGTTTCCTGGCGCGCCGCGGACGCTGCAAGCAGCGTCCGAGGCGCGCCCGCGGTCCGTTCCCCGCTCTCGCAGATCGGGGATCTGCGAGAGCGGGGACGTTACCGCGACCCCGACCGCAGCCCCATAGAAAACATTGCGTTAGCGCAATCCGCTAGCGCTAGCGCTAAACGGATTGCACTAACGCAATGTGACCCTAGCCTTAATATTAAAAAGCAGAGACATAACTTGGGAAGGGCAGGTGGGGCATGTGCTCCAGGTGCAGTTAGCAGGGAAGAAAGAGGGAAAGCTGAAGAGACAGTTTTGTTTGCAACATGTATAGAAATACATGCTGTAAAGCTCGAGCCAGGAGAGCTGCTGGCCAGTATGAGCATTGCAATGCGATCGTCGTCCATGTTATATGGCTGTCTGACTTTGCCTTTAGCTACAGGCTCTATAGTAGGGATGGGGCACACCTCAATGGAGAGGGTGCAGCTGTGCTGGAGGAAGAAATGGCTAGAAGGTGTTAAAACTGTTTATAGAGGAAAAATAAAAGTTGCAGAAAAAAACATAAAGTGCATGTAGACTAATTCCAGAAGCTCACCAAAAAAATGGAGGAATTATAATTAATACTGTTGGAAGAAAAATAATATAATGGGGATAACAGAGACATGGATTGACACAGCAATGACTGGCCAGTTCATTTTCATGACTATATTGTGTTGTGTTCCCTAAAACCCATCTTGTGTGATAATATATGTAAGTCTTTAAAGCTGGAAATAAGGGGATTGAGAAAGAATAATGAAATACTGTTATATGTCTCCAAATAAAATAGAAGCACCAGAAAATATCTCCATAAAGCAATTGGATGGTGCAGAAAATCTGGGATCAAAAAATATTATGGTGGACTTCAACAACCCTAATATAAATTAGGGAACAGAAACCAGCAAAGGCCCAGTGAAGAAATACAGGTTTTTGACACTAATAAAAGAGAATTACCTCTCACAACTGGTGAAGGACACAACAAGAGGGGGGCACGTCTATACCCAAGTTTAACCAAGAGACCATACAGTATCAAATATACAGGTTGGGGGGGTCGCTTGGGTAATAGTTATCCCAAAATAATACATTCTCACGCATCTGTTAATAAGATGTATAGTAGAGGAGTTACAAGGACACTAAGGGTACCGTCACACAGTGGCATTTTGATCGCTAAGACGGCACGATTTGTGACGTTCCAGCGATATATCCGTGACGTTCCAGCGATCTCGCTGTGTCTGACACGCTCCTGCGATCAGGGATTCCGCTGAGAATCGTACGTCGTAGCAGATCGTTTGAAACTTTCTTTCGTCGTCTAGTGTCCCGCTGTGGCGGCATGATCGCATGGTGTAACAAAGGTGTGCACGATATTGTATACGATGTGCGCATAGTAACCAACGGCTTCTACATCGCACATACGTCATGAAATTATCGCTCCAGCGTCATACATTGCAAAGTGTGACAGCAGTCTACGACGCTGGAGCGATATTGTTACGATGCTGGAGCGTCACGGATCGTGCCGTCGTAGCAATCAAAATGCCACTGTGTGACGGTACCCTGTGTCCGGAAGGTAAATTTCCATTGGCTAAATGATAATGTTAATGCTATAAACTGGAGCAAACTGAATAGGCCTTGTGTATACTATATGCCCTGTAGGAATAAACATGTTAGCAATAGAAGAAAACCTATGCTATATGATACTATCTCAATAAAAATAACTTCATGACCCAACATCATTATGAGTTTATGAAGGAGGCCTGGTCCTGTCAATCTAGTCTAAACAGCTAGAAAATTCCAGATTGGACCAAGGTACGGACATGGTTGTCCTCTATCGGGACTTCTCAAAGGCGTTTGATTCAGTACCACATAAAAGGCAAATACACAAAATAAGAGCAATGGCACTAGGAGAAAAAAAGTGGGATTGGGTTAACGCCGGTAATAATAAACAGAGGGTGGTTATTAATGAAACACACTCAGATTGGGTCACAGTTAACAGAAGGGTACCACAGAAGTCAGTATTGGGCTCTATTCTGTTTAACACTTTTTAATGACCTTGATACAGAGTAAAATTTCAATATTTGCAGATGATGCTAAACTCTGCAAGGTAACCAACACAGATGACGATCATTTAATTTAGCAGAAGGATTTATGTAAGATGGAGGCTTGGGCTGACAAATGGCAATTGAAGTTTAATGTAGATAAATTTAAGATCAAACACTTGACGTAAGGGGTACACGTGACTCATGGCCGCCTTTACTGACTTAAATGCCCAACCTTAATTACTTACTGCATCGGATCTCTCATAAACTACCTTATCGTAAGATCCCCTCCTGAATAACGACATTACACCAGATTTGGATTAAATGGCCACAGCAGCCTTTTATTAAACATAAATACAACATGTAAACAATAACCCCCCAGGGAGTGGTGGTCCTCGAAGCCTCAAAAATAACCTTGCAGAAATTCAAATTGTGTACCTTGGCCTCCAGGCTTAGGCTTGCCTCCAGCTGCTAAGCACCAGCTCGGAGGCAGATAATGACCAACCCGGCCAAACCAACCGATTACCAAATACTTTAATCAGCCCCTCCATGGGCTGATCTACCACATCCACTCGCAATCCACTCCGAGGGAGTCCAGGACCACTAGAAGTACCCCCCATAGAATCTGCCATTCCCCTCTTTCCCCCTCTTTCCACAAACTTCCGAGGACCTCCCTCCCCCGCCTAACTGCTATGACAAAAATTACTCCTTCCCCTTAAACAAAAACATAACATACAGTACGCACGGTGCTGTCAGCTTCGTCTCCACTGCTCTGTCTGACGGCCATCCTCAGTTTCAAAGAAATAGAGGCAGAGTCCAAAGAAACTTATCAAAATGGATTTATTCACTTCAGGACACAGCACATCCACATGAATTCCAACATTATCTTCACAGTTAAGACAGCACATCTCCTTATCTGTCCGTTCTCTCTTCCTTGTGTCACTAAATGGTTCCACGGGATGAGGTGCCCGCTTGAGCATCACTACACTATAGCCTTCTTCTGCCTGTTTCGCTCCAGACATCTGATGTACTATGCAGCGCCCCAGAGACCTGGTCGTTGCAGTATAGCGCTCTGCCACTAAGGGGAGCAGCGGTACGTCTGATGGCACTAAAGAGTTATCCTGACCAAGTATCACCAGAACACATTACACTTCACACTCCGGCCACTAGGGGGAGCAAAAGGCTTTATTTTTTGGGCCACTCCTCACACTGGTAAAACTAGGGGCTGGGGAGGAAGTTAGTCAGAAGCTGACTGGGTTGGAATCAGGGAACATCCCGTGGCAGGGGGTGTTGCAGGGAGAAGGCACAGGGGGGTCCCTGTCAGGCGTGGGAACCTGGCAGGTGCCTAGCGACAGAATAGAACGTAACGGAACCGCGCCTGCACACCTTGCGGCGGTATCCTAAGAGAGAGACAAGAGGGGAAGAATATTGTGGAACAGTGTAAACGAGATCAGCACAAAGGAGAGCCAGTAAGAGTCGTGCCGAGAGAGGAAGGCAACATCTTACTGAGGTGCGTAGTCGGTGGCCGGATCACCGTAGGAGTAACTGACTTCAGGCCTTACTTCAAACTCCGCCGGACAGTTAATTATAGGTTGGCTGTCTACCTTAAATTTCCTAAGAAGACATAGGGGGCAACATTGGGAGAGGGGCGTCTCTAGGGTTCCGGAAGACCTCCAAGCCTTCCCGTCAAACGGGTGGCGTCCTAGCCATAACAAACCTGGGGGACGTTAGAAACTAGTAACATCTGGAACCAAAGAACGAGAGAGAGAGAGCTGTAGAGAACGAACGAACGAGAACAGCAGTTGTGAGGACTATTCCGAATGCTCAGCAGGGTAGGACTACAACACACAGGCGCTATTGGTAGGCAACGATTTCCATCTGCGAGGGAAACTCTGGATGTGCCCATCGGACCGGCCGGTCTCTGAGACCCCTGTTAAACGTACTCTGGATTGAGGATCCTGAAGCCTTCAGTAAAGAGGTAAAGAGACTGCAACCTTGTGTCCTCATTATTGCCTGCACCTCACACCATCACCATCCACCTTACTGGGAAGCCCTGGGGACATACTTCACCTGTGGGAAGTTATACCATCCGGCTGCCATTCCATCACCCCAGCGTACCCCATAGCAGCGTTGGTCCCCCTGACCGAACACCACAGGTGGCGTCAAGAACCATTGATAGACTGTACAAATCCCTTTACTGGACGACCCTTAGCAGGGTCACGGACCGGGTCTAGCCACCGTGACAGCCTCAGAACCGAACCAGAGAGGCCCGGTACCGAGAACTCGTGGCCCTGTGTCTGGGGGCGCTCCATAATACTTGCATAGTTCTCTACCACGTGAACGGTTAACCTGTCTGTGCACTTTTACGGTGACTCTCTCTCTATCTTCTTAAATCATCTTCCGCAGTCTCTTCTTTGCTGCTGCCCATACTGTGCCCTCCTCTTCACTCTACTTTCCAAATCCCCTCCTTGGATGGCTAGACATTTACTTCAACATTGCGGGGGTAGTTAAGCAGCTCGGGACATAGGCCACCTGAGCACACAGGGGTCTATCCCCGACTGACTGTAACCAGGAAATATTCCTGCCTTATTCCCAACTATCCCTTATCAAAAAATAACACCTATATGTCCTACAGATAAACTTATCATACAGTGAACTCAGTGCCCCCATCTAGTGGCTATTTTCCATACTGCACTGTCCCTATTGAAATGTAGTGTAACATACATTACATAGGCAATATGACATAAGGAGATACAAGACAACATGTAACAATGGCATAAAATGTATAAATAAGTACACACATACAAGGCAACAATATAGAGGTTTAAAGGGGTAAATTACTCAACCCCTTACATATGCCCCACATTCCCATCAAACAGAGGAGGGCCTGTTCCCGTCAGTCGGCCTGGATAGTGGAGGTGATAGATGCCAAAAAACAAAAAGAGGCTGAGCTGTGGAAATATGGAGAAAGCGATATGGCCGGGTGCCGTATTCGAGGGCAGCTGGTCCACACTAAGGTGAAACGAGGATACGGCTTCACTCGGGAGGCAGGGACAAATGATAAAGTCTACGTTAACGCTGCCTCCGTAAAGTATGGGAGACCCTTAGTGGAAGGAGACTGGGTCTTATTTTTTAAAGAGTAAATAGGGCAGCACACTGCAGCGCCAAAACATGCAAACTTGAAAACACGAAATTTGAACTGCATACGAGTTGGCGACTCTGGGTTCAGCACCTGTTCACACTCAGTCTATATTTGGATGTGCAGGTCAGGTTTTTGAAATGTTATTTTTTAAAGAGGACTGTCCCAGGGGTTACTTCGTGGTGGCAGTGATTTTATGCTCAGAGGATGACAGCCCAGAACCATACGTGGGCTCGGAGCAAAGACAAATGGTTCCCTATCTCTCAGCCATCATAAGGACAGATTTAACCCCAGCCACATCCTGACAGTCCCTGACGCCTGCGGTTGCAGGAGTGTCAATGACTCAAACCTGGGCAATGAGTCCGGAAGAGGACAACGTGGCACGGGACATGCGCCTTTGAACTGTGACATATGGCTGACACTTATGAGGGACAGTTGTGCTCGTTGCAACTTTGCCTATAGTTATACATGGGACTGTTCTGCATCCCTGTGGGTGAAGTAGCCCTGACACCGCTCCCTGGATTGGGAGTGATGTGGCCGGACGGCCAGAAGTGAACGTTGAGTTGTTGTTTTGTTGCGCCCTTTCTACTGGATAGCAGAACTCCACATTGTTTCTGGAAAAGAAGGGTCTTTGGACTAACGGACTAGGTACAGCTGCAGCATCAGACAGTGCTTTATGACCAGGTAATGCACATCTGGCACTCAGGATGGTGCCATACACAAAGGGAGGGGGACGCCTCCTTTAAAGAATTGCTGACCTTACAGAAAGGTCATACCTCTGTAAATACAATGGATTCAGGTAGGACTGCTTGATTTGTGAATTAGCGGTTCTAATGAAAGAACTGATTCCGGGCACATGTTAAAAAGTTTTGTGGGAAAATGAACTTTTGGTTCCCACAATGGACTGAAGGTGTAACCTGGAGGACTGTGAGTCAGGCACCTCTAAAGGGAGATAGGACTTTCGTGCATTGTTAATAAAGAGACGTTGTGCTGTTTGCATTATCTACCTCGTTACCCTCCCTGCATGGAGTATTATATGTAAATATTAAAAATCAAGGGTAAATGGTCAGGGATGACCATTGTTAAAGGGAGGGGAAATGTAAGGGAGTGCCATGTCTCTACCCCCTTAGCGTAAAGTATTTTGCTGCTAAATAGCTATATATTTATATCTAGGTTGCGTGCTTTATACATATGTTTGCCTTATTTAAATTTAGATATTACAGGGTAGGGCAGTGCTGACAACCGTCCAGTAGATGGGGCACACTAGTGCACTAGTACTCAGGAGTGTACATAGTTAACATAGGAGGGATTTGCTGTAGTTTAGATAGAAGGACTTCATGACTTCAGTCAGTTGGGGCCAGAGCGCCCGTAGAGCTTGGGTGGGCTTAAGGCCGAGCAATACAGCAAACCACTAAAGTTTAAGAGGTGAAATGTCCAGCCATCAGAGTCTGCAGGAAAGGACTGAAGTGCAGCTGAAGTGGCAGTGTGACTGCAGACTGGAGCTGAAGACAAAAGGCAGGTCTGGGATAGTACACGGGACTCAGGTCACTCATAAATGTGGCAGGTCATCACGTGGGCTGATGCCCTTAGATCCAGTGCGAAATGGACAAGGGAATTCCATACTCTGAGACTTTGCTAAAGGAGAGTGCTGTGTTACCGCAGGAGGTGGTGGGACCATGTATGGTACTAGCGGACATAGGACAGGAGGCAGAGAGAGGAAAGGTTGTGAACTGTGTGGAAACTGATGCTAATGTTGTCACTGACAAGGATGTACTGTGTGAAAGAAATAGTAAAATTCCAAGTTTTAAGTTTGTATTGGACTCTGTCTCTCATTGTGCAATAACACAAGCAGCGGTGCCTAAACAAGCCGGATGGGACCCCGAGGGTGCAGAAGGTGTAACTGAAGGTATGCTGATGATGGGACAGTGTTTACATGTGATGGAAGACCAGGACGCGCTCAGCCACGACTACTGCCCTGGCACTCTCTCACAAATGCACAATAAAAGGAACATTATTCTCACAAAATTCTACCCTCTGAGTACCAAGTCTGTTTGATACTGTACTATACGGGCTGGATACTCTACTTGGGCATCTCATCTTCTATCATAAGAGTGCCATGTACCTTTCTATTCTGTACATTTACAAGGATAGTCAGGTATAAATATGGAGAACCAAAAAACAAACTAAAACAAAACAGATATGGACTTTTCAAAAGCTTTTGATACGGTGCCACACAAAAGGTTGATACATAAAATGAGAATAATGGGGATAGGGGAAAATATGTGCAAGTGGGTTGAGAGCTGGCTCAGGGATAGGAAACAAAGGGTGGTTATTAATGGAGCACACTCGGACTGGGTAGCGGTTAGCAGTGGGGTACCACAGGGGTCAGTATTGGGCCCTCTACTTTTTAACATATTTATTAATGACCTTGTAGGGGGCATTCAGAGTAGAATTTCAATATTTGCAGATGACACTAAACTCTGCAGGGTAATCAATACAGAGGAGGACAATTTTATATTACAGGATGATTTATGTAAACTAGAAGCTTGGGCTGATAAATGTCAAATGAGCTTTAATGGGGATAAATGTAAGGTCATGCACTTGGGTAGAAGTAATAAGATGTATAATTATGTGCTTAATTCTAAAACTCTGGGCAAAACCGTCAATGAAAAAGACCTGGGTGTATAGGTGGTTGACAAACTTAAATTCAGTGGCCAGTGTCAGGCAGCGGCTACAAAGGCAAATAAAATAATGGGATGCATTAAAAGAGGCATAGATGCTCATGAGGAGAATATAATTTTACCTCTATACAAGTCACTAGTTCGACCACACTTAGAATACTGTGCACAGTTCTGGTCTCCGGTGTATAAGAAAGACATAGCTGAACTGGAGCGGGTACAGAGAAGAGCGACCAAGGTTATTAGAGGACTGGGGGGTCTGCAATACCAAGATAGGTTATTACACTTGGGGCTATTTAGTTTGGAAAAACGAAGACTAAGGGGTGATCTTATTTTAATGTATAAATATATGAGGGGACAGTACAAAGACCTTTATGATGATCTTTTTAATCATAGACCTGAAACAGGGACAAGGGGGCATCCTCTGCGGTTGGAGGAAAAAAGGTTTAAGCATAATAACAGACGCGGATTCTTTACTGTAAGAGCAGTGAGACTATGGAACTCTCTGCCGTATGATGTTGTAATGAGTGATTCATTACTTAAATTTAAGAGGGGACTGGATACCTTTCTGGAAAAGTATAATGTTACAGGGTATACACTAGATTCCTTGATAGGGCGTTGATCCAGGGAACTAGTCTGATTGCCGTATGTGGAGTCGGGAAGGAATTTTTTTCCCCAATGTGGAGCTTACTCTTTGCCACATGGGTTTTTTTTGCCTTCCTCTGGATCAACATGTTAGGGCATGTTAGGTTAGGCTATGGGTTGAACTAGATGGACATATAGTCTTCCTTCAACCTTAATAACTATGTACCGTATATACTCGAGTATAAGCCGAGATTTTCAGCCCAAATTTTTGGGCTGAAAGTGCCCCCCTCGGCTTATACTCGAGTCACGGTAGCGGTGGGGTCGGCAGGTGAGGGGGTGAGGGCGCTGAGGTATACTTACCTAGTCCCAGCGATCCTCGCGCTGTCCCTGCCGTCCCACGGGCTTCGGCGCTGCAGTTTCTTCCTCTCTTCAGCGGTCACGTGGGACCGCTCATTACAGAAATGAATAAGCGGCTCCACCTCCCATAGGGGCGGAGCCGCTTATTCATTTCTCTAATCAGCGGTGCCGGTGACCGCTGATAGAGAAAGAAGCTGCGGCACCGAAGACAGGAGGGGACAGCGCGAGGATCGCCAGGACTAGGTGAGTATGTTATATTCACCTGTCCTCGTTCCAGCCGCCGGGCGCCGATCCATCTTCCCGGCCGGCGCCTCCATCTTCCCGGCGTCTCTGCTCTCTGACTGTTCAGGCAGAGGGCGCGATGACGCATATAGTGTGCGCGGCGCCCTCTGCCTGATCAGTCAGAGCAGAGACGCCGGGAAGATGGAGGCGCCGGAACGAGACGCCGGGAGCTGCAATCAAGGGAGGTGAGTATGTGTTTTTTTTTCTTTATTGCGGCAGCGGCGGCACAAATTTATGTGGAACATCTATGGGGCACAGTGAACGGTGCAGAGCACCGTATATGGCACAGCACAGCTATGGGGCACAGTGAACGGTGCAGAGCACCGTATATGGCACAGCACAGCTATGGGGCACAGTGAACGGTGCAGAGCACCGTATATGGCACAGCACAGCTATGGGGCACAGTGAACGGTGCGGAGCACTGTATATGGCACAGCTATGGGGCACAGTGAACGGTGCAGAGCACCGTATATGGCACAGCACAGCTATGGGGCACAGTGAACGGTGCAGAGCACCGTATATGGCACATCTATGGGGCACAATGAACGGTGCAGAG
The DNA here is from genome assembly GCF_032444005.1 of Ranitomeya imitator. Taxonomy (NCBI): domain Eukaryota; kingdom Metazoa; phylum Chordata; class Amphibia; order Anura; family Dendrobatidae; genus Ranitomeya; species Ranitomeya imitator. Next base: position 526,722,083 of record NC_091282.1, read on the forward strand.
CACCGTATATGGCACAGCTAGGGGGCACAATGAACGGTGCAGAGCACTATATGGTTCACAGCTATGGGGAAATATGAACGGTGCAGAGCACTATATGGCACAGCTATGGGGAAATAATGATCTATTTTTATTTTTGAAATTCACCGGTAAATGCTGCATTTCCACCCTAGGCTTATACTCGAGTCAATAAGTTTTCCCAGTTTTTTGTGGCAAAATTAGGGGGGTCGGCTTATACTCGGGTCGGCTTATACTCGAGTATATACGGTAACTATGATTAAGTGAAACCTACCATACTCCCAAATGTGGAGTATAAGGGAAAGGTGCTGAGGAGACAAATTCATGGATTTGCAGCAGGGAAAAAACTGGGGCTCACTGGACAAGGTAAAATAGTAGCTGAGGAGATAGAAGTCCAAACACCAATCTACATGGAAGTATAGCCAGCAAGTGAGCTCAGTGAAAGGTAGACATATAAATCCAATCCCAAAACATGATAAGACAGAGCCAAAAGGGAAATTGAAAAACACCTGAAGAGAGGCTAATCAGGAAAGGAAAACCAAAACAAAATAAGTCAGCAGAATTTGGACAGAGATGAAAAGGACTGTAGCTCAGCAGAGAGGGAAACCGACCATGCAGCAAAAGGTCACCATTTCAAATCATGAAACCAAGCCATGATAACTGTATATAGGGGGGTTGAGGTAAGCAGAGCAATGTTTTGCAAGAGGGGAATGTATATAGAGAAGAGAGGGTTTTTTGTGGATAATGGAGGTGTCATGATTTGTTTGGAAGTTTTGACTGGTACCTCATGGGTTAAGGCTTTTTGGCCTCTCTCTGACTGTGAAAGGGCTTTAAATGGCCTCAGCTGGGCTCTGGGCTTTGTCAGTTATACTTCTGCCCTCAGCTGAGTAGTTTGACCCTTGTGTGCTTGTGCCTTGTGCCTGCTTTTGAAAGTTATCCTTTTACTGACCTGGTTCTGTCCCCTGTTTTTGCTTTTGTCTATTGATTCAGTACTGCTCATTCGTTTGCCCGGTTTCTGACTTCTGCTCCATCCTGACTACCCGTTTTGCCTGTTCCCCTGGTACTTTTGCTGCCCTCTCCAGTTTCTGACACTTGGCTTGTATTTGATTCTTCTTTTGTACCTCACTCTTGTACCTCGCTGTCCTCTTGGTATTGACCTCGCCTCTCTGTGACCTACTCCAGATCTGTCGGTGTCCGCCGTTCTCTGCTATCTTCCTCGGGAGCTTTGCAGCTGGCTCCGCCTCCAGTTCCGCTTCCTGCAGTCATGTGCCGCAGGTCGTACACATCAGCGGTCACGCCCCATCCCAGTAAACTTTCTGTGTGCTGCCCAGCCTCAGTCATCTGGGACATAACGGAACACGTGTACTGAGTGAGCTTTACCACTCATGAAATGACCGGGTTCATATCTTTTTACATGGAAATGAATGCTGGAGGAGGATGGAGAGAGGGCTGTGATATGTGCATGGGACTGTATGTTTGAGGAGGCTGATCGGAAAGGGCGATGTCTACTTACATGAGACTATATTATATGAGACTGAAGAGGGGGAAATTATGTTATTTTCATGAAACTGTATGTTGAAGGGGGCTTAAGGAATAGTAGGCATGAAGTTATCCATGGTACTAGGATGTATTAGTGGGGGCCAGGGTGATGAGGAATATATCAGGGTGGTGTGGGATTTTGTGCTTTGGTGTCGTGATAACTTTTTTACAACTAAAGAAAAAGAAAACTAAGGAGCTGGTGGTGAAGTATAGCAGGAGAAAGATGGAATGTTTAGCTGTCACTATTACTAGTCAGGAAGTGGAGCAGGTTTAGAGTTACAAATATTTTAGGGGTTTGCTTGGACAGTAAACTTAATTTGAGGTGCCATATAGAGTGGGTTTACAAGAAGGGGAGGAACAAACTGTAATTTCTAAGGAAATTGAGGTTGTTTAATGTGTGCAGCAAAATGTTAGAAGTGTTCTACCACTCCATAGTGGCAAGTGCCATCTTTTCACAATCATGTGCTGGGGATGTAGTATGTGGGTGTCTGATGCTCATAAGCTGCATAAGCTTATCAAAAAGGCAAGTTCGACTGTTGGCCGCCATCTTGACACTTTTAGGGGAAAGCAGAGAAAAGATAGCGATGAGCGAACCAATGGATGTTTGGGTTCGCCGGGTTCAGGTGGACTCAAAGTTGACCCTGAACCCCATTCAAGTCAATGGGGACCCAAATTTCAGTGCTCTAAAATGGCTGTAAATGGAGTAAGGGCTAGGGGGCAACAAAATGAAGCTAAATGGGAGTAAGAGCAGGACAATTGCCCTGCAAACAAATGAGGATAGGGAAATAACTTAAAATAATAGAATAAAAAATAAACAAATTATAATCATGAACCAGAGGTCCAAGTGGAGCAGAAGGTTGAGGAAAAACTGTGCGAGCAGCGAAGCACGATAGTGGAGTTTTAGCTACAGCATGCACAGGTGAGTCAATCTGCGAAACAACAACACTTCAAGACCACAGAGTGGGCCTCCATGCGAGACATGTGTACCATGTTGCTCTACTTCTCTTACTCCATGAACATGGCCAGCGCTGATGATGCCATCATCAACTTTGCTATCCCACTTCTATGTTTCTTTGAAAAAATTATTCAGGCGATGATGGGTCAGGTGGTGGAAAAGTAGAAAGAGGAGGAAGATTAGTTCAGAGAAATGTGGGGGAGACAGATTATGAACGGCTTTGTAGGTCATTGTTAGTAGCTTGAAGAGGATACATTGTGGAATTAGGAGATAAGGGACTTGAAGAGGGGAGAAGGGGACAAGTAGCAAGGACAGAAGGGGATTAGTAGGACAGCAGAGTTAAAGTGAACCTGTCACCAGTTTTGACTGATATAAGTTACGGCCACCATCTTCCAGGATTGATATACAACATTATAGAAACTGGTGACAGGTTCCCTTTAACCCCTTCCTGACCTGTGACGCCACATAGGCATCATGAAAATCTGTGCCAATCCGACCTGTGACGCCTATGTGGCGTCATGGAGGGATCGCGTCCCTGCAGATTGGGTGAAAGGGTTAACTCCAATTTCACCCGATCAGCAGGGACAGGGGGAGTGGTACTTCAGCCCGGGGGGGGGGGGTGGCTTTGCCCCCACGTGGCTACGATAGCACTGATTGGTTGTTGAAAGTGAAACAGCCAATCAGAGCAATTTGTAATATTTCCCTGGATTGCTGGATGTTTCTATGTCCATGTTGCCTTCTCCTCCAACTCTGCTTCCTCCAATGCCTCCTTATCTGGTCACTGCAACACTTGAGCCTATAACTTCAGCAGAGCCAGTGGTAAACTACAGCAGGCTGTTCTAAAACATATCTGTTTGTGGGAAAAATCCCACGCTGTGCAGTAACTGTGGATGGTGATCAAAGAACAGACAGATTTGTGGTTTGTGCCACTAAACCTCAAGCCTGGCCTGGTGGTGTGCGATAATGGCTGAAATCTTGTAGCAGCTCTGGGCCTAGTCGGTTTGATGCACATCCCTTGCCTGGCAGCACATGCGTTGAATTTGATGGAGCAGAACATCCTTAAAAATTACACAGATATGTCAGAGCTGCTGGTGAAACTGAAGGTTGTCTGTACGCAGTTCGGCGTTCCTGCTAACCTGTCTGCGCTGCAACTTCACTTCTGCCTTCCCGCTCACCGTCTCATACGTGATGCACTCACAAGGTGGAACTCTACCTCTCAAATGATGGAAAGACTGCTAGCAGCAGGCGATACTATAGTTCAAGCAGCAGCTTGCAAGGGTAAGTCGCTATATCACTATATGACCTCCTTGCAGACATGTCTGCTGTGTTGCGCTGATTCGAGTACTCCATGAACACAGGTGGCGTTGATGATGCCTTCAACAGCATTACTATCCCACTTCTATGCCTCCTAAGAAAACAATGCTTCAGACGATGATGGATGAGGTGGTCGCAGAAGAGGAGGAGAAACAGGGACCATTCACACCATTATGAAGCTAGGCGTTCACACATGTCTTGGAGAATAATACAGACAACCCAGACGATACATCTCCCAGCTTGTCATTACCTCTGAGCAGCCTGGTACACACGAGACAATACATGCTGTTTGCCTGTGTTGCCCAGATTGTTACAAGTGCTGATCACTGTGTGGTCACCCTGCTGGATCCCCACTACAAGCACAATGTGCCATCCTTAAGGTACCTTCACACATAACGATATTGTTAACGATATCGTTGCTATTTATGACGTAGCAACGATATCGTTAATGAAATCGTTATGTGTGACAGCGACCAACGATCAGGCCCCTGCTGGGAGATCGTTGGTCGCTGAATAAAGTCCAGAACTTTATTTCGTCGCTGGACTCCCTGGAGACATCGCTGGATCGGCGTGTGTGACACCGATCCAGCGATGTCTTCACTGGTAACCAGGGTAAACATCGGGTAACTAAGCGCAGGGCCGCGCTTAGTAACCCGATGTTTACCCTGGTTACCATGCTAAAAGTAAAAAAAAACAAACAGTACATACTTACCTACAGCCGTCTGTCCTCCAGCGCTGTGCTCTGCTCTCCTCCTGTACTGTCTGTGAGCCGGAAAGCAGAGCGGTGACGTCACCGCTCTGCTTTCCGGCTCCCAGACAGTACAGGAGGAGTGCAGAGAAGCAGAGCGCAGCGCTGGAGGACAGACGGCTGTAGGTAAGTATGTAGTGGTTGTTTTTTTTTACTTTTAGCATGGTAACCAGGGTAAACATCGGGTTACTAAGCGCGGCCCTGCGCTTAGTTACCCGATGTTTACCCTGGTTACCGGCATCGTTGGTCGCTGGAGAGCGGTCTGTGTGACAGCTCTCCAGCGACCAAACAGCGACGCTGCAGCGATTCGGATCGTTGTCGGTATCGCTGCAGCGTCGCTAAATGTGAAGGGGCCTTTAGTTTCGTCACTAGATCGCAATCTGAAACTGCAGGAATTCAAGCACACGTTGACAGACGCACTACTGACTTTGTTCTCATGTGAGAGAGGGCTAAGTGGAAGCAGAAGGCAGAGGAGGAGGAAGATGCCAATGCTGACACCACTTCAGAAGGAAGGCATAGCATGGCAGAAATGTAAAAAAACGTACTCACCACATCTCATCATTCAGCACCACCATCTGGTATGGTCAGTATTAGAAGGAGGCAGCATTTAGGTTATGCCTGTGTAGCAACTCACTCTGGATTAATAGGTTAGACACCAAAAAAATGCAACTGAGCCTGCCAGTTCCTGTACAAACTAGATATCCTGACACTGCAGTCCCTAGTGGTGTCTGCGGATACAGAGATAGCCCTAACCAAATAACTATTTGATGGCAACTCAGACCTAAACTCCCTAAATGGCCATCTAGTTGCTTCTCGTTCCTCCTAAAGACCCAGAGAGCAGAGCAGAGTGTTAATTAACTATAAAAGGAGAAGTCTCCTAAACAAAGAAAAGATGTTTCAGTGAGTATAGTAAATAGAATACCAAACAAAAATAAAGCAATTACTCTTAACAAATATACATCCTACTTACTAAAGTTAAACAGAAGAGAAGTGTCAAGTATATCAAAGAAACAACAATGTGAAAATCCTTAGCTGAAGGCTCACTGACTGGCTCCAAACATCAATACAATGTTAGAACATTTAAGTGAATCTATAAGCAGCAGGAAATGCCAACTGGGAGACAGAAAAGCTGCACCCAAAAGGTGATAGGTGGACAAAGCAAAACACCGGTATTAAGCTAGAAAGACTGCAGCCAGAAAACAGAACCCAAACACCCAGAGAAAAGGCATGTCTCCTGAGGCTCTGCAGAAAAAGAAGCTGACCACAAAACACAAGCTCAAAGGATCAAAGCAAGACAGTTTCAACAACATGGTGGAAGAGTATATGTCCACATACTAATTGATTGGTCTGGCCCATTTAACTTCTAGGTCTCCAAATTGAACACATGGCCTGAGATCGCCTTTTATGCTTTGGAGGTGCTGGCCTGCCCTGTGGAGAGTGTACTGTCGGAACATGTGTTTAGCATGGCACGAGGTGTGATCACAGACAGGTGCATGCACCTGTCCACATCCAACATGGGCAAGCTCACATTCATTAAAATGAACTAGGCATGAATCCCACTTGTCCATAATTTTGGCTAAATACAGAAGCATACCAGCCACACACAGCCATTGTTAGACTCCACTGCAGTTTTTTTGTTCTATTTTCCACTCACAATGTTTGGGGGCCTTCCCAAATTAAAATAAAAAATAAAAAAGAGGGTGTTTTTCTGAGTATACCCACATAGGCTGTTTTGCAGAGTACCCCTGGAGCGCCCCCAGATGCAGGGCCGTGGGATACTTGGGATACTCGGTACCGGGCCTCTCTGTCTCTGTCCTGGGGTCGTCACGGTGGCTAGACCCGGTCCGTGACCCCGCTAAGGGGCGTCCAATGAAAGGTGATGGTGCGTGGTGCAAGACATGAGGAATAACGAGGACGCAGGGTTGCAGTCGGGGTCCACAATCCAGAGCACTGCTAACAAGGCTGGCTGAGACCGGCCGGTCCGAAGGCACATCCAGAGTTCCCTTTGCAGGTCGAAATCAGTGCCTACCTCCTAGCGCCTGTATGTTGTAGTCCATCCCTGCTGAGCACCACAGGATAGTCCTCGCAACTGTCGTGTCTGTTGTCGATGTTCTCTCTCTCTCCGTCCCCCAGATGAGATGGCTAGGACGCACCCGTATGACAGGTAGGCCTGGAGTTATTCTGGGACCCTAGAGACGCCCCTCTCCCACAATTGCCTCCTATGTCCGTTTAGGTGATTTAGGTGAGACAGCAACCTATAATTAACTGTCCTGCCGCTGTTCAAAGTAATGCATAGAGTCTGTTACTTCCTCGGTGCTCCGGCCACCGGCTACGCGCCTCAGAAGGATGTTGCCACAGTCTTAGGGGCACGACTCCTTCTGGTTCCTTCGTGCTATGATCTTGCTTCTCACTTCTCCACAATATACTTCACTTCGCGTCCTTCCTTGAGATGCCGCCACAAGGTAGTGCAGGCGTGGCTCCGTAATGATCTGTCCTTTCTGCTAGGTCCCTGCCAGGATCCCACCCCTGACAGATCCTCTCCCGAACTTTCCCATGCTGCTTTCTCCCTAACTTCCTGTCCAACCCCCAGTTTTACCAGAATGTGAGGAGTGGCCTATTAGATAGAACCCCCCCCCCTGGTGGCTGGAGTGTGAAGTGTTATGTGTGACTGTGATACCTGGTCAGGTGAACTCCTTTAGTGCCATCAGACGTAACATCACTCCCCTTAGTGGCAGAGTGACATTACTGCAACGACCAGGACTCTGGGGCGCTGCAACCCCACAGATTCTTTTTTCAGAGTGCTCCCACAGAGAAGCATGCAGAGTATGCACACATTTTTTTTTCAGGCACAGTATTAACACAGACATTGTTGCAGATTATAACTAATTTTAAGCCCAAAATTCGTACTGACACAGTGGCAGAGTATAATAATTTTTTTGCCACACTACTCATACAGACACAGCTGCAGAGTACACAGAGAAACTTTTTGGCACAGTACGCACAAAGATTTTTTGGCACAGTACTCCCAGAGTCATTTTGGCACAGTACTCCCAGAGTCTTTTTGGCATAGTACTTCCAGAGGCAGGGTTGCAGAGTACACACAGAAACACAGTTATTTTTTTGCACAGACACATCTCATACAGATACAGCTATACAGTAGAATTATTTTTTTAGACCCACTACTCATAGAGAAATAGTGGAAGAATTAAAGAATGTTTTCAGCTGCCTGGTAGAATTGTTTTTAGACACACTACTCATATTGACACAGCAGTTAGAATAAAATATTTTTTTCAGCCCACAAATGGGAGAGACAGCTGCAGAGTAAAATGTTATTTTAGACACACTACTCCCAAAAACATAGCTGCAGAATGTTACAGAAACACAATTTTTGTTAGAAACACTGCTTGTATAGATACAGTGGTAAAATAAAATATTTTTTTCATCCCACAAATGGGAATGCATAGTAGTAAAATTGGAAAAGTGTGTTTTGTTTTGTTTTTTCAAATAAAGGACTTTATACTTGCTGTGTCTTTATTTACAATATAACTATAGGATTAGTACTGGATGGGTGTCTTATAGATGCTTCTCTATTACTAAGCCGTGGGCTTGATGTCACCAGACAATACAATGGTGACATCAACCCCACAAATATGAAACCCACTTGTCATTGCTACAAGGCAAGTGGGAAGAGTCAGGCTACTTCCAATAGGTGGTACTAGAGTTCTAGTCCTCTTCCTCTCTGAAGAGGCAATTTGCAGATTTTTCCCAGATGAGCATTGCATGGCCTATAAGTTTTTTTCAGTGGCATATGAGGAATGTCACTCTCCACAAGTAGAGACATTACCCAGGAAATAAATTTCAACTGAACTTAATTTTGTTTATACTGTTTATACAGAACCATTCTAACTATAATGTGCCCATAGTTTTGCACAATCACAACATTCGTCCCTCTCTTCACTATGAGCATCTGGCAAATCATGTACTGGATTTGCCTCAGCTCCCTTTACAATTCAACTCTGCAGGAAACTAATGAACAGTTTATGTTTTGCAGATGGCTTTGGCAATGCATTATAATAAAGAATTAAAGCAAAGATATATAAATGATAGAACATAATGAGAAGATCAGAGGTCATTACTGCCTGAGGGTAATTGTTTTAAATATTTCCGTTTACTGATATATAGATAATTTTACATTGGATTAGGCTAAATGTTTTTCATCTTGTCATTATGGCAAAAGCTACATGAAAATAAAGTTTCCATCTCCATGGGTTTTACATTGATTTTTCATCTCTTCAATTATTAATAATTATGTAGGTTAGAGACTAATGTAGTGAAAAGTATGTGATCTATTCAGAAAAACTGGGCAAGATATGTTTTTGAGTAGCTTCACAATAGAAAAGTATATCTTTCATGAGCTTTTCTCTTTGACAGTTAATGTAATTAATTCAGTATTGTTGGAAGTTATCAAAATTGATTGCCAGACTGTACAATGGAAAAAATCCAGAACGTACAATATAATGTATGTTGCCCCTAGCGAAATACATATAGGTAGATATATAAAAGTTATATATCAACTTGTGTAAAACACGTCAAGTCACAAAATTTTTGCGCAAATTGAAGTGTCACAATAATCTTGCAGCAACTTCTGGCATATTCACACCAGTCCCAACCAGTTCTGCAAAGTATGGCGGAATATGGGTGTGATGCGTGCATGGCATACTTCACTCCATAAATCTCAGGCTCCATTTTATTTATGTCCTGCACACAGGATGCCGTCTCCCACTGCGTACACCCACACAATGATGGCGGCAGCTCGGAATTTTAAAAAGGAGGCAGGCCACTGAATAATCAGTGAACGGCACAAGAAACATAGAAGGCTGGAAGGGGGACGGAAACCGAGAAGAAGACCCTGCCCTCACATCCTGCCCTGAACCACACAAGATGTAATTTTCTGAAAATTTCATAAGGTGAATATTCAGCAGCCTCTCAGCGGATCCCTTTACATCAGGTATCATATTAATCAGCATCACAGTGCCATTATAGCCTTTAATTTATAGGACTATACCTGCTGACAGGTTCTCTTTAAGATTGGGGTGTCAGACTTTAAAAAAGTCGGAGATTTAGTTTATGAAGATGGTAATATAAAAGTATAGTTGCAACTTAAGATTACCATGTACATTGGAGTTACGTCTATGGTGATGCTTGACAACAGAAAACCATTTCATGATGGTCTTCTCTACACATCTCTTGTGGTTTCATCACTCGTATTTACTTCCACTTCAGCAGATTAGACATATCAAAAAGTGACTTGTGACAAAGGTATCATTTTATTTTATATTAGTGTAATGTTTGAAGTAAGTCTGTCTGCTATTCATACCAAGCACAAGAGTTTGGTGTGAGAAGTTAAACTAGCCAAACAGTTCATAGCCCCTTCCACCTACCTGTCTATGCCCTTCTTTGACTCCTGTAAAGCCAGACTTATCAATCAGGGAAGAGGGGGTGGAGATAGAAGCTAAACAAAAAGGTGTGAAGGTTCATTAAACTGTTCTGACATGCCAAAGGTGTGCTTGCTATCATTATTTGTCCATGGAGATTCCATGGCTGTTAACTATATTATATGCACCTGTTTACAATGGTTGTGGTTGAAACACCAGAAGTCAATAATTAGGGGAATTATCTACATAGTTTGAGCCACATGGTATCCATTCCTTCATAAAAACGTACAAGCCCTAGCAAAAATTATGGAATCAGCGGCCTTGGATGATGTTCATTCAGTTGTTTAATTTTGTAGAAAAAAAGCAGATCACAGACATGGCACAAAACTAAAGTCATTTCAAATGGCAACTTCTGGCTTTAAGAAACACTAAAAGAAATCAATAACAAAAATGTGGTAGTCAGTAGGGTTGAGCGAAACGGGTCGGCCACTTTCAGAAGTCGCCGACTTTTGGCAAAGTCGGGTTTCATGAAACCCGACCCGACCCCTGTGTGGGGTCGGCCATGAAGTCGGCGATCTTCTGAATGTGGTATCGGAATTCCGATCCCGATTCCCGATATGTTTGCAATATCGGAAATCGGTATCGGAATCCATATTTAATGTAAAATAAAGAATTAAAATAAAAAATATTGCAATACTTACCCTCTGACGCACCCTGGTACTAACCGGAACCTTCCTTCCTTTGAATCAGTATATTCCTATTAGGAATATACTCACCCTCGGACGGGCCCTGCTTCTTTCCGGCAGCCTTCCTTCCTAAGAATCAGCCCTTCCATGGCCTTCGGTGATGTCGCGGTGACGTCGCGGCTTGTGATTGGTCGCGCGAGCGGTCACATGGGCGGCCGCGCGACCAATCACAAGCCGCGACGTCACCGCCAGGTCCTGGAAGCGCTGATTCGAAGGAAGGAAGGTTCCGGTTAGTACCAGGGCGCGTCAGAGGGTAAGTATTGCGATATTTTTTATTTTAATTCTTTATTTTACACTTAAATATGGATCGCAGGGCCTGAAGGAGAGTTTCCGCTCCTTCAGACCCTAGGAACCATTGGAAACCCAATGCACTGCATTGGGTTTCGAGTTTCGGCCGACCCCGACCCCGACTTTTTTATAGGATCGGCCAATTTCACTCGACCCGACTTTTGAAAAAGTCGGTTTTCGTGAAACCCGACCCGATCCTATAAAAGTAAAGGTCGCTCAACCCTAGTAGTCAGTAATGGTTACTTTTTTTAACCAAACATGGGGTAAAAATTATGGAGTCACTCAATATGAGGTAAAAGATTATGGAATCACCCTGTAAATTTTAATTCCCAAAACTAACACATCAAATTAGATCTGATCATTAGTCTGCCTCTAAAAAGGAGTGATCACACCTTGACTTTAGTTTTGTGCCTTGTCTGTGATCTGCTTTTTTTTATACAAAATTAAACATCTGAATGATCATTCTCCAAGGCCGGTGATTCCATATTTTTTGCCAGGGGTTGTACTATATGACCACAAGAAACAGAGTTGGGCATCAAAGGCACCACTTGAAGCTCCATTAATTGTGTACTGCACCATTAATGTGCCACTTATACTACTAGTATGTGTGGAAGAGGAGCGTTTTGGCTCCCCAAGAGTCCAGACCCTGAGACTGCTACATAGTTACACACTCTATTAGCGGTGGATACCGCATTTATCCCTAGTGTCCTGGCTTACTGACAGCTCTTTTGAGCCTCAGCGCCACCCATTATTCTGACTCACCGTCAGTTGACCAGCCTGGTTCTGTTTCTTCCCGGCTTGTTGCTTTTTTTCCAGCATGTCTGATTGATGCAAATCCGAGTAGTCTATTGTTTTTGGGGCCATACAAGTATACAATTATACCTAGCACACTGATGAAGGTCCAGTATCGACCGAAACGTTTGTGATTTACTGTATGTAATAAATCCCCACTTTTTTGCATCACAACACCCTGGAGTGTGCTAGTCACTTTATATTGTATACGTTCAGGTTTGGGCACCTATGACTGTGCACCTCCCCTATTTAGGCTGTGCTTAGCATCTTCTATATCACAGGCCATCAATATCAGTCTCAGAAAAACCCTTTAAAAAAAACTTCTACAAGCTGCAAAATGATCTGTAGGCAGGAGGCCCCACCAATATTGAGAATGAGGGGCTTGGGGAGAGTGGACACTGAGGGGTCTACTACTCTTTTATGTCATCTTAGCCAATCTATGCTTCTATGTAATAAAATGTTTCATTTGTGAAGTGACTGTTGAGATGCTGAAATCTGCCTCTGTCTATGTACACATTGTGGGACCTGTAAGCAGAACGACCAGGCTGGGGGTACCTTCCTTACATCGGGTCCAGAACTGTCGGGGCTGTCTCCCCTGTTGTCCGGGGGAAAGCTTAAAGAACCAGACCAACCTTTGCACTTGGCAGCAGGGGACGTGTTTTAGGATAAAAAGAGAAAGCGACAGCGGAACGAGGGAGACTCCGCGGGAACAGACAGCGTGCAGCAGGGGGAGGTGAGTGCTCCATCCTCTGAGCACAGTAGCAGAGCAGGCAGGCACCCGTGTATCCCCGCTGTCGCCCGCAGTAATCAGAGATGTGCCATGTGCCCGTTGGCCCCCACAAAGCAAAATGCCAGAAGCCCTGGCCCGTGACTGCTGCGCGCATACAGCCTGAGAAGCACTGGGTGCATAACCGTGAACTGTACCCTGACCTCCCGGTGCATATTTGTCGGGCAACGTTGGGCCCCAACAGTGCTGTGGTCAGTACCTTACCCCTCACCACAGCTACCCCTGGACTAAGGATCCCGCAGAGGGCATCAGAGAATAACCGCTGCCACCAGGACCCAGCTCGACGTTGTCTTCAGGACTATACCGTATCAAATCCGCACTGACCGTTGTTGGCACCATCGCTTGTTTTGTGAACCCTACAATTTGGAAGTCGTCTGAATGGATTAGTTGCACCGAACTTTTACTACTATTGTAAACCTGCATTACCCCAACCCCGCATACCCTCTATTTTATAGTACCCACATTACTCCTCTTGAACTATTTTATCTCCCTGCATGGAGTACATCACTGTTAAAGTAAATACATTAACCCTTGCCCTGCCTCCTGTCCATCACTGTATCTCGCAACCTCTGCCCCGATGCGCGTTTCGCCCACATGCTTTTTCAAGGGGAATGTGTCTCTTGCCCACGTCTCTTTCATAAATATCCCTAGTTACTTACAAATTAGCCAGTGATATGTCGCGCACGTGTGCTAAATGCGCGTCAGGGCTTTTTTTTGCAGTGGTGTTTGTGATTCAGAATGGGTAAGCATTGAATTATAATGTTTACATGGACATCCCTAATGTTAAATTCCCATCATCCGGGTATATATATGTACATAGGACTGTGACCTTATAGGATGTGTTGTGAACGTCATATGGGATTGGAATATGTGAATATACTATACAATGCTATGTGATATGAGTTGATGTATTATCACTGCTTTGCATGGATTTTGGCTTAGTCTTTTGAGATCCTCATATGTCATGATGTGTTATTAAGATTAATTTTCAATAAACTTTATTGATTTTATACCTTGAGCGTTATAGTGGTCTATGAGTAATTTGTACTCATCTTTAGGTGGTATGTTCATCTTGTGAGGTTTGTGCTCCCTGTGCCTTGAGTTCTAAAAGCTTGATCTGTTGCCTGACCTTGGACTTTGTTCTGACCATCCACCTGTTTAACCCCTTCAGCTCTGATCCGTTATCCTCCCAGTACTCTGACCTTGGAACGTTACCTGACTACGCTTTTGTCTCTTCCTTCTGTTTATGACGTACTCTCCTGGCTTCTGAACTTGGACTCCATGACCACTCTGACTCATGGCTTAGCTGCGAGAAGTGAGTAGCGTCACAAGTAGGGTGTGGTACTACCCCATTGGCTACAGCAGGGAGATATTAACACCTGCTCGGCTCCAAGACACCACACACAACTATTAGCCTGGTGGAACAACAGGTCTCAGCCATGCTAATCCCGGGCTGGACAGTGTCTGCGGACTGATGCAGACATAGCAGGAGCAGATCCAGGGAAATATATATCAGGACCCTTGATCAAGACCAAATGGGTAGTTCCCAGTAGTTATAAATTTTAAAGTATGTGCTATATATTGATTATTTTCTTTTCTATAAATTCAGGTATATGATAGCCAGCAAAATTCACAAATGTCTCAATTAATTAGAAGCATACAATAAAATTCAGTTTTGATGTAGCCTAAAACCACGTGCAGTTTTTGTACAGATGTGCACATTCTGACTGCGAGATTCCATTTTAATAGTCCACTCTAATCAATACAGAGCACTGGCAGCCTACTAAACAGCATGCAATACAAAAACGCATGACTAAAGATGTAGGTTTATGCAAAAACTGCATGGAGTCAATGGAGCCAAAAGTGTGTCAAAAATGCACTGTGTTGCATTACCCTAAGGCCTCATTCAGATGTCTGTTTTCCATCAGTATTTTTTATCAGATTTTCAGGAATGATTGGTCAGTATGTCCATTTTTACCATCAGAGTTTTCATCAGGAAGCCATCAGTGTGCATACCGAATTTATCATAGACTTAAATGGGTGAGTTTCAAATGGGAATAGGACCAAAAAAGGGCATTATTCTTTTGCAGACACGTGGTCATCAAAAAACACGGATATGTGAATAACCACAAACTATAAATGGTATGAGTTCTAGCCATGAAAAGCATGGATAAAACACATATTTGTGAAACATGTACATCCGAACAAGGCCTATATGAGGCCCTGGGATCACACTTGCGTGCACAATGCAAAAAACTCATGCATCAATACCCGGCACTACGACCGGCACTTGGGACCGGAGCGTGCCGCTGTATGTATTTCTATGCAGCCGCATGCTCTGGTCCGAGTGCCAGCGGCAGTGCCAGGTATTGATGCGAGAAACTCGTGCGAGTTCCAAGAAAAAAAAGTCTTCCTATTTGTATAACAAGTCAAATATATCAAGGAAGAAAATGGTATAAATGCATATTTGTAAACCTGATTTAAATTAACAGTGAAGTAACATCCATAACTACCTGGATATTTGACAAGTATTGCAATGGATGGATATAGATGGATAGACCAGCAGCAGAATCAATAGGTAGATAGACATGCTTTCTAGTCTGTACATTGCAAATTCATGCCAAATATTGTACAAAGCAGTTAGAACGACAAGGAATGAAGTAGAATTAAGTGTATCTCCTATACCCTCCATTATAAAACTAGCATGTGCTTTGCTTGTGCCTTGATGTGCATCAAAAGACATGTGGCCAATATTTTCAGTTAACAGTTAATATACTAAGAAATGTAGAGCAAAGGCATAAATAAGAGGCAAAGCTTTTATCTTCCATGCCTAACTAGTGTATATGGATAGATATCAGTTTATATACAGTGCAATAAAAATGTACATTTTTAGTCCCTCCAGCCACCAAAAAAAACTAATGTTGAGCTGAAGGGATTTGCCCACTGAATAAATTTATTACCAATCCACAAAATGAAATACAGTGCCTTGCGAAAGTATTCGGCTCCCTGGAACTTTTCGACCTTTTCCCACATATCATGCTTCAAACATAAAGATACCAAAAGTAAATTTTTGGTGAAGAATCAACAAGTGGAACACAATTCTGAAGTTGAACGAAAATTATTGGTTATTTTACATTTTTGTGGAAATTCAAAAACTGGAAAGTGGGGCGTGCAATATTATTCGGCCCCTTTACTTTCAATGCAGCAAACTCTCCAGAAGTTCATTGTGGATCTCTGAATGATCCAATGTTGTCCTAAATGCCTAATGATGATAAATATAATCCACCTGTGTGTAATCAAGTCTCTGTATAAATGCACCTGCTCTGTGATAGTCTCAGGGTTCTGTTTGAAGCACAGAGAGCTTCATGAAGACCAAGGAATACAACAGGCAGGTCCGTGATATTGTGGTGGAGAAATTTAAAGCCGAATTTGGATACAAAATGATTTCCAAAACTTTAAACATCCCAAGGAGCACTGCGCAAGTGATCATATTGAAATGGAAGGAGTATCATACCACTGCAAATCTACCAAGGCCCGGCAGTCCCTCTAAACTTTCATCTCAAACAAGGAGAAGACTGATCAGAGGCCCATGATCACTCTGGATGAACTGCAGAGATCTATGGCTGAGGTGGAACAGTCTGTCCATAGGACAACAATCAGTCGTACACTGCACAAATCTGGCCTTTATGGAAGAGTGGCAAGAAGAAAGCCATTTCTCAAAGATATCCATAAAAAGTGTCATTTAAAGTTTGCAACAAGCCACCTGGGAGACACACCAAACATGTGGAAGAAGGTGCTCTGGTCAGATGAAACCAAAATCGAACTTTTTGGCAACAATACCAAACGATACGTTTGGCGTAAAGGCAACACAGCTCATTATTATTATTATTATTATTATTTATTTATGTAGCACCATTAATTCCATGGTGCTGTACATGAAAAAGGGTTTACATACAGAGTTACTGTATATATATCTTTTACAGTAAACAAGTTTACAGTGACAGTCTGGTACAGAGGGGAGAGGACCCTGTCCTTGCGGACTCATCACTCTGAACACACCATCCTCACAGTCAAACGTGGTGGCAGCATCATGGATTGTGCCTGCTTTTCTTCAGCAGGGACAGGGAAGATGGTTAAAATTGATGGGAAGATGGATGGAGCCAAATACAGGACCATTCTTGAAGAAAACCTGTTGGAGTCTGCAAAAGACCTGAGATTGGGACAGAGATTTGTCTTCCAACAAGACAATGATCTCAAACATAAAGCAAAATCTACAATGGAATGGTTCACAAATAAACTTATCCAGGTGTCAGAATGGCCAAGTCAAATTCCAGACCTCAATCCAATCGAGAATCTGTTGAAAGAGCTGAAAACTGCTGTTCACAAACGATCTCCATCAAACCTCACTGAGCTCGAGCTGTTTGCCAAGGAAGAATGGGCAAGAATTTCAGTCTCTCGATGTACAAAACTGATAAAGACATACCCCAAGTGACTTGCAGCTGTAATCGCAGCAAAAGGTGGAGCAACAAAGTATTAAGTTAAAGGGGCCGAATAATATTGCACGCCCCACTTTTCAGCTTTTGAATTTCCACAAAAAATTAAAATAACCAATAAATTTCATTCAACTTCACAATTGTGTTCCACTTGTTGTTGATTTTTCACCAAAAATTTACATTTGGTATCTTTATGTCTGAAGCATGATATGTAGGAAAAGGTTGAAAAGTTCCAGTGAGCCGAATACTTTCGCAAGGCACTGTATGCAATTGCTGCCTTAGAGGTCAACAATGGGATGTTTAGCAATCACCTAGTAGGGGTTGAGAGCTTGATTATAGTTACGTGTCACTTTCTAGGCTGTGTGTTGCTGTTTCAATAAAATCAGTGTTTATCATTATGAGTTTATTACTACAGGACTAGGTGTCTCATACCTCCTGGTTCAATTGTAAGAGGAAGCGATGGTACCCCTGAAGAGTGACTGCATGATGTGGCAATACTGAGGACAAACTGCCATCTACTGGCCAGACAAAGCCATGTGGAACCAATCATCATTGGAAGAATTGCAGGGTAACAGTTCAACTGCAGGGCCAGGTTAGGTGCATTGGATGACGGTGTTCCCGGATATTAAAGCCCTGTGCACAAAACCTCAAGAGGCTTTAGTGTCAAGAGAGCACAAGGTGTAGACGTGCACAGGAGAAGACGCAGCAGGAACCATATGCCATGATGGTGCTGGACGCTTGTAGATTGGATCTAGTAGTCTGATCCAGAGCCCTGAGGATGCCGGTCAAGACCCACGTATTCGATCTATGCTGGTCAAGGCTCAGAGTCCAGACTGCGCTGGTCAAGGCCAGAATCCCAGACATCTTCACCAGTCAAGATAAAAAACCCTGACAATACCAGTCAAGATCTAGAGCCCAACCCTCTTTTTCCCACGATCTGGGATACAGCCATCTTCTGCCAAGCAACCCTTGAGGAGACACTGCCCGGAAGAATTCGCCTGCAGTGGTGGAAGGAAGGCGCGAGTGGGCCAGTTTGTCTCTTCCAGCAATAATGCACGGTTCAAGAGTCGGCCTGGATTAGTACAATAGGTGGGGTGGGGACCGGTTCGTACACAGAAAGCTCAACATTCCTTAACAGACTTTGTAAGAAGGACTTGCGGCCTAGCGGAAAAACCCGGTGATCCCCACTAGGGCCATTGCTGCGGGAGTAGCTAATGTTGTAAGGCTAAGTGCACACCTTGTGGATTTAGATGCGGATCCGCGTTTTTGGAATTGCATCAAATCTGCAGTGTAGTGCACAAGCAATGTTAGTCAATCTGAAATTGACATTTGGTGTGCACATGCTGCGGAAAAAAACATGCGGAATCGCAGCTTTTTTTTTTCCTGCAGCATGTCAATTCTTTTTGGGCATCTGCAGCGTTTCTGCACCCATAGACTTCCATTGTGTCAGGCACATCTGCAGCAAAACTGCAGGTTTAAAAAAGATCTGCTGATTTGCTGCGAATGTCCCTGCGAGAAATGCTGCAGATTGGGAGGGGGAAAGTGTGTGGGCGGAGTGTGGGCAGAGACTGTGTGTGTGGGTGTTTGTGTGTGTCTGTGCGGTTGTGTGGGGCTGTGTGTGTGTGGAGAAGATGTGGGGGGCTGTGTGTGCAGGTGTTAGGGTGTATCTGTGTGAGTGTGCGTGGGGCTGTGGGGCTGTGTGTGTGTGTGGGTCTGTGTGTGCGGGTCTGTGTGTAGGCAGGCATCCTCTGATGGGACTACTAGTTCCATCTGGCTAAGCCTGCTACAGTGACAGGTAGCCGGATGATGGGGCAGCAGTGGTCACACTACACACATATACAGTACATACATATAGACATACAGTGCATATAACCTACAGTACATACTCACCAATCACCTAGTCCCCAAGGCCCTCGATCACCTGTAAAAAATGTAAAAATAATAAACCAACAGTATACACCCTGATCCGATGTAATCCATTTAATAACGAGTGTCCCACGACGATCTCCCTTGGAGAGCTGTCACATTGGCAGATGCGAATGCTCTCCAAGGGCTCCGGGATACAATGACTGAAGGTATCCTTCCGAACTGTATCCCTCCGCTGCTGTGAGTACAGTATAGTTCATACTGTCACTTGCGGCACTGCTGCATGGGAAAATTCTCACACAGCAGTGCCGTAAAGTGAGATACCATTGAACCCTCAGTGATAACACTGCAGGAGCCATTGTCTCCTGTCAGTGTGTCACTGGAGACCTATAGAGTGGTCACATCTCCTGATGTGACAGCTCTATAGGGGAGATCATCATGGGACAATCGCTATAAATTGGACTGCTGCGGACCAGGGAGTATACTGTTGGTTTATTATTTTTTATTTTTTGCAGGTGATCGATGGCTTCGGGGAATTAGGCGTGGTTGTAAGTATGGTGAAATTAAGAATATTAAAATACTTTTTTCTGGCTGTGTCTCTAAATCTTTCACAACTAAAGGATTAGTAAGGAATAGGTGTCTTATTGACGCCTTTCCATTACTAACTGGGCTTAATGTCACCTTACAATTTAAGGTGACATTAGCCCCTTATTACCCCATATGCCACTGCTACAGGGCAGTGGAAGAGAGAGGCTACTGGAATTAGTGCATCTTACAGATGTGCCATTTCTGGGGTGGCTGGGAGCTGGTATTTGTAGCTCAGGGGGGGGGGGCAATATCCATGGCCCCTCTCTAGGCTATGAATATCAGCCCGCAGCTGTTTGCATAGCCTTTTCTGGCTAAAAAATTATAGAGGGACCCCATGTCATATTTTTTTGGGGTCCCCCTATTTTAATAGCCAGTAAAGGCTAAATATACAGCTGCGGGCTGAGATTCATAGCCTGGGAAGCTCCATGGGTATTAACCCCTTCCCAGGCTAGAAACATCGGCCCCCAGCCATCGGCTTTCCCTCTCTGGTGCAGAAAATTGTGCGGGAGCCCACGCCATTTTTCCCCTTTTTTTAAATTAAAAATATTGCGTGCAGATTTTGTGTGCATGTGTCTATATTTAACTATTTATGTACCATTTTATTAGGTTCATTACTAAACATTTGCCTTGGTATTTATTTATTATCTATTATCTCTCTATTTTCTATCTCCTATCTATCTATTATTTATCTTTTTGTTATCTATCTATCTATCTATCTATCTATCTATCTATCTATCTATCTATCTATCTATCTATCTATCTGTCTATATCTTTATTTAGGTTACAAAAACACAGACAAATCCGCATGAAAAAATGCATGAAAATCAGCACAAAAAAAGAATCAAAAACGCATCAAAATCGTGCGGATTTGTACCTGCGTTTTCTGCAGATTCTGTGCAGAAAATTCTGCAGACAAATCTGCAACGTGTGCACATACCCTAAGAAGGACACACGTATAATCCCTGAGAGATGTTTCCATTCTTCAAATTGTATTCTGAAATCTATTGTATGTTTACTGCTTTTTGCACTGTTTCGTGACCACTGAGAATTCCCTGCATATCTGGAGGAAGTAAATAGTTCATTGCATGCTCCTGCCTTGTGTTTTCTGTGCATTGCATTCGGTCACCTTCATTACACAAGCAAGCCACCACTGCTAATTAGTAACTTTCTCTCAATTTACAGCGTAAATAGAAAGTTGCCAATCAGTGATATGGCTGGTTATACAGGGCTTTTCATTTAAAGCCATGCTAGATTTGCAGCCGAGAAAACAGGGATTGTATCAAAATAACAGCATGCAGCCCAACAAGTGACACATCACTGGAATAAGGATCTCAGCCCTTTCATCATGCTGCTCTCAAATTACATAGCAAAAACCTGATGACAGATTCCCTTTAATAAACAGACCTGCTACAGCTATTAAGGCTGTTATTGCTTTAAAAGTCCATACAACAGATTTAAGACCTGCTCTGAAAGTTTCCCCACCCAGTAATACCTCAAGGATTTTAAGGGACCATCCCAATCTGGACGCCTAAAATTATTATTTTAATTTAAGGTGGTGGTCAAACACGCATATTTGAAATCGACATTTTCATTCATAAAACTCATTTGCATTGTCATTCATGCACCAGTGTATCCGTGTTTTACATCCATGTCACATCTGTATTTATACATGTGTCATTTTAAAATGGATATGATCACATACAGTTTCCTATGTTAATAATGGCAATGCATCAGTAAAAATCGAATGCGATATGGAAGTTTCATATTTTCTGTATTCATAGTTTCGAAAGGAAACCTGTAATCCCATCAGTCAGTGTACTGGCCGATGTCCAGAACACATCCATGTAATATTCTCATTTGAATTGGCCCTAAGTATTTTAAAATCATTTATACATAGATTTTATAAGTAAGTACACCAGCTTCATCAAATCTAAGAAATCTATTCAATATTTTATATATTTTGTATTGTATAATTTGGTGACAGACGCATGATAACTAGCATACAATTATTATATGATAAACTCTAAACTACATATTGGAAGAAGATAATCCTATTTTACATTGGACTTACCTTTGTTATAGTTCGTAGTATTATGCAGTAATCCTTCCCTCTCTCTAGAGGAGCATTGTAGAATTCTCCATAATATTGTCTGTCTCCCACAGAAAATTCCAGGTGGTCCGAAACATCTCCAGGAAAAAACTCAGCGGTGACATATCCTTGGGTCTTTGATACATTATTAAAGTAAGTGACAGCTTCCAAAGACTCACAGGTGAACGAGCACCCTCGGACCAACTGGATTACAAATACCTGGTAGGAACTGAAATTGGCAAATATTGGATAAAGTCGTAAAATTAACTGGCTTTTCATTGTACACGTTACCAGCAGGTATTGAATATGATTGATTTTTACCAGTATTAACGCAATTACATTATTTTAGGCTATGCACAGAATGTTACAAAGAAAGCTGTTGATCACTAAATAGTGTATGGAGGGGGATGGCTTTTGAAACTGACCTATTTGTATAGGGCTTGATGGTCTTTATACCACTGAATATTCATGGTCACGCAATAAAAAAATACGCTATTGTGCTCAGTATCCCCTATTCTAATATCCTTAGAGGCCTTATTAGTGATTAATTACCCCAACTCTCAAGTATTCCAGAATCAACTGATTGCTGTGGGTCTGAATGCTGTAACACATGGCATTTTGGTATTTTTTTGGCCATACATATTTCCCATAGAGCAGCCACAATTGCAACAAAACAACAAAAAAATCATGGAAATATAACTTTTTGTAGAAATTAATGGGCATCTAGGTACTCTAATACTCTGACTTCGGCCGGATTCACACTTCCCGATATTTCCGGTACCGGATAAAGCAGTACCAGAGATATCGGTGTCCATTTGTCCATGTGTGTACTATGTGCGGCACACATGTGGAAACATTGTGCCACCTGTGTGCCGCATCAGTAGCACACGGACAGCTGCCGGGGAAGTAGCGCTATTGTAAGCGCTGTTTCCCGGCAGCTAGTGCTGAACGCAGCTTTCATTCATTCTTCCCTGCTCTGCCGGCGAGCAGCTTTTGTACGCATGGTGATACCGCATGTGTTCATTGAACACATGCGGAATCACCGCATCCTATACATAGACTATGTAATTTTTCTTGCGGAGACGCTCAGTAAATAGACATACTGCAGTCTATAAAGACGTGCCGCATATACGTATACGCAGGTCTGCCCCCTGCATCTTTGAACACAGTGGAGATGAGATTTAATTAAATCCCCTCCACTATGCTGTAACATCTGGCCGCTGCGGATTGGATGCTGTAGCTGTACGCAGCATCCAATCCACAGTTTTTCCTGACCGTGGAAACATACTCTTTATCAATCAAGAGCCTCTAACTCCTACAAACCCACTCATCAAGACCGGCATACAAAATCACTAGTCTTGATGAATCAGGACCTAAGTATCTTTTTGCTCAGGAAAACATCACTAGCTCAAAGAAGAATCCTTTCTAATTCATCCAGGCATAGATATTATTTGTTTTGTTTTTTTTTCTAACGGTGCTTTACTGACAACATAACACTATTGCTGGAGACAGAAACTTATGCACTATTAAACAGTAGTAAATAGTAGTTGTTGCAATATATGCAAAAATTAACATCATTCCAACACAAAGCCTACCCTACCTAGGCATTTCCCATAGTGTGGCACCATCCACCGAATCTAGGTTTGCCAAGTGCTCCTGTGGATCCTCACATCTGCTAGACCATTACTTTATATCCCTTCATGACATGCGCCGTACTAGTACTGTGCCTGTCATGTCCCTCCCTTTGATGTGGGCTCCGGCGCTAAGCCAAGATCTTTCAACATCTACTTTGAGCAGCTGACATGTGCCTCTAACAGCCGCGGGTTGAATTACGATCCACCCGGGGCTGTTAACTCGTTAAATGCCACTGACCACAGCATTTAATGTGATCGCACTGGAAGTGCGTCACTAATCCTGCCCATCGGTGACCCCTGCCACATGATTTCAGGGCACCGATGGGTCAGCATGACAACCAGGAGTTCCAGCAGACTTCTATGGTTGTCATTGCCAGATTGCTATGAGCGCCATCCAGTTTTCGGCCCTCATATCAAGTGAGCATTTCTACATACTGGCAATCTGATCATCGCCTGTGTGTAGCAGAGGCGATTAGGTTATCGCAGCTGCTAGTCTCCCATAGAAACTATTGAAGCATGCAAAAAGTTAAAAAAAAGTTTTTAAAACTCAAAATATAGAAGTTCAAATCACGCCCCATTTGCTCCATCTATATGTATAAAAACTAGTGTATGTGTGTATGTATGTGTGTATCGAAGATGATGTCATAATGGTTGCCATGGTGACAATGATGTCATAAAGGTTGCCATGGCGAAGATGATGTCATAATTGTTGCCATGGTGAAGATGATGTCATAATAGGTTGCAATGGTGACGGTTATGTCATAATGGTTGCCATGGCGACGATTATGTCATAATAGGTTGCAATGATGACGGTTATGTCATAATGGTTGCCATGGCGACGATGATGTCATAATAGGTTGCAATGTCATAATGGTTGCCATGGTGACGATGATTCAATATATGTATATCGACAATGATGTCATAAAGGTTGCCATGGTGAAGATGATGTCATAATGGTTGCCATTGTAAGTTTGGGAAAAACAGCCGCACTCAAAATATGGATTTTCAAATGCATATCAAGCAAACATTTATTGAGGTCACACAGTAAACATAAGGGTGTGGAGGTAACGTTTCGACCCCGTAATGGGTCTTTTTCAAACCTCGCTTAAGACAAAGTATGGGAAATTGAGAAGAAAAAAACGCAGTACGAAATAATCATATGAGGGCTCCTGAGAAGAGCAATACATTTTGAAGACAAGAATCCGGTAAGGCATGGGTAGGTCCCAATTGAAACTGCGGGTTTGGAGTTTCCTGGTTCCTGTGGTGCTGTGTCCATTATGGGGTCGAAACGTTACCTCGATACCCTTATGTTTTACTGTGGTGACCTCAATAAATGTTTGCTTGATATACATTTGAAAATCCATATTTTGAGTGCGGCTGTTTTTTCCCGAACTTACAATTTAATTGGATATATTCCAAGTTCAGCCTGCACCTGGTCCTAATTTTCAGAGTGCACACCATTATATGAAATATTAAACCAAATATTGGTTGCCATGGTGACAATTATGTCATCATGGTTGCCATGGCGATGATGATGTCATAATAGGTTGCAAAGGTGACGGTTGTGTCATAATGGTTGCCATGGTGCCGATGATTCAATATGTGTGTATCAACAATGATGTCAAAATGGTGGCCATGGTGATGATGATGTCATAAAGGTTGCCATGGCGACAATGATGTCATGATAGGTTGCCATGGTGATGATGATGTCATTATAGGTTGCAATGGTAACTGTTATGTCATAATGGTTGCCATGGTGATGTGATGAGATGTCATAGGTTGCCATGGCAACCATGATGTCAGAATGGTTACCATGGCGAAGATGATGTCATAATGGGAATATGGGCACGGGACTATGGGATGGAGGATGTGTGATGGGTATATGGGCATGGGACTATGGGATGGAGGATATGTATGATGGGTATATGGGCATGGGACTATAGGATGGAGGATATGTATGATGGGTTTATGGGCATGGGACTATGGGACGGAGGATGTGTGTGATGGGTATATGGGCATGGGACTATGGGATGGAGCATGTGTATGATGGGTATATGGGCATGGGATTATGGGCTGAGATTATGTGTGATGGGTATATGGGCACGGTACTATGAGATAGAGGATGTGTATGATGGGTATATGGGCTATGGGATAATCATTATAATTTATTATAACTAACTACAGTTAGTTACTATTCCTGGGCAACGCCAGGCTTTTCAGCTAGTTCAAAATAAAACAATAAAACAAATCTATACACATATTTCATATCGCTGCTTTCAGAATTGCCTGATCTATCAAGCTATAAAAAGAATTAATCTGATCGGTAAACAGCGTAGCGGAAAAAAGTAAACACACTAAAATTACGGTTTTTTTTGGTCGCCGCAACATTGAATTAAAATGCAACAACGGGCGATAAAAAGGTCATATCCACACAAAAATGGTACTGATAAAATCATCAGTTCAGCACACAAAACATAAGCCCTCATCCAGCCCCAGATCACGAAAAATGGAGATGCTTCGAGTCTCGGAAAATGCCACCATATATATATATTTTTTTTCAACAAACTTTGGATTTTTATTTCACCATTTAAATAAAATACAACCTATCCATGTTTGGTATCTATGAACGCGTAATGAACTGTAGAATCATAACGGCAGGTCAGTTTTAGCATTTGGTGAACAAGTTAAAAAATATCTAAAAAAAACTGTTGCGGAATTGCACTTTTTTGCAATTTCACCACGCTTGGAATTTTTTTCCCATTTTCGAGTACACAACATAGAAAAACCAATGGTGTCATTCAAAAGTACAACTCGTTTCACAAAAAACAAGCCCTCACATGGCAATATTGGCAAAAAAATAAAAAAGTTATGGCTCTGGGAAGGAGGGGAGCGAAAAACAAACGCAAAAAGTAAAAAGGGCTGTGGTGTGAAGGGATAAATGTAATTAGTACCAACCTCCCTTGGGTTGAAGACATATAAAACACAATCTATATTCCCCATTGCTTTTCTAAGTTCTGAGGACAAACAGACTCTGCATAGAGTTGGCAGCTCACAAGCCTGAAAACTTATCTTATGCGGCTGAGCCTCAACACAACTGGACATCGCTAGATTGTGCCTGTAGTTCAGAGCATCAGTCCACATGCTGTACAGAGTTTCCAGACAGTGAGCAAGGTGAGTAGTTTTCATTTTTTTCAGTTCTTGTGGGGGTTATGATACTGTATGTGGGCATCATCATGCTGTGGGGGGCATTATACTTTCTGGGGCAGCATATTGTGCATGTGGAGCAAGCATCCTACTCCATGTTTGGTGACTGTGGTGGGCCTCATGATGTGTGGAGGCCGTCATACTGTGTGGAAGAGGCTTTGGGCATTATACTGTGAGGGGGCAAATAAACTGCGTTGGGTGCATTATACTGTGTGGTGGGTTGTGGAGCAGAACTGTGGTGGAATCATTCAGTTTGTTGGGAGCTGTGGGGACCATAATGTGTGTAGTTGGCTTTGAAAGCCATGATACTTTGTATGCTGAGGTTCAAAGGACATCATACTGTGAGGGGGTCTATGGGGACCATCGTACTGTGTGAGGGTGTCATACTGTGTGTGGGAGGCAGTGATGGCCATCATGTTGAATGGAGATATCATACTGCATTGAGTTTGTGGGGGATTATACTGTGCAGGGGGTAATTTTGGGGACAACCTACTGCATTGGGTCTGTGGAGATAGTCACTGTGTTGTTTGCTTTATGGCATCATCCTCTGTTGGGGACATCATACTTTGCTGGGAGAACTGTGGGGTCATCTATGTATGTCGTGGGTACCGTAGGGCAGTTTGCATGGGGGATCTCACTGTGGCGGTATCATATTGTGTGTGGGAGGGCAATTTATTTGCATCAAACTTCGAAGCCATGGAGGGAGAATTGTAGTGGGTGAGAACATGAAGGTGTTTCAGGACGTGTACAGTTACTGTGCTCATAGCACAATACATTTCCCTTTTCCTGACTTTAAAAGCTGTGAGGTAGGCCCTTCTGAGACAAGCACCCATTTGCCTCAAAAAAATTTTTTAGGGGGCAATTAGGACTTTTAGTATGGGGCCCATGATTTCTATGTATTTCCCTGGTAAGGGAGATACAATGTTTAGTCCCATTGTGCAACAATTGAAGGTAGTTTCTGTAACATTGGAAGGACACTTACCTGATGGGTCCATTTCTATCTTTCCTTTGAAAACTAATTTTTGGCAACTGACTGTGAGCTGGCACAATTTTCAATTTAGGAAGTGGTGCATCTGAAAACGGATATACTAAGATTTATTCAAGGAAACAAGGACAAAGTAAAAACAAGTTCATAGCAGAATGAACTTTTTTGATACACACAAATACAAATGTATAGTTCATGTTTGTAGCACTGCATATAGATGTCCTCAAAGCTACGGTAACAATAGTTGTGGAGTTTTCAACATTTCATATGGTGATTGGCAAGCAGTTCCATGGAGTGCTGGAGGTCATGAACTTATAGGAGCATCTTTTTACAGCATTCACTCAAGGATCAGTTGTTCAGTGGAAATAAGTAATCACCTATCCATGTGATAACTTGTTGATCGTGGAAGTCCGACTGTTGGAATCCTCAACGATTGGCTGAACAGGTAAGGGAACTTTTATCCTCGATAGCATGCAGTGGCATTGTGCATGCTTGACCGCTGCTACATTTACTCCCTATAGAACTGCTGGGTGCTGGGCTCAGCTTTTTCCAGCAGTCCACATGGAGAATTAGTGGAGTGACGATCAGGCATGCATTCTGCTGATCTGTATGTGTTCCAGCAGTTGATCCCCCACCAATCAGATGCAGTGCCTTGCGAAAGTATTCGGCCAGCTGGAACTTTTCAACCTTTTCCCACATATCATGCTTCAAACATAAAGATACCAAATGTAAATTTTTGGTGAAGAATCAACAACAAGTTGAACACAGTTGTGAAGTTGAACAAAATTTATTGGTTATTTAAAATTTTTGTGGAAATTCAAAAATTGAAAAGTGGGGCGTGCAATATTATTCGGCCCCTTTAACTTGATACTTTGTTGCGCCATCTTTTGCTGCGATTACAGCTGCAA
Organism: Ranitomeya imitator; assembly: GCF_032444005.1. Taxonomy (NCBI): domain Eukaryota; kingdom Metazoa; phylum Chordata; class Amphibia; order Anura; family Dendrobatidae; genus Ranitomeya; species Ranitomeya imitator. The sequence continues at coordinate 526,750,469 of NC_091282.1, forward strand.
GTCGCTTGGGGTATGTCTCTATCAGTTTTGTACATCGAGAGACTGAAATTCTTGCCCATTCTTCCTTGGCAAACAGCTCGAGCTCAGTGAGGTTTGATGGAGATCGTTTGTGAACAGCAGTTTTCAGCTCTTTCCACAGATTCTCGATTGGATTGAGGTCTGGACTTTGACTTGGCCATTCTAAAACCTGGATAAGTTTATTTGTTAACCATTCCATTGTAGATTTTGCTTTATGTTTGGGATCTTTGTCTTGTTGGAAGACAAATCTCCGTCTTAGGTCTTTTGCAGACTCCAACAGGTTTTCTTCCAGAATGGTCCTGTATTTGGCTCCATCCATCTCCCCATCAATTCTAACCATCTTCCCTGTCCCTGCTGAAGAAAAGCAGGCCCAAACCATGATGCTGCCACCACCATGTTTGACAGTGGGGATGGTGTGTTCAGGGTGTTGAGCTGTGTTGCCTTTACGCCAAACATATCGTTTGGCATTGTTGCCAAAAAGTTCGATTTTGGTTTCATCTGACCAGAGCACCTTCTTCCACATGTTTGGTGTGTCTCCCAGGTGGCTTGTTGCAAACTTTAAATTACACTTTTTATGGATATCTTTGAGAAATGGCTTTCTTCTTGCCACTCTTCCATAAAGGCCAGATTTGTGCAGTGTACGACTGATTGTTGTCCTATGGACAGACTGTCCCACCTCAGCTGTAGGTCTCTGCAGTTCATCCAGAGTGATCATGGGCCTCTTGGCTGCATCTCTGATCAGTCTTCTCCTTGTTTGAGATGAAAGTTTAGAGGGACGGCTGGGTCTTGGTAGATTTCCAGTGGTATGATACTTCTTCCATTTCAATATGATCGCTTGCACAGTGCTCCTTGGGATGTTTAAAGTTTTGGAAATCACTTTGTATCCAAATCCGGCTTTAAACTTCTCCACAACAGTATCACGGACCTGCCTGTTGTGTTCCTTGGTCTTCATGATGCTCTCTGTGCTTCAAACAGAACCCTGAGACTATCACAGAGCAGGTGCATTTATATGGAGACTTGATTACACACAGGTGGATTATATTTATCATCATTAGGTATTTAGGACAACATTGGGTTATTCAGACATCCACGATGAACTTCTGGAGAGTTTGCGGCATTGAAAGTAAAGGAACCAAATAATATATTGCACGCCCCACTTTTCTGTTTTTGAATTTCCATGAAAATTTAAAATAACCAATAAATTTCGTTCAACTTCACAATTGTGTTCCACTTGTTGTTGATTCTTCACCAAAAATTTACATTTGGTATCTTTATGTTTGAAGCATGATATGTGGGAAAAGGTTTAAAAGTTCTAGGGAGCCGAATACTTTCACAAGGCACTGTTGGTGATAACTTATTTTAACCAGGCAACCATTTTAAACGTGTAACTTCACTATCTACCTTTCTATCATTTTTCTATTTCTGTCGTACTAAAGACTACCATGAACAGCACAGTTATCGTCTCCTAATGGGATGTCACAACTTCCACTGTATTAGTTACTTAAAAAAAATAAGAATCTGCATCATGGAAAAGCCCAATGAAGCTATAAAAAAACAAGCTTTTGTTATATTTGTTCATTGTGAGTATTTTTCCAGTATCATTTGAAAATTGGAGATTCTATTGTTTTCGCTCATACAGATTGTATTAATGCACAGCGCCATCTAGTGTACAATTACTTTCTGTACCATTTAAGACGGTCCACACATCGTGATAGCAATAAATAAACTTATGATATCATTTTAAAACTTTGACATCTCTAAACTCTCTTTAAGAAGTCAAGAATGCTTCTCATAACTAGTAATTGTATTTACTGAGCCACTTTATGAACATCCAAGGTTCCAATAAAGTTTTATCTTCTAGATCTCTTTCCTTTATAACAGCATGTTTATTACTTCACTGAATAAATTGATTTATTAATCTGAACTAACCAGTATATATTACATAACACCTGTCCATTAGACAAAAATAGACTAGGATAGCAAAATATAAAGTATATTTGCTTATCTCTCAGTTAAAGGGGTTGTCAACTACTAGGACAACCCCTTCTCAATCTGAATGTTTGTCCCCATTAAAATAATAAGACTTATACTCCCCTCTCATGCTATTGCCATTTCAGCTGTGTCGGCACTTGAGTTCAAGGGGCTCTCATATCGTGAGGTTATGTCAAGCATGGCCTGCACCCAATCAGCGCAGGCATTACTGTCCCCGCCTTTGCATGTATAAGTAATCAATAGGAAGTGACCGGTCAGTCGCAGCCCTGCCTTCCTCTTTTTTGTATATACACTGCTCAAAAAAATAAAGGGAACACTAAAATAACACAAACAATAAAACATAAAAATGATCAATGTAAAGCAAAATTAATATCCGACAAAGGTCTGGATTTGGAATGATACTCAAAATCAAAGTGGAAAATCAAATTACAGGTTGTTCCAACTTCAGTGGAAATGCCTCAAGACAAGGAAATGATGCTCAGTAGTGTGTGTGGCCACCAAGTGCCTGTATGACCTCTCTACAACGCCTGGGCATGCTTCTGATGAGGCGGCTCATGGTCTCCTAAGGAATCTCCTCCCAGACCTGGACTAAAGCATCCGCCAACTCCTGGACAGTCTGTGGTGCAATGTGACGCAGGTGACGGGGACGTTCAGGAAGGAAATGGAGGAGGCGCCCGGTGCACAGAGTCCTTGAGTGACGGCTGGGAGGCGTTTGTGTCAGGGGGGAAAAGACATGCCCCCCTGACAAACTGCAGGTAGGAAGAGCAAATTCTAAAAATGATTATTTCAGCGTTGGAATGGACCCCAACTAAAAGAGCCACCTTGGCAGAATGCAGCATTAGTGCTGCACAAGTGGCTCTTTTAGTTAAAAATGCCTGGGGGGTGACAGGTTCCCTTTAAGAAATACAAACAAGTTACATGTTGTAGCATGAACATAGCACCCCATAATGTATCTTAGCTGGAAGTTGTCATCTTGTGAGAAAAACTATTCCATAGTGGAGAAGGAATATTTAGCCATCCAGTGGGCTTTGGACTCTCTAAGGTACTATCTCTTAGGCAGGAGGTTCAGACTAGTGTCAGACCGTGCCCCACTGAAATGCATGAGGGAGAAAAAACGGAACAATGCCCGAATGACCAGGTGGTTCCTAGCACTTCAGGATTTTAACTTCCATTTGGATCATAGGCCAGGGAAACAGCATGACAATGCTGATGCCCTGTCGAGGATCCACTATTTGTTGGTAGAAGGTGCCAAGCTCCCGAGCTTTGGGCAGAGGGGGAGGGTATGTAAGATGGCTGCCAGAAGAGTCCTTGAGGGGAGATGGCTGAGGTGATGTGAGCTAGGAAACATGCTCCAGCACAAATAATGCTGAGAGAGTTATTTGGGCCATTTTAGGGCCAGGTTTTACGAGCAGTCATAAGAGATGGGTGAAAATGACTGCTCGCATATCTCAACTCCAGGGGCATGGTTTGGCGGATGAAATGGAGGCCGTGTGTCTCATTCAGTGTCTGGAGCTGGAGATGTGTAGATCTCCCGCGTGCTGGTCTATGCTGAGGGTAGGGAACCGGACACTATCCTGAGCGGGCAAACACACTGTGTGTGTTGTATGGACCTTTTACTTTATGTTTTCACTGTGTGCTGAAAAAGGATGTGTTTTTGCTTTGCCATCTGGTGCAATTTATGAACATTAAATAAATATGTCTGGATGTTGCAGCAATACTGCCTACTGTGCCTACCTCATGCAGCTGAGTGAGTACAATCCTCTACTATATATATATATATATATATATATATAACCACTTCCATGCACAGCCAATCAGGAGGGACTATCGAAGCCTGTATAAAAGCCGAGGAGCAGAAGCAGGGAATGCAGCGGCCATTTTAGGTTGGTGAGAGTATATCAAAGCTCGCAGCTCAACAATAGGGCTAGGAAGAGAAAGTCTTGTGAATGTGTTCTACAACCGCAGCAATACAGAAGATAGGAGTAGTCTCGGAATAATAGAGATTCAGCTGATAAGGGGAGATAAAGAGGTAGAAGAGGTGTTAGCATCAGCAGTGCCAGACTCAGTGTGATCTATCAGTGATATGCTGAATATATGGCGTCTGTCTTGCTGCATTTGAATTATAATTACACGTTTCATGTTAGGTCTCGAGTTCCCACTTCTGCACAGGGGGAATCTCGAGCCATCTCCGCTGCGGTCTCCCATTCTTATCCAGCCGCAGTGGAGTCTGCTCAGCAGGGACGTCGGTCCCAGCATCTTGCTCAGTCTCACTCTGTACAGAGAGTTACTGCTGCTTCTTCAGCTTCTGCCATTAAAGCCAGTGCTGGTCAGCAGCGAGCGGACTTCTCTGGGACTAAGTCCTTGTCTGCACACACTGAGCATGCCCAGGGCAAGATCTCCCGTTGGAGATCGAGGGTCATGTGCTCAGGCCCTGCAGCACATTCCATTGGTCCTCTTGGCAGGTCTTGGAAGGGCAAAGTTTCTGTGGCCACTTCCTGTGCTGCAACTATATAAACTGCGCATGACCGCACGGCCATGCGCTAGTGTACATTTGCATATGTGTGTTTGTTGTGAGTGCAAGTCGTCCTTGGATACCCCTTCCCTATTGAATGTCTGTTCGCGGAAGGTGTATGGTTGCTACCTAGTGCCCGACTTATCCTACAGCATGAATCACACATTACAGCGTCCAGTTGCTGTGACCGCCAGTACGGCGCCGTGCACTTCCTCTGTGCTTTCCTTACCCAAGCCTGGGTGGTTAGTGGCGTTCGTCAGTGCGGCACCGCATGCACTCTTGTGCCCTAATATTGTTATTCAGCTTCCTTACACACCCAGTTGCGGTGTTGTGCCAGCAAGGGTCTAATCGGACTTCAATCCTAGTTGGGGTTGAGTTCGCTGACTACTTGCTCGCGCTCTATGTGCGGTACCGCGATCCTGTGATGCAACAGGATCACTTCCTTCACGCTGGGTGAAGTTTAACCCACGTGTGTATACTTATGAGTACCGCCATATAGTCCGTCATTACTTGGCAGCAGGTTCCATCTCTCAACGGTGGACCCTGGGCTGCGAACGCACCATACTCTATCTGTCTTTGTATTTGGTGCGTTCCGCTAGCCCTAACATTACACTAGCGCCAGGGTCTGGCTAGTAATGACGGACAAACAGCAATCCTTGCGATATATCCAGCAGCTGGAGGGTAGGTTGGCGGCTCTTGAGAGCGCAACTTCAGCTGTGGATGTTACCGCAGTTGCTGTACAGGCTGCTAGCGTGGCTGCAGCAACCCTGTCCATTGCCACCCCTGCTCCGACATTTTCTCGCCTCCCGCTGCCAGAAAAATTTTCTGGTGATAGCAAATTTTGTAGGGGATTCGTGAGTCAGTGCTCTATTCACCTCGAGCTCCTGGCTGCACGTTGTCCCACAGAGCGGGCTAAGGTGGGATTTATAGTGTCTCTCTTGTCGGACAGGGCGTTGGAATGGGCTACGCCGCTGTGGGAGCGTGGCGATCATGTGGTGCAGAGTGCTCCGCTGTTTCTGAGCACTCTGAAACAGGTTTTTTTAGGACCTCAAGTCACCCATGATACTGGACTCCAACTGCTGGCATTAACTCAGGGTGAGTCCTTGGTCAGTCAGTTTGCCGTCCAATTCCGCACTTTAGCTTCTGAGCTGGATTGGTCGGATAAAGCTCTTATCCCCATATTTTGGAGGGGCCTGGCTGACCACGTTAAGGACGCTCTGGCCACTAGGGAGATTCCTGCCACACTGGAGGAGTTAATAACTGTCTCCACTCGAATTGACCTCCGTTTTAACGAGCGGAGGTTAGAGCGAGCCCAGTGTAGGCAGAGGTTTCGGCTGGCTCCTACCTTCGCCAAACCTCTGGAATCTCCGGTCCTGGTTCCTGAGTCACATGAGGCCAGGGAAGTGTCACAAGCGGGATCTAAGTCCCGGACCGCTTGTGCACTCAAGGTCTGTCATGTTTGCCAGCAGTCAGGACATCTAGCCACTAGATGTCCTCAGCGGTCGAGGAAACGTCAGCGTCTAGTGGTAGTAGGTGGAGGTACACTAGACACGGCGACGTTTGCCTCTAAATTGTCCTTTAAGGGGACAATTACTATAGGCTCATTCTCCCACTCGGTAGAGCTCTGCGTGGATTCTGGGGCGGAGGGCAATTTTATGTCTTCTGCCTTCGCCCAACATCACGCAATACCCCTGGTTATGCTAGCTCAACCAGTAACAGTACGAGTGGTGAATGGGTCGACATTGCCCTCACAGATTACACACCAGACCATCCCTTTTACTCTGTCCATGTCGCCATCTCATCAGGAGATTATATCTCTGCTCGTCATTCCTGAGGGAATTGATGAGGTCCTGTTGGGAATACCTTGGCTACGGTACCACTCTCCTCATATTGAGTGGTCCTCTGGCAGAATCCTGGGATGGGGCGAATCTTGTGGGGGTAGGTGTCAGAGGGAGTGCGTTCAGGTTGCTACTACAGAGGTACCCGCAGATCTTTCCTCTCTTCCCAAGCAGTATTGGTCTTATGCAGACGTGTTCTCCAAAAAGGCGGCGGAGATCCTTCCGCCCCATCGCCCCTATGACTGTCCTATTGATCTCTTGCCTGGTGCTGAGCCTCCCCGGGGTCGAGTCTATCCGTTATCTCTCCCGGAGACGGAGGCAATGTCACAGTACATCCAGGAAAATCTGGCAAGAGGATTCATTAGGAAGTCAGTGTCACCTGCTGGGGCAGGGTTCTTCTTCGTGCAGAAGAAGAATGGGGAATTGCGTCCATGCATAGACTACAGGGGTCTTAATGCCATCACCGTTAAAAATAAATATCCTTTGCCCTTGATATCTGAGCTCTTCGATAGGCTTCGGGGAGCAAGGGTATTTACTAAACTAGATCTGCGGGGTGCTTACAACCTGATTCGCTTCCGTGAGGGGGACGAATGGAAGACGGCTTTTAACACCAGGGATGGGCACTATGAATATCTGGTGATGCCCTTCGGGCTCTGTAATGCCCCAGCCGTTTTCCAAGACTTTGTGAACGATATCTTCCGGGATATGCTTTCCACCTCGGTCGTAGTCTATCTGGATGATATTCTCATCTACTCTCCAGATATTGACTCCCACCGGAGAGATGTTTGCAAAGTCTTCGACCTCCTACGGGCAAACTCCCTCTATGCCAAGTTGGAGAAGTGTATGTTTGAGCAGGAGTCCTTACCTTTCCTAGGCTACATCATCTCTGCCCAGGGATTGGCTATGGATCCTGCCAAACTACAGGCTGTGATGGACTGGCAGGAACCCCATTCTCTTAAAGCGGTGCAGCGCTCATTCCGCACTTCTCAACTTTGGTAGCTCCCTTGGTTGCCCTCACCAAGAAGGGGGCGAATCCCAAATTGTGGTCTGAGGAGGTCTCCAAGGCCTTTAACTCTATAAAGTCACACTTCGCTAGCGCTCCCATCCTACATCGCCCGGATGTTGATAAGCCATTTATCATGGAGGTGGATGCCTCTTCTGTTGGTGCTGGAGCAGTCCTCTTCCAAAAGGATGCTCAAGGTCGGAAGCATCCTTGCTTCTTTTTCTCCAAGACCTTCTCACCAGCAGAGAGGATTTATTCCATCGGGGACAGGGAGTTGCTAGCCATGAAGTTGGCTTTCTCGGAGTGGAGACATCTCTTGGAGGGAGCACGTTTTCCCTTCCAAGTCTTCACAGACCATAAAAATTTGGTGTACCTGCAGACAGCCCAGCGGTTGAATTCTCGCCAGGCCAGATGGTCCTTATTCTTCTCCCGGTTTCATTTCACCCTCCATTTTCTTTCTGGGGAGAAGAACATTTGGGCCGACACTCTCTCTCGCTCCGTTGTGTCATCTGCGGAGGAGGAGGAGGAGCCTCGGCTTATTGTCCCCACCGAGAGCTTGAGAACTGTGGCCCCGGTTTCGCTAGAGTCTGTGCCTCCGGGCAAGACTTTTGTACCATCCAGTTTGCGACCGGAGGTTCTCTCTTGGGCACACTCGTCCAGGGTGGGTGGACATTTTGGTACCAAAAGGACATCTGAGTTACTGGTGAGGACATACTGGTGGCCGCATATGGCTCGTGATGTCGCAGAGTATGTTCGGGCGTGTGTCTCTTGCGCCAAGAACAAGACTCCTCGGCAACGGCCAGCTGGTTTGCTTTATCCTCTGCCGGTGGCGGACAGGCCCTGGGAGATGGTCGGGATGGACTTTGTGGTGGGCTTACCCAAGTCTCGTAACTGCACCATTATCTGGGTGATCACCGACCATTTTTCCAAAATGGTGCACTTGGTGCCTCTTCCACGGCTACCTTCTGCACGGGCGTTGGCTGTCTTGTTCGTCAAGCATATCTTTCGCCTACACGGTATGCCAGACAAAATTGTTAGTGACCGGGGTCCCCAGTTTGCGTCTTGATTCTGGAGAGAGCTTTGTCGTCTACTCAGTATTGAGTTGAATCTCTCTTCGGCATATCATCCCGAGACGAATGGGTTGGTAGAGAGGGCCAACCAGACCTTGGTCACATATTTACGACATTTTGTTTCTGCCAGGCAGGATGACTGGGCATCCTTGCTACCGTGGGCAGAGTTTGCACTTATCAATGCCGTAGCCGACTCCACCGGTCAGACTCCATTCCTCCTAAATTACGGCCAGCATCCGCGTTTTCCTGTGCCCATGCCTATGTCTTCTGCTGACTCCAGGGTGGCAGACTGGGCTGTGGAGGCACGGGACATTTGGGACCGCACGCAGGATGCCATTCGGGCCTCCAAGGAGAGAATGAGGTCCTCCGCCGATGTTCATCGGCGCCCCGCTCCGACCTTTGCTCCTGGCGACTTGGTGTGGCTCTCCGCCCGTAACATCAGGCTGCGAGTTGAGTCCACTAAGTTTGCTCCTCGCTACTTGGGTCCCTTCAAGGTTCTCGAACAGGTTAATCCTGTGGTCTACCGTTTGGCTCTTCCTCCACGCTTGGGTATCACCGACACCTTTCATGTGTCCCTCTTGAAACCCGTATACATGTCCCGGTTTTCCGAGTCATCTGCCGGGACATCGGGTTCGTCTACGGACGATTACGAGGTGAACGCTATTTTGGGGTGCAAGGTGGTACGCGGCAAAAAAGTTCTATCTGGTGGATTGGAAGGGTTATGGCCCAGAGGACAGGTCATGGGAGCCTGCTGAAAACATTCGGGCCCCACAGCTCATTGCTGCCTTCGAGCGTAGCGAGGCCCAGGCAGGGGGGCCCTAGGAGGGGGGGTAATGTTAGGTCTCGAGTTCCCGCTTCTGCACAGGGGGAATCTCGAGCCATCTCCGCTGCGGTCTCCCATTCTTATCCAGCCGCAGTGGAGTCTGCTCAGCAGAGACGTCGGTCCCAGCGTCTTGCTCAGTCTCACTCTGTACAGAGAGTTACTGCTGCTTCTTCAGCTTCTGCCATTAAAGCCAGTGCTGGTCAGCAGCGAGCGGACTTCTCTGGGACTAAGTCCTTGTCTGCACACACTGAGCATGCCCAGGGCAAGATCTCCCGTTGGAGATCGAGGGTCATGTGCTCAGGCCCTGCAGCACATTCCATTGGTCCTCTTGGCAGGTCTTGGAAGGGCAAAGTTTCTGTGGCCACTTCCTGTGCTGCAACTATATAAACTGCGCATGACCGCACGACCATGCGCTAGTGTACATTTGCATATGTGTGTTTGTTGTGAGTGCAAGTCATCCTTGGATACCCCTTCCCTATTGAATGTCTGTTCGCGGAAGGTGTATGGTTGCTATCTAGCGCCCGACTTATCCTACAGCACGAATCACACATTACAGCGTCCAGTTGCTGTGACCGCCAGTACGGCGCCGTGCACTTCCTCTGTGCTTTCCTTACCCAAGCCTGGGTGGTTAGTGGCGTTCGTCAGTGCGGCACTGTATGCACTCTTGTGCCCTAATATTGTTATTCAGCTTCCTTACACACCCAGTTGCGGTGTTGTGCCAGCAAGGGTCTAATCGGACTTCAATCCTAGTTGGGGTTGAGTTTGCTGACTACTTGCTCGCGCTCTATGTGCGGTACCGCGATCCTGTGACGCAACAGGATCGCTTCCTTCACGCTGGGTGAAGTTTAACCCACGTGTGTATACTTATGAGTACCGCCATATAGTCCGTCATTACTTGGCAGCAGGTTCCATCTCTGCACGGTGGACCCCGGGCTGCGAACGCACCATACTCTATCTGTCTTTGTATTTGGTGCGTTCCGCTAACCCTAACATTTCATACTTCACAATTCACTAGAAAGCAGCAAGGCTGCACAATATTTTTTTCAGAAAAAAAATCTGAAATCTGTGTCAGAATGAGTGCAAGCTTGACACAAGCGACTATACTGAGATTTTGCATTTCTTGTGCAACCCTTTGCATGAAGGGAGGGATAACTGTTGTTTAAAACATATGAAAGAAAATTCCTCAAAATCCATATAGTTAACTTTGAATGTCTGCAACACAAAGTGTACGTGTTTTTTGTAGTTAAATTTTACATCCATGCACTCAAAACCAATACAGCATGCTGTTGCATGGGCTGTATTTTTGGACCTGTACCTAGCTAGCATTTTTTGTTATGTCATTTCTGGGAAGGAGGTTAAAGTTTGTTTAATAGAAAATAGAATAAAAAAGGAAGACATTTAATTGTGAATGTCTTTTTTTAACTCACATGTTTTACTAGTCAATTTTGACAACCAAATATGACACACCTATAATGTATTGTGTGCCTTGCTGCCACATTTTTGGCAAGGGTTAAAGAGGTTGCTCATTACTTTGATGACCTGTCATTAGGATATGGCATCAATTTCTGATTGATGGGAGTGCAACATCCGGCATGCCTGACTCGGTCACAAAATGTCACTGTTTCCTAAGAATAACTGAAAGACTGAAAAACACACATACAGTTAGGGCCAGAAATATTTGGACAGTGACACAATTTTCGCGAGTTGGGCTCTGCATGCCACCACATTGGATTTGAAATGAAACCTCTACAACAGAATTCAAGTGCAGATTGTAACGTTTAATTTGAAGGGTTGAACAAAAATATCTGATAGAAAATGTAGGAATTGTACACATTTCTTTACAAACACTCCACATTTTAGGAGGTCAAAAGTAATTGGACAAATAAACATAACCCAAACAAAATATTTTTATTTTCAATATTTTGTTGCAAATCCTTTGGAGGCAATCACTGCCTTAAGTCTGGAACTCATGGACATCACCAAACGCTGGGTTTCCTCCTTCTTAATGCTTTGCCAGGCCTTTACAGCCGCAGCCTTCAGGTCTTGCTTGTTTGTGGGTCTTTCCGTCTTAAGTCTGGATTTGAGCAAGTGAAATGCATGCTCAATTGGGTTTAGATCTGGAGATTGACTTGGCCATTGCAGAATGTTCCACTTTTTGGCACTCATGAACTCCTGGGTAGCTTTGGATATATGCTTGGGGTCATTGTCCATCTGTACTATGAAGCGCCGTCCAATCAACTTTGCAGCATTTGGCTGAATCTGGGCTGAAAGTATATCCCGGTACACTTCAGAATTCATCCGGCTACTCTTGTCTGCTCTTATGTCATCAATAAACACAAGTGACCCAGTGCCATTGAAAGCCATGCATGCCCATGCCATCACGTTGCCTCCACCATGTTTTACAGAGGATGTGGTGTGCCTTGGATCATGTGCCGTTCCCTTTCTTCTCCAAACTTTTTTCTTCCCATCATTCTGGTACAGGTTGATCTTTGTCTCATCTGTCCATAGAATACTTTTCCAGAACTGAGCTGGCTTCTTGAGGTGTTTTTCTGCAAATTTAACTCTGGCCTGTCTATTTTTGGTATTGATGAATGGTTTGCATCTAGATGTGAACCCTTTGTATTTACTGTCATGGAGTCTTCTCTTTACTGTTGACTTAGAGACAGATACACCTACTTCACTGAGAGTGTTCTGGACTTCAGTTGATGTTGTGAACGGGTTCTTCTTCACCAAATTAAGTATGCGGCGATCATCCACAACTGTTGTCATCCGTGGACGCCCAGGCCTTTTTGAGTTCCCAAGCTCACCAGTCAATTCCTTTTTTCTCAGAATGTACCCAACTGTTGATTTTGCTACTCCAAGCATGTCTGCTATCTCTCTGATGGATTTTTTCTTTTTTTTCAGCCTCAGGATGTTCTGCTTCACCTCAATTGAGAGTTCCTTTGACCGCATGTTGTCTGCTCACAGCAACAGCTTCCAAATGCAAAACCACACACCTGGAATCCACCCCTGACCTTTTAACTACATCATTGATTACAGGTTAACGAGGGAGACGCCTTCAGAGTTAATTGCAGCCCTTAGAGTCCATTGTCCATTTACTTTTGGTCCCTTGAAAAAGAGGACGCTATGCATTACAGAGCTATGATTCCTAAACCCTTTCTCCGATTTGGATGTGGAAACTATCATATTGCAGCTGGGAGTGTGCACTTTCAGCCCATATTATATATATAATTGTATTTCTGAACATGTTTTTGTAAACAGCTAAAATAACAAAACTTGTGTCACTGTCCAAATATTTCTGGCCCTAACTGTAGATGGACAGAGGTGAAGCTGCAAGCTGAGGTGAGGTCAATCTCAGAAAGGGGAAGTGCAGCCATCTTGGAAGGCAGTCTGGAGTTACTAAAGGGAGAGACGACGTGCCTCATAGGGATCCAGAGACATCCTTGCGTAGCAGCATTCCACCAAAGACCATAGCCACGGTGGTGTGAAGCTGATCAGGCCTGTGACCAGATCCTTACCAGATGGGAGAAGATTGTTGCCAGGAACTCCGCTGAAAGATGCGAAAAGGCTGAAGCCTAGCATGAGCAGTTCTCGACTTCGCCGATGAGTCAGGGCACAGTCATCAGCGGTACCGCTCATATGCAGGAGGGACCCTCATCTGTCTGTGTTGATCGGTTGTTTGTCCGGAGAAGACTCGGGTCAATATGGTAACCAAGGCCCACTGCGCCACTGCAGTGGGTAACCATGCACACACCTCATCACATTTTGGCGCCAAAATACTCGAGACTGAGATAAGGCCAGTAATCAGCTAGATAGGAATATTGACCGTGCCATGCCAGAATTCCTGTCAAGATCAATATCCGGAACTTTCGGTTTCACTGCTACAACACCTTTTTCTTGTTAAGGATTTCATGTTTGTCCTCAAGTTAAATTCACAACTAGGTGTTGACAAAACACGTGATGGACTTCATGCCATGTTTGAGCTTGCTCAGGAGGGAGCTTCTGAGAAAGATTATAGTTGCATGATATTGGCATAAATTCTTCAAACTTCATTTCTGGTTAGGCACCTGCTAGATTTGGTTATTCATTAATCCTCAGTATAGTTGGGGAAGAACCATTACTCAGGGTTCACTGTAAGCCCATTGGATCAGGGGAATAATTAGTTAGGGGATAGAGTTAATTCATTGTAAGATTGTAAGCTGTTGTGCTGTACTGCAGGCGAGCCCCGACCACACACTCATTCAGTTGTTCCGGATTTTAGGGCATTAACAGGTAATTGGTAGTTGGCACATATTGCAGGGCGCCAAGCTATATAGCACAAGGGTCTTTGCCCCTCTGCTGAGTGTCTTTGAATTCTTAAAATATTCCCCCTCTTTCTAGTTACAGTCATCCACACATTCAAGAAAAATACTTTTGGTGAATGAACTGGTGTTGAAGTTGTTTTCCTCGTTCATGACTTTGCTGTATCCTGGGGAACCCATTCTGGTACACAGCTTACAGAAATTGCATATTATTAGGTTGCATAAACTTTGCAGCCCCATAGAATTAAATAAGAACTTCAGATCTTCTATATTTGTATATCTATGATATAGTATATAGGGCAGTCTGAGTTACCCATTCTGTCTGTATATTCAATTGCACATGTTTCTTTATCATGTTAGACATAACATATGTTTGGATGACTGCAAATTGGTACTCTGGCTGCTGATAACAACATTAGCTATTTTTATCAACTCCCTGCATCTCACATTTGTAGATCTGTCCTTGGTCTCAAAAGCGGAAATTAAGAATTTTGTCCTGATATGATCACATAAAATGTGTTGCTAAGCACTTTTTCTGATGATTTTTTTTACTTAAAATTTGTAAATTGCAGCTCTGTGTATTTTATGTTCCTTTCACGTGCTCCTAACCTATTTACTGACTCTTGCTCCCACCTAATTAAGCAATAAAGCTGGCTGCATTATAGGAGCTTATTTCCAAACACTAGCCAAATTAGATCTTCATATCATCATTAAGGCCATTTTTAGAGAGCTAATTATAGCTAATTAGTGATTATATTTTTTGCATTAATCTGTGTACTTTCTCTTACAATATACCGTAATGAATGGACAGCAATTAAAATGGGACATAATGCTAAAATACAAATGATTGTCTTAAAGGAAAATTGTCATGTTCATGGTATCTGATCTTCATGAAGCAGATTATGGAGTAAATGGAGATGAGCAGACTGACTTGTAGTTTGCTGGTAAAATTCTGTATAACTTGTATTTTATTCATTTAAATCTGATTATTTTCTCTATGCATAGGAGTCAAGTAAACTGTCCAATTGAGAGATTGTCAGCACATATACATACCGTTTCTTTATTTCACAATAGAGCTGCACTTTAGAAAAACAGTGTTTCACATAGTACATAGCACATAAATAAATGTTAGTTATGTGGCTTTCTCCTAGGCATCCAAACAATTGGTCACCAAACACTAGATGCCCACACACGACCTTGGACAGGACATTGTGCATCGGGCCAAGCTACAGGCGGACGGCTGGTAAAGAACAATATGTTCACTCAAGGTGAAAGTATCTATCAAAACACAGGATATCTAATGTTGGCCTTTTTTTTCTTTTCAGAGGGCATGGTTGAAATACCTTTGCCCAAAGTCGGTAGACGTGTGTTATATGCTGGCCGAAAATTTAGTCACAGTACTATATAGCTGAAAAATAAAACTATGCTACGTGTTTTGGCTAAGCAAAGTAGAAAATGTCATTGAGCAGGTACAGACAACCTTTTACACATTTACTGCACAGGATCAGCCTAGATGTCCCAGTGTAATCAAGAAATAGCAAGAATTTGTTAAACACATTGAAAAACAGGTATTTTATCACAACAAAGACATCATAGAATCATATGACTATGGGGTGCATTATACTTTATGGATGACTATGAGATGCATTATACTATATGGAGGACTTTGGGGGTGCATTTTATTTTATGGCCGACTATGGAGTGCATTATACTACATGGATGACTATAGGGTACATTATACTATATGAAGGACTATGGGGGTGTATTATACTTTATAATCATCTATGGAGTGCATTATACTGCATGGATGACTATAGGGTACATTATACTGCATGGATGACTATGGGGTGCATTATATTGTATAGATGACTATGGGATGTATTATACTTTACGGATAACTATGGGGTGCATTATACATTATGGATGACTAGGGGTGTGCATGGTAATATGTGGAGGACTATGGGGTGCATTATACTATATGGAGGATTATGGGTTGTGCATTGTACTTTATGGTGGACTATGAGCTGTGCATTATACTACATGGATGACTATGGTCTATATAGCATATTATATGAAGGATATGGGCTGTGTATTATACTAATATTGATGACTATGGACAGTGCATTATACTAAATGGATGACAATAGGCTGTGCAATATATTATATGGAGAACTCTTAGATTCATTATACTATATGGAGGACTATGTGGGGGTGTGCATGATACTTCTGCTATGGAGCTCATGACTTCTATGCACACCCCTGGTGTTAATGGTTTACTTTTTTCTATACATTAAAGAACAGTGGCAGAACAGGGGACATACCATATTTTTCGGATTCTAAGACGCACTTTTTTCCCAAAAAATTTGGGAGGAAAATGTGGGTGCATCTTTAAATGCGGATTTACCTTACCGGCCACGGTGGGGCAGAGTCCCAGGGTCGCTGCTAGAGGAGGCTAGAGTGAAGCATTGCTGCAGGCCACAGGCT
Organism: Ranitomeya imitator; assembly: GCF_032444005.1. Lineage (NCBI taxonomy): Eukaryota > Metazoa > Chordata > Amphibia > Anura > Dendrobatidae > Ranitomeya > Ranitomeya imitator. The sequence continues at coordinate 526,766,510 of NC_091282.1, forward strand.
TGGATGAGGGAGTGTTCAGATGTGCGCCCACATTTTGTGAAAGCCCAGAACACCCTTAATTAACATGGTTTACTATGCAGTGCAGTGGACTCCGAGAAAATGGCTGCCAGGGGCCGCACATGCGCGGATGGACATTTTGGCACCAAGATCTTGGGAGATGAGATCTCAGCACTGAGATCTCTCGAAATCTCCATCCACACATGCGCCGCCCCCAGCAGCCATTTCCCCCGAGTCCACCGCATAGTAAACAATGTGAGTGCGGAGGTTCTGGGCTTTCACAAAATGTTGGCTGAGCCCCCACACCACTGAACACTGGCAGCGGCGCATATCCAAACACCCCATCATCCCAGCCTGCGGCCTGCAGCAACCCTCCACTCTTGCCTCCTTTAGTAGTGACCCTGGGCCCCCATTTCACCCCAGCCACCACCCTCGGTAAGCAATAAGACTCATGGATTATAAGAAGCACCACCATTTTATTAATAAAAATTTTTTTTCCCATTTTTCACCTCAAAATTTGGAGTGTATCTTATAATCCGGTGCGTCTTATAATACGCAAAATATAGTATATACCAGGATGGTATATGTATATACCTGTTATATATATACCAGGATGGTGCCCAGGACAGGGGACATATACCAGAATGGGCAATATATTTACCAAGATGGGGTCATAATGAGGGACATATATACCAGGATAAAGCATATATACACTAGGATGGAGGGCTCGTACATATATTTTTTTCAGGATGGGGGCCCTGGTCCAAATCTTGCATCGGGACCCATGAGACTCTAGTTACGCCACTGTTAAATAGTGCAAATGTAAAAAAAATGGATTGCACACAGACTGCATACGGATGACAGGCCTGAAAAAAAATCGTCCCACTTTTCTAGATGAAAATGTGATCAATATTTATTGTAAGCTCATGTGACCCTAACCTAAAAGACATTTACAATGCTCTTGTTGCTTGGCTCAGATAATGAACGTTTCCATGATGTATTTCCCATCTGAAATAGTGAAATGATAATTGAGTACATACCTGAATTTACGGTAAGCATAAAAATTTGCAGAGGATACTGAGGGTAAAATGCTGACACCACATCCACTGTGTAGTTAATTCCTTTCTGCAGCTCGAAGCACACAACAGGTTGTTTCTCATCTGTGGTGACATTAAATATCAGCTTGTGTGCGATGCTTTTCTCATTCCTCCTATAACCATAGATAAAGAACTGAAAAAAGTAGAGAAATGGGTAGACTTGTAAGAATACCTAAGATACAGAATTTGTTTATATATTGTGAACATACAATTTAAGGTTGGGGGGACATTGTTTGACAGTGCAATGATGCCACCAGCAATACAAGTATCTTGATAAATGCAAGACATTGTATAAAAATTGGGTATATGTCAACTCATTCTTCAGTGTTGGACACTGAACACATAGATCATGTTGTCCTTAAAGGGACACTGTCACCTGAATTTGGAGGGAACAATTTTCAGCCATGGAGGCGGGGTTTTGGGGTGTTTGATTCACCCTTTCCTTACCCGCTGGCTGCATGCTGGCTGCAATATTGGATTGAAGTTCATTCTCTGTCCTCCGTAGTACACGCCTGCACAAGGCAATACCAATTGGTATTGGGACGCATGCACATCTTTAGAATGCCAATAAACTGCAGATTAACCCCATATGTGCAGGTTAATAGCATTTTTTAACAAGACATGTTCCTTTTACAGATGTCCACAATGACACAACATTCTAAATGTTATCAGAATGTCTATTGTGAAGGGGCTTCAAATGACAGATGAAACAATCCATCATAGCATGGGGAAAAGGGTGTTCATGTCTATTGCTTTTTATGCATTTTTTTAAATCTCAACTCAAGGAAAAAAATGCAAGAGGATCAGAGTAATTTCTAATCATTTTTGTCAAATGTAATAATTTTTGCATCAATAGACAAAAAAAAATTATTGTTGACACTTCAAATATCTGCCAAAAGATTAAGGACTATCATCACGTGAATGAATCTTTAAAATTCAAAGAATATGAATCCCAATCTCTGCTACATATCTTATATTACAGTTGATGGGCTGTTAGATTTTGGACAGTTTTTTTGTTTGAAGGGTTCCATGATGATCACAGTATCAGCAAAAATTTGAGATTTCAGAAATCTCTGTAACGTTTTTTTTAAATCTGTAACATATCACGTCTGTCACATTTTGGAGTATTTTTTTCACCCATAGAAAACAATGAGGAAGTCTAAATATGCTGCAAAAACTGAAGCAAACAGATTTTGCTGCGTTTTTGATGAATAAAAGTCACTTTATTAAACATGTAGTGTAGACAAATCATTTAATCTGCATAACAAAACGCAGCAAAATTGCCATTTGTGAACATAGCCCAAGTCATTTTGTGATGATTTGCCCTAAGGAAACATAAAAATGAACAACATTCATGCAAATCACTGAACAGTGAACACCACTCTCATTTCAGAAATCTATGCTCTTACCAAATATAGCTCTTTTGATTTGAATTGTCTTCTCCAAATCAGACATGTTTCATTGAACACTGTTAAGTTTTGAATGGGTTCTCCACCTACAAAATACAAATAGAAAGAATAATAATATGAAAATGTTTTATAGCTTACATGGGACTTCTCAGAATATTTTTTTAGACTACAGCACTGCAAAGATAATGTTAGAGTAGATTTTGAATATTAAAGAAGTTGTCCACTACAATAATTTTTTTTTCATAAATCTTGCTATGATGTGCCACTGAAAACATCCACTGTGTTTATTTTAGCAATATTACCTTTTACCATGTTGTAGCAGCACATCTTCAGTGCTGGATCCAGCTCTCATGGGGTTAATCGAGAATTTCCTTTCTCCTGAGTTATTGTGCTCTAATACTACAAGTTCCATGATGCATTGCACTGGCCACTAAGCCCGAACTTACCACACCCACTCCAAAACACACCCAAACCCCTCCCTCCTCTATCTTCAAAAAGATTTGTGATGTCATTTCTGTCCAACTCCTCTTTTACATTTGTCCAACCCACACTCCATTGCACACAGAGATAGATAGATAGATACAGCTATATGAAAAAGTTTGGGCACCCCTATTAATCCTAAGCTTAATGTTTTATAAAAAGTTTTTTTTTGCAACTGCTATTTCAGTTTCATATATCTAATAGCTGTTGGACACAGTAATGTTTCTGCCTTGAAATGAGGTTTATTGTAGTAACAGAAAATGTGCAATCTGCATTCAAACAAAATTTGACAGGTGCATAAGTATGGGCACCCTTATCATTTTCTTGTTTTAAATACTCCTACCTACTTTTTACTGACTTACTAAAGCACTTTTTTTTGTTTTCTAACCTCATTGAGCTTTGGACTTCATAGCCAGGTGCATGCAATCATGAGAAAAGCTACTTAAAGGGAACCTGTCACCCCGTTTTTTCAGATTGAGATAAAAAATACTGTTAAATAGGGCCTGCGCTGTGCATTACAATAGTGTATGTAGTGTACCCTGATTCCCCACCTATGCTGCGAAATACATTACCAAAGTCGCCGTTTTCGCCTTGTCAATCAGGCTGGTCAGGTCGGGTGGGTGTGGTGACATCGCTGTTTCTTCCCCAGCTTTCCGTTGGTGGCGTAGTGGTGTGCGCATGTCCAAGTGCTGAATCCACTGCGTGCAGGTGAAGAAAAAGTGCGCGATCTGCGCTATTTCCCTTGTCATCGGTGGGGGCAGCCATCTTCCTGAGGCCGCGTGTGCGCAGATGGAGTGCTCTGCTGCACGGGGCTTCAGTAAAATGGCCGCGGGATGCCGCGCGTGCGCAGATGGAGATCGCGGCGGCCATTTTCCTGAAGCCGAGATGCAAACTCGGCTTTGGGAAAATGGCCACTGCGATCTCCATCTGCGCACGCGCCGCATCCTGCGGCCATTTTCCTGAAGCCCCGTGCAGCAGAGCACTCCATCTGCACACACGCGGCCTCAGGAAGATGGCTGCCCCCACCGATGACAAGGGAAATAGCGCAGATCGTGCGCTTTTTCTTCACCTGCACGCACTGGATTCGGCACTTGGACATGCGCACACCACTACGCCACCAACGGAAAGCTGGGGAAGAAACAGCGATGTCACCACGCCCACCCGACCTGACCAGCCTGATTGACAGGCGAAAACGGCGACTTTGGTAATGTATTTCGCAGCATAGGTGGGGAATCAGGGTACACTACATACACTATTGTAACGCACAGCACAGGCCCTATTTAACAGTATTTTTATCTCAATCTGAAAAAACGGGGTGACAGGTTCCCTTTAAAGTGGCCACTTGCAAGTTGTTCTCCTGTTTGAACCTTCTCTGAAGAGTGGCATCATGGGCTCCTCAAAACAACTGTCTAATGATCTGAAAACAAAGATTATTCAACATAGTTGTTCAGGGGAAGGATACAAAAAGCTGTCTCAGAGATTTAACCTGTCAATTTCCACTGTGAGGAACATAGTAAGGAAATGGAAGAACACAGGTACAGTTCTTGTTAAAGCCAGAAGTGGCAGGCCAAGAAAAACATCAGAAAGGCAGAGAAGAAGAATGGTGAGATCAGTCAAGGACAATCCTCAGACCACCTCCAGAGAGCTGAAGCATCAACTTGCTGCAGATGGTGTCACTGTGACATCGGTCAACTATACAACGCAGGATCCAGGAACTCATTGAAAGCTACAGGAAGCGACTAGAGGCTGTTATTTTTGCAAAAGGAGGATCTACTAAATATTAATGTCACTTTTCTGGTGGGGTGCCCATACTTATGCACCTGTCAAATTTTGTTTGAATGCAGATTGCACATTTTCTGTTAGTACAATAAACCTCATTTCAAGGCAGAAACATTACTATGTCCAACAGTTATTAGATATATGAAACTGAAATAGCTGTTGCAAAAAAAAACAATTTTTATAAAACATTAAGGTTAAGATTAATAGGGGTGCCCAAACTTTTCCATATAACTGTATATAGATAGATAGATATGGGATAGATAGATAGATGTGGGATAGATAGATAGATATGTATCTATATATCTATGTATATTTACATAGATATTTCCATATCCATGTTTCTAAGAAAAAATTGACCACATTCGACAGGAAATCATCTCCCAATCTCTTCATACCATGCACTGTCCTCCCTCCCCCACTGCATCTAGTTCACTCTCTGACTTTGAAGCAGTTACAGAAGAAGAAGTAAGCAGGCTCCTTGCATCTTCTCGCCCGACCACTTGCACCAGTGACCCCATTCCGTCACATCTCCTCCAGTCCCTTTCCCCGGCTGTCACCTCTCACCTAACAAAAATATTCAACCTTTCCCTCACTTCCGGTATTTTTCCCTCCTCATTTAAGCATGCCATCATACATCCATTACTTAAAAAACCATCCCTCGATCAAAACTGTGCCGCAAATTATAGACCTGTCTCTAATCTTCCCTTCATCTCTAAACTCCTCGAACGCCTGGTCCACTCCCGTCTTACCCGCTATCTCTCAGATAATAATCTTTATTTTTATATAGCGCTAACATATTCCGCAGCGCTTTACATTTTTTGCACACATTATCATCGCTGTCCCAGATGGGGCTCACAATCTAAATTCCCTATCAGTATGTCTTTGGAATGTGGGAGGAAACCGGAGTGCCCGGAGGAAACCCACGCAAACACGGAGAGAACATACAAACTCTTTGCAGATGTTGTCCTTGGTGGGGTTCGAACCCAGGACTCCAGCGCTGCAAGGCTGCTGTGCTAACCACTGCGCCACCGTGCCGCCCACAAGATAACTCTCTTCTCGACCCTCTTCAATCTGGCTTCCGCTCTTTACACTCTACTGAAACTGCCCTCACTAAAGTCTCTAATGACCTACTAACAGCTAAATCTAATGGTCACTACTCCATGCTAATTTTCTTGGATCTCTCTGCAGCATTCGATACTGTGAATCATCAGCTCCTCCTCACTATGCTCCGCTCCATCGGCCTCAAGGACACCGTTCTCTCCTGGTTCTCCTCCTATCTCTCAGACCGATCCTTCACTGTATGTTTTGCTGGTTCCTCCTCCTCTCACCTTCCCCTTACTGTTGGGGTTCCTCAAGGATCAGTCCTAGGCCCCCTCCTCTTCTCGTTGTATACTGCCCCTATTGGACAAACAATCAGTAGATTTGGTTTCCAGTACCATCTCTATGCTGACGACACCCAATTATACACTTCTTCTCCTGATATCACACCGACCTTTTTAGAAAACACCAGTGATTGTCTTACCGCTGTCTCTAACATCATGTCCTCCCTCTATCTGAAACTAAACCTGTCAAAAACTGAACTCCTCGTGTTCTCTCCCTCTACTAACCTACCTTTGCCTGACATTGCCATCTCCGTGTGCGGTTCCACCATTACTCCAAAGCAACATGCCCGCTGCCTTGGGGTCATCCTTGATTCTGACCTTTCATTCACCCCCTACATCCGATCATTGGCTCGCTCTTCTTACCTGCATCTCAAAAACATTTCTAGAATTCGCCCTTTTCTTACTTTCGACTCTGCAAAAACTCTTACTGTTTCACTTATTCATTCTCGTCTGGACTATTGTAACTCTCTACTAATCGGCCTCCCTCTTGCAAAACTCTCCCCGCTCCAATCTGTCCTGAATGCTGCAGCCAGGATCATATTCCTCACCAACCGTTACACCGATGCCTCTACCCTGTGCCAGTCATTACACTGGCTACCCATCCACTCCAGAATCCAGTACAAAACTACTACCCTTATCCATAAAGCACTCCATGGCTCAGCACCACCCTACATCTCCTCCCTGGTATCAGTCTACCACCCTACCCGTGCCCTCCGCTCCGCTAATGACCTCAGTTTAGCATCCTCAATAATCAGAACCTCCCACTCCCGTCTCCAAGACTTTACACGTGCTGCGCCGATTCTTTGGAATTCACTACCTAGGTTAATACGATTAATCCCCAATCCCCACAGTTTTAAGCGTACCCTAAAAACTCATTTGTTCAGACTGGCCTACCGCCTCAATGCATTAACCTAACGATCCCTGTGTGGCCTATTTATAAAAAAAAAAAAGGTTCCTCGCATCATGTTCTCATACACTTTATGCAGTATTAGCCCTCTGTGTCTGTACTGCTACATACTTAGGAAGATAACTGGTTCATGCAGCTTTACATGAACACCCGAGCCTTACACTATGGCTGGTCCGAATAACTAAAGCAATTGTTATCATCCACCTCTCGTGTCTCCCCTTTTCCTCATAGTTTGTAAGCTTGCGAGCAGGGCCCTCACTCCTCCTGGTATCTGTATTGAACTATATTTCTGTTATGCTGTAATGTCTATTGTCTGTACAATTCCCATCTATAATTTGTAAAGCGCTGCAGAATATGTTGGCGCTATATAAATAAAAATTATTATTATTATATTATTATTCTAAACCCCTTCACCCCTGGAGCTTTTTTCGTTTTTCGCTCCCCTTCTTTCCAGAGCCATAATTTTTCCGTCAATATGACCATGTGAGGGCTTATCTTTTGCGGGACAAGTTCTACTTTTGAACGATGTCATTGGTTTTACCATGTCGTGTAACAGAAAATATGAAAAATTGCAAAAAAAGTGCAATCCCACAACTAGTTTTTTGCTTGGCTTTTCTGCTAGGTTCACTAAATGCTAAGGCTGTGTCCAATCTGCAGCTAATTCGGATGTCAGTGGACACACACCCTACACTAGCCATACATCTATCAATAGATTTATCTATCCAGATATATTTATAGATACATATATGAATAGATAGATGTATGCATCTATAGATCTATCTATATGTAGATCTGTCTATCCATTTCATCTATCATCTATCTGCCTATCTGTGTGTAATTGAGTGTGGTTGGACAAATGTAAAAGAGGAGGTTGGACAGTAATGACATCACAAATCTCTTTTTTCTTCAATAATACATCTTTAATTAGCTTTCAAAAACGCATACAAAAACGCGCAAAAACTGCACCAATGAAAAATTTAAAAATGCATCAAAACCGCCCAAAAACTGCACCAAAAACTGCATCAAAACTGCACCAAAATGCATCAAAACTGCACCAAGAACTGCATCAAAACTGCACAAAAAACCCACATCAAAACCGCGCAAATATGTGAAAAAAACATGACAAAAAGCATCAAAAACGCAGCTGCGTTTTCTGCAAGGAGATGCAGATTTTGTGCAGAAAATTCTGCACCCAAATCTGCAACGTATGCACACAGCATAAACCTGACCTGCCATTATGATTCTCCAGGTCATTACGAGTTCATAGATACCAAACACGTCTAGGTTTTTTCTTTTATCTAAGTGGTGAAAAAAAATTCCAACTTTGCTAAAAAGAAATAAAATAATTGTGCCATTTTCCGATACCCGTAGTGTCTATATTTTCTGAGATATCAGGTTGGGTGAGGGCTAATTTTTGATGCCACTTTTGTGCAGATACGTTCTTTTGATCGCCCATTATTGCATTTTAATGCAATGTCTCGGCGACCAACAAAAAAACACAATTTTGGCTTTGATTTTTTTTCTCGCTACGCAGTTTAGCGATCATGTACATTTCTTTTGTTGTATTGAAAACAGCTGACATGTTGCGGCTTTGAAGTTGCGGCTTTGAAGTTGGCTCACCGCCGAAGCCCACCTCAAAGCTGGGGATACTGTCAGCTGACATACTATTCCGTCAGCTGGCAGAAAGGGGTTAATGAACAATATGTTTCAGTTAAAAAAAAACTAAAAAAATGGTGTGGGCTCCCGCGCAATTTTCTGTGCCAGAGGGGGAAAGCCGACGGCTGGAGGCCAATATTTGTAGCCTGGGAAGGGGGTAGTACCATTGCCCCTCCCAGGCTATGAATATCAGCCCGCAGTTGTCTGCGTAGCCTTTACTGGCTATTGAAATAGGGGGACCCCCCAAAAAATGACGTGGGGTCCCCCTATATTTTATAGCCAGAAAGGCTACGCAGACGGCTGGGGGCTGATATTCATAGTCTAGAGAGCGGTGATGGATATTGCCCCCCCCCCCCGTCCGGCTACAAATACCAGTCCGCAGCCGCCCCAGAAATGGCGCATCTGTGAGATGCGCCAATTCCGGCACTTAGACCCTCTCTTCCCACTCCCGAGTAGTGGTGGGATATGGGGTAATAGGGGGCTAATGTCACCTTGCTATTGTATGGTGACATTAAGCCGGTTTAATAATGGAGAGGTGTCAATATGACACCTATCCCTTATTAATCCTATAGTAGTGAAGGAGTTAAAAAAAAGACACAGCCAGAAAAAAGTATTTTAATATTCTTCATTTTACCATACTTACCATACTTCAGCACCTGCAAAAAAACGTAAAACAATAAACCATATACTACTTGTCCGCCGTAGTCCAATTAATAACGAGTGTCCCACGATGATCTCCCCTATAGAACCGTGACATCGGGTGATGTCACTTGTTGTGAATTCCACTCTTGGGCTCCCTCCGGTGGTTGTAAGTGGAATGGCTGCTCCTTGGATTTAGCAGTCTGCAGCTGCTTCCACTGATTGTCTTTCTGCTCGGCTATTTATACCTGGCTCTTCCTTCAGCCAGTGCCACTTGTCAATGGTTCCTGGCTGGATTCACATCTCTCTTGGATTTCCCTGATATCCTGACCAGTTCAGCAAAGTTAAGTCCTTTCTTTGCTCTTTTCTGTCCACTTGTTGTGGACTTATTCGTTCTGTGCATTCTATGTTTTGTCCAGCTTGGATTAATTCAGTTTAGATGGAAGCTCTGGGAAGCAGATTTACCCTCCACACCTTTAGTCAGGTGTGGAGATATTTGTAAACTCTGTGTGGATTTTTGTAGTTTTTATACTGACCGCACAGTATTCCGTCCTGTCCTATCTATCTAGCTAGACTGGCCTCCTGTGCTACATCCTGGTTTCATTCTATGTATGTCTTTTCCCTCTCCACTCACAGTCATTACTAGTGTTGAGCGATACCGGATATCGCCGATACCGATATCCGATACCAATACAAGTCAATGGGACATCAAGTATCGGAAGGTATTCTCATGGTTCCCAGGGTCTGAAGGAGAGGAAACTCTCCTTCAGGCCCTGGGATCCATAGGGAGGTGTAAAATAAAGAATAAAAATAAAAAATATTGATATATTTACCTCTCCGGCGGCCCCTGAACTCAGCGCGGGTAACCGGCAGGCTTCCTTGTTCAAAATCAGCGCTTTTAGGACCTGAGAATCACGTCCCGGCTTCTGATTGGTCGCGGGCCGCCCATGTGACCGCCACGCGACCAATCACAAGCCGCGACGTCACCACAAGCTATTAGCGCGCTCATTTTTGAAAAATGAGCGCGTTAATGACTTTCAATGAGCGCGTTAATGAAAAATGAGCGCGTTAATGGCTTTGAAAGACGTAGCGGGTTGTGATTGGTCGCGGCCACGCGACCAATCACAAGCCGCTATGTCTTTCAAAGCCATTAACGCGCTCATTTTTAAAAATGAGCGCGTCAATAGCTTGCGGTGACGTCGCGGCTTGTGATTGGTCGCGGCCACGCGACCAATCACAAGTCGCTATGTCTTTCAAAGCCATTAACGCGCTCATTTTTAAAAATGAGCGCGTCAATAGCTTGCGGTGACGTCGCGGCTTGTGATTGGTCGCGGCCGCGACCAATCACAACCCGCTACGTCTTTGAAAGCCATTAACGCGCTCATTTTTCAAAAATGAGCGCGCTAATAGCTTGCGGTGACGTCGCGGCTTGTGATTGGTCGCGTGGCGGTCACATGGGCGGCCCGCGACCAATCAGAAGCCGGGACGTGATTCTCAGGTCCTAAAAGCGCTGATTTTGAACAACGAAGCCTGCCGGTTACCCGCGGACTCACCAGGGGCCGCCGGAGAGGTAAATATATCAATATTTTTTATTTTAATTCTTTATTTTACACATCTCTATGTATCCGATACCCGATACCAAAAAAGTATCGGATCTCGGTATCGGAATTCCGATACCGCAAGTATCGGCCGATACCCGATACTTGCGGTATCGGAATGCTCAACACTAGTCATTACTTGTGGGGGGCTATCTATCCTTTGGGGATTTTCTCTGAGGCAAGATAGTTTTCCTGCTTCTATCTTTAGGGGTAGTTAGTTCTCAGGTTGTGACGAGGTGCCTAGGGAGTGACAGGAGCATCCCATGGCTACTTCTAGTGTTGTGTTGAGCTTAGGGACTGCGGTCAGTACAGGTACCACCTCCTTCAGAGCTCGTCCCATGTTGCTCCTGGACCACCAGTTCATAACAGTCACTGCTCTTTAGGACCCTCAGTGACACACTGACAGGAGACAATGCCTCCTGCAGTGCATCACTGAGAGGTTACCTTAGGACAAAGTCTCACTTTATGGCTATTGCTGCCTGGGAAAATTTCTCACCCAGCAATGCCATAAGTGAGACTAGGGACTATTTTCTCACAGGGGCGTAGGAATACATTTTGGGGAATATATTATAGAGGGATACCTTTCCATCATTGTATTCCTGGAGCCCCTGGAGAGCGGTCACATCAGAAGATGCTGCTGCTCTCCACGGGAGATCATCGTGGGACACTCGTTTTAATTGGATATCTGCGGATCGGGGAGTATATTGTTTGTTTATTATTTTAATATTTTTTACAGGTGACACTGGCTTCGGGGAACAAAGTGACAAGTGATGGTGAGTATGTAATCTACAGTTAAGTCCATATATATTTGGACAGAGACAACATTTTTCTAATTTTGGTTATAGACATTACCACAGTGAATTTTAAACAAAACAATTCAGATGCAGTTGAAGTTCAGGCTTTCAGCTATCATTTGTGGGTATCCACATTAAAATTGGATGAAGGGTTTAGGAGTTTCACCTCCTTAACATGTGTCACCCTGTTTTTAAAGGGGCCAAAAGTAATTGGACAGATTAAATAATTGTGAATAAAATGTTCATTTCTAGTACTTGGTTGAAAACCCTTTGTTGGCAATGACTGCCTGAAGTCTTGAACTCATGGACATCACCAGACGCCGTGTTTCCTCCTTTTTGATGCTTTGCCAGGCCTTCACTGTGGTGGTTTTCAGTTGCTGTTGGTTTGTGGGCCTTTCTGTCTGAAGTTTAGTCTTTAACAAGTGAAATGCATGCTCAATTGGGTTGAGATCAGGTGACTGACTTGGCCATTCAAGAATATTCCACTTCTTTCCTTTAATAAACTCCTGGGTTACTTTAGCTTTGTGTTTGGGTCATTGTCCATCTGTAGTATGAAACAACGACCAATCAGTTTTGCTGCATTTGGCTGGATCTGAGCACACAGTATGGCTCTGAATACCTCAGAATTCATTCGGCTGCTTCTGTCCTGTGTCACATCATCAATAAACACTAGTGACCCAGTGCCACTGGCAGCCATGCATGCCCAAGCCATCACACTGCCTCCACCATGTTTTACAGATGATGGGGTATGTGACGGGGTGTACGTCAGAGCAAGAAGGGACAACAGGCCAAGGGATGATTCCACAGATTTATTATCAAGAACGCTGGAGCAACACATGCAGGTAGATCTACAGAGTCCACAATTAGTCCAGTGGAACAGGTTCGGGGGCACCTCCCGATAATCTATGCTTTGGATCATGAGCTGTACCATGCCTTCACCATACTTTTCTCTTTCCATCATTCTGGTAGAGGTTGATCTTGGTTTCATCTGTCTAAAGAGTGTTCTTCCAGAACTGTGCTGGCTTTTTCAGATGTTTTTTAGCAAAGTCCAGTCTAGCCTTTTTATTCTTGATGCTTATGAGTGGCTTGCACCGTGCAGTAAACCCTCTGTATTTACTTTCATGCAGTCTTCTCTTTATGGTAGATTTGGATATTGATACGTCTACCTCCTGGAGAGTGTTGTTCACTTGGTTAGCTGTTGTGAAGGGGTTTCTCTTCACCATGGAGATTATTCTGCGATCATCCACCACTGTTGTCTTCCGTGGGCGCCCAGATCTTTTTGCATTGATGAGTTCACCAGTGCTTTCTTTCTTTCTTTCTCAGGATGTACCAAACTGTAGATTTTGCCACTCCTAATATTGTAGCAATTTCTCGGATGTGTTTTTTCTGTTTTCCCAGCTTAAGGATGGCTTGTTTCACATGCATGGAGAGCTCCTTTGACCGCATGTTTACTTCACAGCAAAAACTTCCAAATGCAAGCACCACACCTCAAATCAACTCCAGACCTTTTATCTGCTTAATTGAGAATGAAATAACAAAGGGATTGCCCACACCTGTCCATGAAATAGCCTTGGAGTCAATTGTCCAATTACTTTTGGTCCCTAAACCCTTCATCCAATTTTAATGTGGATACCCTCAAATGAAAGCTGAAAGTCTGAACTTCAACTGCATCTGAATTGTTTTGTTTAAAATTCATTGTGGTAATGTCTATAACCAAAATTAGAAAAATGTTGTCTCTGTCCAAATATATATGGACTTAACTGTATGTTATATGTACTGTATGTATGTATTGTATGCTTGTACTGTATGTCGCATGTTGCATGTCGCATGTTGCATGTCGCATGTGCATGGTGCACGTCGCATGGTGCATGTCGCATCTTGCATGTTGTCACATGTTGCATGTTGTCACATGGTGCATGTCATGTCGCATGGCGAATGTCGCATGGTGCATGTCGCATGGTGTATGTCGTCGCATATTGTCACATGTTGCATGTCGCATGTGCATGTCGCTTGGTGCATGTCATGTCGCATGCCATGTCGCATTGTGCATGCCGTCGCATGTTGTCACATGTTGCATGTCGCCTGTGCATGTCATGTCGCATGGTGAATGTCGCATGGTGCATGTCGCATGGTGCATGTTGTCGCATGTCGAATCTTGCATGTTGTCACATGTTACATGTCGCATGCAATCACGTTACAAGTTGTCGCATCTTGCATGTCGTCACATGTTGCATGTCGCATGTGCATTTCATCGCATGTCGCATGGTGTCACATGTTGCATGTCGCATGTCCATGTCATGTCGCATGGTGAATGTCGCATGGTGAATGTCGCATGGTGAATTTCGCGTGGTGCATGTCGCATGGTGCATGTTGTCGCATGTCGCATCTTGCATGTTGTCACATGTTGCATGTCGCATGTCGTCACATGTTGCATGTCGCATGGTGCATGTGGCATGGTGCATGTTGTCGCATGTCACATCTTGCATGGTGTCACATGTTGCATGTCATCACATGTTGCATGTTGTCACATGTTGCATGGTGCATGTCATGTCGCATGTCATGTCACATGGTGAATGCCGCATGGTGCATCTCGCATGGTGCATGTCATGTTGCATGGTACATGTTGCATGGTGCATGTCGCATGGTGCATGTCGCATCTTGCATGTTGTCACATGTTGCATGTTGTCACATGGTGCATGTCATGTCGCATGGCGAATGTCGCATGGTGCATGTCGCATGGTGTATGTCGTCTCATATTGTCACATGTTGCATGTCGCATGTGCATGTCGCTTGGTGCATGTCATGTCGCATGCCATGTCGCATTGTGCATGTCGTCGCATGTCGCATGTTGTCACATGTTGCATGTCGCCTGTGCATGTCATGTCGCATGGTGAATGTCGCATGGTGAATGTCGCATGGTGCATGTTGTCGCATGTCGAATCTTGCATGTTTGTCACATGTTACATGTCGCATGCAATAACATGTTGCATGTTGTCGCATGTTACATGTTGTCGCATCTTGCATGTCGCATGTGCATTTCATCGCATGTTGCATGGTGTCACATGTTGCATGTCGCATGTGCATGTCGCTTGGTGCATGTCATGTCGCATGCCATGTTGCATTGTGCATGCCGTCGCATGTCGCATGTTGTCACATGTTGCATGTCGCCTGTGCATGTCATGTCGCATGGTGAATGTCGCATGGTGCATGTCGCATGGTGCATGTTGTCGCATGTCGAATCTTGCATGTTGTCACATGTTACATGTCGCATGCAATCACATGTTACATGTTGTCGCATCTTGCATGTCGTCACATGTTGCATGTCGCATGTGCATTTCATCGCATGTCGCATGGTGTCACATGTTGCATGTCGCATGTCCATGTCATGTCGCATGGTGAATGTCGCATGGTGAATGTCGCATGGTGAATTTCGCGTGGTGCATGTCGCATGGTGCATGTTGTCGCATGTCGCATCTTGCATGTTGTCACATGTTGCATGTCGCATGTCGTCACATGTTGCATGTCGCATGGTGCATGTGGCATGGTGCATGTTGTCGCATGTCACATCTTGCATGGTGTCACATGTTGCATGTCATCACATGTTGCATGTTGTCACATGTTGCATGGTGCATGTCATGTCGCATGTCATGTCACATGGTGAATGCCGCATGGTGCATCTCGCATGGTGCATGTCATGTTGCATGGTACATGTTGCATGGTGCATGTCGCATGGTGCATGTCGCATCTTGCATGTTGTCACATGTTGCATGTTGTCACATGGTGCATGTCATGTCGCATGGCGAATGTCGCATGGTGCATGTCGCATGGTGTATGTCGTCTCATATTGTCACATGTTGCATGTCGCATGTGCATGTCGCTTGGTGCATGTCATGTCACATGCCATGTCGCATTGTGCATGTCGTCGCATGTCACATGTTGTCACATGTTGCATGTCGCCTGTGCATGTCATGTCGCATGGTGAATGTCGCATGGTGAATGTCGCATGGTGCATGTTGTCGCATGTCGAATCTTGCATGTTGTCACATGTTACATGTCGCATGCAATCACATGTTGCATGTTGTCGCATGTTACATGTTGTCGCATCTTGCATGTCGTCACATGTTGCATGTCGCATGTGCATTTCATCGCATGTCGCATGGTGTCACATGTTGCATGTCGCATGTCCATGTCATGTCGCATGGTGAATGTCGCATGGTGAATGTCGCATGGTGAATTTCGCGTGGTGCATGTCGCATGGTGCATGTTGTCGCATGTCACATCTTGCATGTTGTCACATGTTGCATGTCGCATGTCGTCACATGTTGCATGTCGCATGGTGCATGTGGCATGGTGCATGTTGTCGCATGTCACATCTTGCATGGTGTCACATGTTGCATGTCATCACATGTCGCATGTTGTCACATGTTGCATGGTGCATGTCATGTCGCATGTCATGTCACATGGTGAATGCCACATGGTGCATCTCGCATGGTGCATGTCATGTTGCATGGTATATGTTGCATGGTGCATGTCGCATGGTGCATGTCGCATCTTGCATGTTGTCACATGTCGCACGGTGTAGGTTCTGTATGTGTGTAATGTATGTTGTCTGTGCTGTATATGTGTGTCTGTGGGTTTTTTTTTACATTCAACACATTAGCCGGATGATGGGACTACTACTGTCCCATCATTGGCTAATGTGTCACTCACTGTCACTGTAACAGGCAGACCCCACTGCACAGCCCCGCAGACCCCCCGCCAGCACACGCCAGCACCTTTCTCAGACCCCCACCCCCTGCCACCACCGTCATCACCGCAACTGGCCGCCGCCGCCATCACCACAACCAGCCGCTGCCATCACCGCAACCGGCCGCTGCCACCTCCGCACCGGCCGCACGTCTCAGCACATTAACGCGGTGGGCCAGCAGACCCCAGCCCCGCCTGCAGATCCCAGCCCCATCCGCCCCCAGCACAGCCCCGCCTGCCCCCAGCACAGCCCCGCCCACCCCCAGCACAGCCCCGCAGGCAGCGCTCAGCCCCACCCACAGCCCAGTCACTCTTGAGTGACTGCTGTCTGTGGAGGCTGGTCACGCCTGCTGCTGATGTCACGTCAATTTCCAGAGTCTTGAAATTGACGTGACGTTGGTGGAAATTAGTAGCGGCTGCAGCCTGGGGGTCACGTGACCCGGACTCAGCCACCGCCATAGCGCCGCTCACAGGCGAAAATGGCAACAGAAGGTATTTATAAAATTCATTAGGGGCCCTGGGGGGATACATTGGGGGTTAACTGAAAGTAGTGGACAACCCCTTTAATTAATCCTAATGGGGTAATATAATATAAAATTCATTTACATTGTAATAATTGACTTACCTACAAGGTTGGAAAAGCCTCCAGTCACATTATTAGGGTGCTGAGCATCCATGGGAATATCCAAACATATTGCACTTATATTATGGTCTGTATTAATCTTGTACAGAAGGTCGTGAAATAATTCTTTTAGAGACCATCTCTCACCATGAACATACAGCTGTGGATACAAATGAAATTTTAGTTAGAACCAGTCAGGTGCATACATTAAAATCACGGGTCTCCATAGCAAATCTTTGAATTCTTGTTCCCCACCCCCAGATAAATGAGAGTATAATCATCATCCCATAAAAAAAACAATCCCCCAAACCAATATCATCATAATACATTGTTCATCAATGGGAGCTGTATTATTGTCCCATCAATTTATTGTCCCCTGTAATAAAATTAATTGTGCCACTGCCTTCCCCCCACCCAATATGTACAATTTCAGGAGTTCATTTGTCTAATTCCACTGCAAAGTCAGTAATACATTTGCTGGCCATACACCCCCATGCTCAAGGTGAGGAGAACAAATATAACCCTGCCTTCATGTACAAAGTTAAGAGCATATTTGCTGAACACACATCAACCTCCCACCACCATTCCAGTACACAGTCAAGAGTGCATTTGTTGAAAGACCCCTCCCCATGAACAAAGTGGTCAGAAGCATATTTGCTGAACACCCCCAAATCATGTACAAAATCAGGAGAGCATTTAATGAAACATCATTAGCCCTCAATGGTCGCATTCGTATGTGCTCCTACACAGCCTTGCCTGCAAAGCAACTTCAACGCTATTCCAGAGGATTTACAAACTTCAATTGTGGACTCGAACCTTCATTGAACCTACAGGTATACCAAGGACCCATTTGGATTCAACTATGTCTCTGAACAAGCAAGTTTCCCTAAAAGGGCTGAGTCACAATAAGCCGACAACATCGCGTTCTAAGAGCAGTGCCTCAGCTAAAGACTCCCTGACTGTAGACAAGGTGAGTGCTACAACTTTCAACAGGAAGACGGACCCAATGCCTTCAAAGAAGTCTTGACAACCTCTGAAAGATCAAGAGGACACTTGCTAGTTAAATAAAATTCCCTTGGGGGCGTGGCTTGGGACTGAACGTAGACGGACGTGCTCTGCAAGAGCTCCCGCTCCCAGCCACATTTTATCGCCTTAAATATATATTTTTTGGGGAAAATCATATAAGATCCCCGTCTCAATACCAGCGTCCCTCTGTGACAGATATAACAGCCTTCATACCGGCTGGGAGAGGGAATCGCTGAGACGCCGACGCGCACGGGAGCTTGGCAGGCCCGCGACTTTGACCCCGGACGCCGGAGTCGTTCACCTCACCTCTCACTGCTGGATCGATTGGCTACTGGAGCGGCTTCGGGTGTCCCGAGAGTACAGCGAGGGAGACCGGAGAGCCGCGCGGCTGCCGAGCGGCTGCGCCGGACCAGAGACCCGCGGCACAAGATACCTGAGCGTGGCTCTCGGACGGAGGGGCCTGAGACTTGGTGGGTGCCGGACGTGTCTGACAGGGGGGGCCCCCATGTTTCCCGGCGGCCTGGGGAAGCAGAGCGGTAGTCGGGCGGTAAGCGTCACCCCGCCCACCTCGGAACTCACACGTGGCCGGCGCCATCTTGCCAACGGTCGCAGCTTGCAGCTCCCTGAGGCTGCACAGAGGAAGGCCCCGCCTCCCTGCTCACCTCTCTCCCCTGGCTTGGTCCCCGGAGATGGCGAGAGACACTATGAACGTTCCAGGGTGAGGAACATCATCGCACCCACATCCTTGTACTGCTCCCCGCTGCCTTAGACAGCATTATTAATCATAAAAGGCAGGTGCTGCCCTCCTCAGACGCTATCCACCTTGGGCTGCAGTCTGTTTACAGCCAATATTTCTAAAGGAAATACCACAAATAGCCCCATCTGTTTGGCATACATCTGCTGGAATACCCATACATAATGATATGTCATTGGAGATTCTGGATGGAAACACCTGCCATAACCATGCTATCATAAACTACATTTGTGGGCGCGAGTGGCGATATAAGGAGCTTCCATTCTGCACTGCATAAATTTATAACGGTGAAAACAGGAAAGGTTCGCCCCAAGAGCTTAACATCAGCCCTCTATCAAGGCAAACAGGGGGAAATGGAGAAATTTCTTAAACATAAGGCAACGGCTAGAGCCACTTCAAAAAACCCTCATTCAAGCATAGCAACAGATGATCTGGCTGAAGAAACCGACTCGAGCGACGAGGCCTCAGGTAGGGACGCTACTCAAGCTGACTCTGGAAAAATGTCTAGATCCTTCCTCAAAAGGTCTCTGGCTCAGGCTATGAAGCCTCTAATTGCTGAAATAGCGGGCATGAGGGCTGACCTCTCACACATAGGTAACAGAGTCGAATCTCTGGAGGCTTTTAAGCTTCGCTTATTAACCATTCAAACAATATGAAAGATCACCTGGACTATCACAGAATGCAACAAAACAATGCTGCTCTTGCTTTGGAAGACCAGGAGAACCGGAGCCGCAGGAAGAACATCAGGATCAAAGGTCTGCCTGAGAGTGTCTCCCAAGAGATTCTGGAAAAAGCTACCAGAGAGATATTTGCTCTGCTCCTGCCTAGGGATAAAAGCGACCAGATCATTATCGAAAGAGTCCACAGATCGCTCAGACCTAAGCCAAAATCCTCTGAGCCACCGAGAGATGTTATCTGTGGTTTGCTGAGCTACCTGGACACTTCCGCCATCCTGGCGGCCTCTAGAGGTAATAAATCGCTCACATATGAAAACTCCCCCATTCAACTGTTTCAAGACCTTGCTCCGTCGACCCTGATGAATCGCAGAATCCTAAAACCATTACTAGATGTGTTTCGCTCAAAAAAAATTCTTTACAAATGGCTCTTTCCTTTTGGTTTAGCCATACATGGTGGGGGTAAACAAGTGGTCGTTAAGTACCCAGATGATCTCCCCAAAGTCTAGGATACATTCAACTTGACCGAAATAGAAGTCCCTTCTTGGCTCCCCCTGGATATGGACCCACGTGCCCCACATCCTTTGAAAGCTATGGCTGGAGATAAGGGAGAATGGACTCCAGTTAAAAGGCTTGTGTCACCCAGACAGGGGAGATCCAGTGTTAGGAAGAAACCCCCTCCATGAACAGCATCCCGGGTCTATATAGATCCATGCGTTAAATAATCGTTATCTCCGTTGCTCTTCTTGTTGCTTAGATAACCTTCACTGTTTTACAGTTGTTGTTGTGTAACAGAAATAGTTTCTTTAATGTTAGATTGCCATTCGCACATCAGAGTGCGCCTACCCTATATGCTATGGGAGGTACTCCCAGCCCCCGCTTCTGCGGCAGATGGGTAATATACTTGTATATATGTGTTTACCCTTTTTTCCAGTTATTTTTGTTGTTTTTCTGGTCTATTGAGATGTTCGATCGGTTCAGTCCACGGACTAAGTTGTCTCTTACCGCCCACTGTTTTAGTTATGGCTAAAATTAATACATCCGCCACTATAGAGGTTTCTTCATTTAATGTTAAAGGTCTGCGTTCCCCAAACAAAAGAGGTCATATTCTGAGATTCTTAAACTCTAAAAAAGCTAGCATTGTTTTCCTACAGGAAACTCACTTCAAAAAAGGAAGGGTTCCTGATATGTCCCGATCTCAATTCCCATCTAGATACCATAGCACGGGTTCATCAGCTTCCAGAGGAGTGAGTATAGTTATTAAAAGAAATGTTCCTTTTGAACTAATACACTTTTTGACTGATGCTGATGAGAGATTTGTAATGACTAAAGGCCTTTTGGCCAACACCAAAATAACGCTGTGCAACCTATACGCTCCAAATACAAATCAAGTGGGTTGGCTATGTAAAACATTAAATATCCTAAGACTGTTTGCTGAGGGTATCGTAGAGGTGGGTCCGCTTCTTGACACTTCGTCTGGTAAGACATTTATCTCCAAAAAGCCCTGGGAAGGCTCCATCTTTCCCTGCAATCTTTAAATTGTTAGATCCATGGAGGACCTTGTATCCCACCACCAAGGACTATACCTTTATTCGCCCCCACACAATACCTATCATAGAATTGACTATCTCCTTACCCAAATGTCTTGCCTCCACCTCATAAATTCTGCAACTATTGACAACATGCTTTTATCAGACCACGCACCTATCTTCCTCGACATGAACATCGATTGCCTCCCTAGGATTGCGAAATCTTGGACCCTAAATGAGACCCTGCTAGATTCTATCCTGCATGTTTCTAAGTTAACAGACACTCTTGAGAACTTCTTTCAGGATAATTCATGCTTAGGTCCTCCACCCCTATGGTTTGGGAAGCCCATAAGGCTGTAATGAGAGGGGAGCTCATCTCCCTAGGGTCTTTTGTCAAAAAAGAAAGAACAAAGCAAACTCTATCTATCTTACACCAAATTAATTCTTATGAGAAGATACACAAAAAATCCTGTAGTGATAAAATCCAAACCGAGCTAGTAAAATTACGTCAATCCCTAAAAATCCTCCTAAATATTCATTCGGCTAAAATTTACATGAGATGCAAACAGAAGTTCTACCTCCATGGTAAAAGAGGCAGCAAACTCATGACTTCCCTACTTAGGAAACGTAATGAGAAGAGATTCGTAAATCACATTAAATCTGCAAATAATTCCTCTAAATACGATACTGCCGATATTGCTGAGGTATTCAGATCCTTCTATGAAGATCTATACAATTTACCTAACCCTTTAACCGTAAAGGACCCCTCAGAGACCTCTAGTAAAATAAATGAATTTTTGACACCCCTTAAACTTCCCAAGGTTCTCTCAAACGATTCCCAGACGTTAATAGCTCCTATTTCCCCCAAAGAAATATCAGAAACTCTGGCAACGATCCCTAATGGGAAAGCTCCAGGGCCAGATGGCCTACCTATCATCTATTATAAAAAATTTCTTAAACACTTATTGCCTCACTTGACTCTGCTGTTTAATTCATATCTGGAGGGCCAACTCTTACCCAAACAATCCTTGGAGGCTTTCATATCAGTTATCCCGAAGGAGGGAAAGGCCCCTACCTCCTGTGCTAGCTACAGACCAATTTCTTTGCTTAACGCAGACACAAAACTGTGGGCCAAAATTTTGGCAAACAGACTAAGCACTATTTTACCCAAACTTATCCATTCTGACCAAGTTGGGTTTGTGAGGGGTCGGGAGGGCAATAGGGTTGAGCGACCTTGACCTTTTTGGAGTCGAGCCGTGTTTCGCGAAACCCGACTATCTTAGAAGTCGAGTCGAGTGGAATCGGCCGATTATCGCGAAAAGTCGGGTATCGCCCGAAACACGAAACCCAATGCAAGTCAATGGGGGAGCATAGTCGGCAGTGAGTGGAGGCCAGGAAAACATCTACACTGCCCATTTTAATGGCAAAAACATCCATTCTTGTTAATGAAGCTTGTCAATCGTAATTTAGCTTATAATAATTTGAAGGCATTTGAAATTGGGGGTCATTTGGCTAAAGTTGTGGGGGGTAGGGCTGGTTCAAGTAATTAGTGGGCCCAGGAAATCTGGAACACGTCACGGCAGTGGAGCAGGGAGAGGTAAGTATTTTAACTTTGCAAGTGCTGTGATCCTGAGCAAGCAGGGGGGGCCCACTAGTTGGCATTGGCACTGGCACAGGGCCCCTCAAAGTACAGCGGTGTGTTTGCACGGCGGGGGCGCCTCCCACCGGCAGCAACACTTTTGCGTACTATGAGAGGCCCTGTGCCAGTGACGTCGCCAACTAGTATTCCTCCCCCCACCTGATGAAGGAACCTGCACTTTCATCTGCACCTTCCTCTTTGTCCCCGTGTAAGGTGGTATGGTATGCGGGAAGAGGAACCTGACTTTCAGCAGGGTCACAATCTTGCTGTGTAGCGTGCACAGGGAATTTTGCATTATGGGTCAATGTACCAGCAGACTCATCTATCACTGGCTGGGCAATGGGCAGGATGAGGAGGAAACACAGATATAGGCCCAAAGAATAAAGTGGGCTAAATGCAGTTCAAAATTGGTAACACAGGACTAACCAGGGAACATTGCAGTGGAGGACAACTGGAATGAGAGGCTGACACAGAGAGTAGGCCCAAATCAGTAAGTAGTCGAAATGCAGTTCAAAATTGGCAACCGTAGTAAACAGGCGGCACAGCTTTGTTCACTGGAGGAGAACAGCAAGGAGTGGCAGACACCGATAGTAGGCCCCAAACCAACTAGTACGCCAAATGCAGTTGTTCCATTTAACCACTATTTAACAAGAGCCTGAAGATAGAAGCTCAGGAAAGGCAACCTGGAGAACACCTTGGAGTGAAACACACCATCTCTCTACACCCCATACCCAATTTGTAGGCCTAATGCAGTGTAGTTTCCAACAACTACTAAACGAGAGCATGGAGATCGAAGCAATGGCGAGGAAACCTGGGGAACACCTTGGAGTGGAACACACCATCTCTCTACACCCCATACCCATTTTGTAGGCCTAATGCAGTGTAATTTCCAACAACTACTAAACGAGAGCATGAAGATCGAAGCATTGGCGAGGAAACCTGGGGAACACCTTGGAGTGGAACACACCATCTCTCTACACCCCATACCCAATTTGTAGGCCTAATGCAGTGTAGTTTCCAACAACTACTAAACGAGAGCATGAAGATCGAAGCATTGGCGAGGAAACCTGGGGAACACCTTGGAGTGGAACACACCATCTCTCTACACCCCATACCCAATTTGTAGGCCTAATGCAGTGTAGTTTCCAACAACTACTAAACGAGAGCATGGAGATCGAAGCAATGGCGAGGAAACCTGGGGAACACCTTGGAGTGGAACACACCATCTCTCTACACCCCATACCCAATTTGTAGGCCTAATGCAGTGTAGTTTCCAACAAGTACTAAACGAGAGCATGAAGATCGAAGCAATGGAGAGGAAACCTGGGGAACACCTTGGAGTGGAACACACCATCTCTCTACACCCCATACCCATTTTGTAGGCCTAATGCAGTGTAATTTCCAACAACTACTAAACGAGAGCATGAAGATCGAAGCATTGGCGAGGAAACCTGGGGAACACCTTGGAGTGGAACACACCATCTCTCTACACCCCATACCCAATTTGTAGGCCTAATGCAGTGTAGTTTCCAACAACTACTAAACGAGAGCATGAAGATCGAAGCATTGGCGAGGAAACCTGGGGAACACCTTGGAGTGGAACACACCATCTCTCTACACCCCATACCCAATTTGTAGGCCTAATGCAGTGTAGTTTCCAACAACTACTAAACGAGAGCATGAAGATCGAAGCATTGGCGAGGAAACCTGGGGAACACCTTGGAGTGAAACACACCATCTCTCTACACCCCATACCCATTTTCTAGGCCTAATGCAGTGTAGTTTCCAACAACTACTAAACGAGAGCATGAAGATCGAAGCAATGGAGAGGAAACCTGGGGAACACCTTGGAGTGGAACACACCATCTCTCTACACCCCATACCCATTTTGTAGGCCTAATGCAGTGTAGTTTCCAACAACTACTAAACGAGAGCATGAAGATCGAAGCATTGGCGAGGAAACCTGGGGAACACCTTGGAGTGGAACACACCATCTCTCTACACCCCATACCCAATTTGTAGGCCTAATGCAGTGTAGTTTCCAACAACTACTAAACGAGAGCATGAAGATCGAAGCATTGGCGAGGAAACCTGGGGAACACCTTGGAGTGGAACACACCATCTCTCTACACCTCATGCCCAATTTGTAGGCCTAATGCAGTGTAGTTTCCAACAACTACTAAACGAGAGCATGAACATCGAAGCAATGGAGAGGAAACCTGGAGAACACCTTGGAGTGTAACACACCATCTCTCTACACCCCATACCCAATTTGTAGGCCTAATGCAGTGTAGTTTTCTACAACTACTAAACGAGAGTCGGAAGACCGAAGCAATGTGGACGAAACCTGGGGCACACCTTGGGGAGGCAGACACCGTTAGTAGGCCCTACCAAAGTTGTACCCCCAATGCAGTTTTAAAATTCCTAGAGGCTGAAAACAAGACTATTGACGCTCAGCTTTTTTCAAAGGAACACAGCTGAATTGAGTGGCGCAGACAGACACATGTAGTAGGACTTAAACCAAAAATGTGGCTCACTGCAGCTTAAAAAAGTTACAGGGGTACACAGGCAGCATTGCTCTGGGCAGTGGAGGACAATTTCAATAGTGGACCGCAGACAGACTTTGTACGCCTACTATTAAAAAAAGGATGCTCTATGCAATTAAAAATAGGTTCCAGGGGTCCACGGGCAGCAGTGGTCTGGTCAGTGGACGAGTATTGGAAGGAGGGACCGCAGACAGGCGTAGTAGGCCTAACATAACAAAATTAGGCTGTAGACACTGTAAAATTGGTTCCAGGGGTACACGGGCAGCAGTGGTGTGGTCAGCGGAGGAAAATTTGAATTAGGGACTGCAGACAGACTTTGTAGGCTGTGTAGTAGTAGTTGAAAGAACGGACCGCAGACAGGCTTCGAAGGCCTAACATAAAAAAAATTGGGCTGGCTGTAGGTAATGTTAAATTGGTTCCAGGGGTACACGGGCAGCAGTGGTGTGGTCAGTGGAGGCCTAGTGGAAGGAGTGACCGCAGACAGGCATCGAATGCCTAACATAATAACAGATGGCTGTAGGCAATTTTAAATTGGTTCCAGGGGAACACGGGCAGCAGTGGCCTGGTCAGTGTAGTAGTAGTTGAAAGAACGGACCGCAGACAGGCTTCGAAGGCGTAACATAAAAAAATTGGGCTGGCTGTAGGCAATTTTAAATTGGTTCCAGGGGTACACGGGCAGCAGTGGTGTGGTCAGTGGAGGCCTAGTGGAAGGAGTGACCGCAGACAGGCATCGAAGGCCTAACATAATAACAGATGGCTGTAGGCAATTTTAAATTGGTTCCAGGGGAACACGGGCAGCAGTGGTCTGGTCAGTGGAGGCCTAGTGGAAGGAGTGACCGCAGACAGGCATTGAAGGCCTAACATAATAACAGATGGCTGTAGGCAATTTTAAATTGGTTCCAGGGGAACACGGGCAGCAGTGGCCTGGTCAGTGTAGTAGTAGAAAGAACAGACCGCAGACAGGCTTCGAAGGCCTAACATAAAAAAATTGGGCTGGCTGTAGGCAATTTTAACCCCTCTGTGACCTTAGACGTACTATCCCGTCGAGGTGCCCTGGGCTTATCTGACCCTGGACGGGATAGTACGTCATAGCCGATCGGCCGCGCTCACGGGGGGAGCGCGGCCGATCGCGGCCGGGTGTCAGCTGCTTATCGCAGCTGACATCCGGCACTATGTGCCAGGAGCGGTCACGGACCGCCCCCGGCACATTAACCCCTGGCACACCGCGATCAAACTTGATCGTGATGTGTCGGCGGTGCAGGGAAGCACCGCGCAGGGAGGGGGCTCCCTGCGGGCTTCCCTGAGCCCCCTGCAGCAACGCGATGTGATCGCGTTGCTGCGAGGGTCTCACCTCCCTCCCTGCTCCCTCCAGCCCCGGATCCAAGATGGCCGCGGATCCGGGTCCTGCAGGCAGGGAGGTGGCTTCACAGAGCCTGCTCAGAGCAGGCACTGTGAAGGCTGCAGCGCTGCATGTCAGATCAGTGATCTGACAGAGTGCTGTGCAAACTGTCAGATCACTGATCTGTGATGTCCCCCCCTGGGACAAAGTAAAAAAGTAAAAAAAAATTTTTCCAAATGTGTAAAAAAAAATTAAAAAAAATATTCCAAAATAATGAAAAAAAAAAAAATATTATTCCCATAAATACATTTCTTCATCTAAATTAAAAAAAACCCAATAAAAGTACACATATTTAGTATCGCCGCGTCCGTAACGACCCGACCTATAAAACTGTCCCACTAGTTAACCCCTTCAGTAAACACCGTAAGAAAAAAAAAAAAAAAACGAGGCAAAAAACAACGCTTTATTATCATACCGCCGAACAAAAAGTGGAATAACACGCGATCAAAAGGACAGATATAAATAACCATGGTACCGCTGAAAGCGTCATATTGTCCCGCAAAAAACGAGCCACCATACAGCATCATCAGCAAAAAAATAAAAAAGTTATAGTCCTGAGAATAAAGCGATGCAAAAATAATTATTTTTTCTGTAAAATAGTTTTTATCGTATAAAAGCGCCAAACCATAAAAAAATGATATAAATGAGGTATCGCTGTAATCGTACTGACCCGAAGAATAAAACTGATTTATCAATTTTACCAAACGCGGAACGGTATAAATGCCTCCCCCAATGGAAATTCATGAATAGCTGGTTTTTGGTCATTCTTCCTCACAAAAATCGGAATAAAAAGCGATCAAAAAATGTCACGTGCCCGAAAATGATTTCAGTAAAAACGTCAACTCGTCCCGCAAAAAACAAGACCTCACATGACTCTGTGGACCAAAATATGGAAAAATTATAGCTCTCAAAATGTGGTATTGCAAAAAATATTTTTTGCAATAAAAAGCGTCTTTCAGTGTGTGACGGCTGCCAATCATAAAAATCTGATAAAAAACTCGCTATAAAAGTAAATCAAACCCCCCTTCATCACTCCCTTAGTTAGGGAAAAATAAAAAAAAATGTATTTATTTCCATTTTCCCATTAGGGCTAGGGTTAGGGCTAGGGTTAGGGCTAGGGTTAGGGCTAGGGTTAGGGCTAGGGCTAGGGTTAGGGCTAGGATTAGGGCTAGGGCTAGGGTTAGGGTTAGGGTTGGGGCTACAGTTAGGGTTGGGGCTAAAGTTAGGGTTTAGATTACATTTACAGTTGGGAATAGGGTTGGGATTAGGGTTAGGGGTGTGTCATGGTTAGAGGTGTGGTTAGGGTTACCGTTGGAATTAGGGTTAGGGGTGTGTTTAGATTAGGGTTTCAGTTATAATTTGGGGGTTTCCACTGTTTCGGCACATCAGGGGCTCTCCAAACACGACATGGCGTCCGATCTCAATTCCAGCCAATTCTGCGTTGAAAAAGTAAAACAGTGCTCCTTCCCTTCCGAGCTCTCCCGTGTGCCCAAACAGGGGTTTACCCTCACATATGGGGTATCAGCGTACTCACGACAAATTGGACAACAACTTTTGTGGACCAATTTCTCCTGTTACCCTTGGGAAAATACAAAACTGGGGGCTAAAAATAATTTTTGTGGGAAAACAAAAAGATTTTTTATTTTCACGGCTCTGCGTTATAAACTGTAGTGAAACACTTGGGGGTTCAAAGTTCTCACAACACATCTAGATAAGTTCATTGAGGGGTCTAGTTTCCAATATGGGGTCACTTGTGGGGGGTTTCTACTGTTTAGGTACATTAGGGGCTCTGCAAACGCAATGTGACGCCTGCAGACCAATCCATCTAAGTCTGCATTCCAAATGATGCTCCTTCCCTTCCGAGCCCTCCCATGCGCCCAAACGGTGGTTCCCCCCCACATATCAGGTATCAGCGTACTCAGGACAAATTGGACAACAACATTTAGGGTCCAATTTCTCCTGCTAACCTTGGAAAAATACAAAACTGGGGGCTAAAATATAATTTTTGTGGAAAAAAAAATATTTTTTATTTGCACGGCTCTGCGTTACAAACTGTAGTGAAATACTTGGGGGTTCAAAGCTCTCACAACAAATCAAGATGAGATCCTTAGGGGGTCTACTTTCCAAAATGGTGTCACTTGTGTGGGGTTTCTACTGTTTAGGTACATTAGGGGCTCTGCAAACGCAATGTGACGCCTGCAGACCATTCCATCTAAGTCTGCATTCCAAATGGCGCTCCTTCCCTTCCGAGCCCTCCCATGCGCCCAAACGGTTCCCCCTCACATATGGGGTATCAGCGTACTCAGGACAAATTGGACAACAACTTTTGAGGTCCAATTTCTTCTCTTACCCTTGGAAAAATAAAAAATTGGGGGCAAAAATATAATTTTTGTGAAAAAATATGATTTTTTATTTTTACGGTTCTGCATTATAAACTTCTGTGAAGCACTTGGTGGGTCAAAGTGCTCACCACACATCCAGATAAGTTCCTTAGGGGTCTACTTTCCAAAATGGTGTCACTTGTGGGGGGTTTCAATGTTTAGGCACATCAGTGGCTCTCCAAACGCAACATGGCGTCCCATCTCAATTCCTGTCAATTTTGCATTGAAAAGTCAAACAGCGCTCCTTCCCTTCCGAGCTCTCCCATGCGCCCAAACAGTGGTTTACTGCCACATATGCGGTATCAGCGTACTCAGGACAAATTGGACAACAACTTTTGGGGTCCATTTTCTCCTGTTACCCTTGGTAAAATAAAACAAATTGGAGCTGAAGTAAATTTTTTGTGTAAAAAAGTTAAATGTTAATTTTTTTTTAAACATTCAAAAAATTCCTATTAAACACCTGAAGGGTTAATAAACTTCTTGAATGTGGTTTTGAGCACCTTGAGGGGTGCAGTTTTTAGAATGGTGTCACACTTGGGCATTTTCTATCATATAGACCCCTCAAAATGACTTCAAATGAGACGTGGTCCCTAAAAAAAAATGGTGTTTTAAAAATGAGAAATTGCTGGTCAACTTTTAACCCTTATAACTCCCTAACAAAAAAAAAATTTGGTTCCAAAATTATGCTGATGTAAAGGAGACATGTGGGAAATGTTACTTATTAAGTAAAAGGGTTAAATTGGTTCCAGGGGTACACGGGCAGCAGTGGTGTGGTCAGTGGAGGCCTAGTGGAAGGAGTGACCGCAGACAGGCATCAAAGGCCAAACATCATAACAGATGGCTGTAGGCAAATTTAAATTGGTTCCAGGGGAACACGGGCAGCAGTGGTGTGGTCAGTGGAGGCCTAGTGGAAGGAGTGACCGCAGACAGGCATCGAAGGCCTAACATAATAACAGATGGCTGTAGGCAATTTTAAATTGGTTCCAGGGGAACACGGGCAGCAGTGGCCTGGTCAGTGTAGTAGTAGTAGAAAGAACGGACCGCAGACAGGCTTCGAAGGCCTAACATAAAAAAATTGGGCTGGTTGTAGGCAATTTTAAATTGGTTCCAGGGGTACACGGGCAGCAGTGGTGTGGTCAGTGGAGGCCTAGTGGAAGGAGTGACCGCAGACAGGCATCAAAGGCCAAACATAATAACATATGGCTGTAGGCAATTTTAAATTGGTTCCAGGTGAACACGGCCAGCAGTGGCCTGGTCAGCGGAGGATGATTGTAATGAGTGTCTGCCAGTTAGTAGTCCAAAACAATACATAAATGTGAATGTCTCACATTAAAATCCTGCGAAAACACTAAATGGTGCAATCTTTAGGTACAGGGGTGGGATCCTCTGCGTTGTTTCTGACCTACTAATTTGGCGCAAAGTTTTTACTTTGGTAAATAGAGGACACTGCCTCTGACTATGTTAAGTACCATTATACATGTCAACACAATGGTATTGTCAGTGGCAGGAATGGAAGGATGTCAGCGCATAGTCTAAACATTGGTGGAAGTGTGAGAGATAATTGTGGAAGTGGCAGAGCAATGTTTGACCTGGGGGTGGGTGAACTCGCTTGTGGACGGCGGTAGAGGCCCAGGGCCCCTCATGTTATAACAGTGTGTCTGACGTTGGGTGCGCACCACCACCAGAGGAGACAGTTTAGTGTACTATGAGGGACCCAGTGGCAGTGCTGTCGACCAAAAGCGGGCACACCCACCTCTTCAGACAAACAGCACTCTCACGGGTGCTTGCGCCAAGTCGCGATACCACGGCCCCGTGTGGGGAGTTTGGCCATTTAGGGAGGTGTAAACATGTCGTATGCTGGACAATCAGCTGCTGCAAATTAAGATATTTTAAAAGTCATTCACAGTAGTCCACAGGCAAGAGCTTTTCATAGTAAAGCTAGGTGTCGCCCGGGCAAGGTGGGGCAAAAGAATTCGAAATCCAGTTGTGGTTCATTTTAATGAATGTTAGACCATCAACATTTTGTGTAGCCAGACGAGTCCTTTTTTCGGTTAATATTGAACCTGCAGCACTGAATACTCTTTCTGATAGGACACTAGCTGCCGGGCAAGCAAGCTCCTGCAATGCATATTCAGCCAATTCTGGCCAGGTGTCTAATTTTGATGCCCAGTAATCAAATGGGAATGACGGTTGAGGGAGAACATCGATAAGGGATGAAAAATAGTTTGTTACCATACTGGACAAATGTTGTCTCCTGTCACATTCAATTGATGCAGCAGTACCTGTCCTGTCTGCGGTCATAGCAAAATCACTCCACAACCTGGTCAGAAAACCCCTCTGTCCAACGCCACTTCTGATGTGTGCACCCCTAACACTCCTGGTCTGCTGCCCCCTGGAGCTCGTGTGAGAACGATCACGGGCGCTGTGTGCTGGGAATGCCTGAAGCAAACGGTCAACAAGAGTTGATTGTTTTGTTGCTAATATTAGTTCCAAGTTCTCATGTGGCATAATATTTTGCAATTTGCCTTTATAGCGAGGATCAAGGAGGCAGGCCAACCAGTAATCGTCATCGTTCATCATTTTAGTAATGCGTGTGTCCCTTTTGAGGATACGCAAGGCATAATCCGCCATGTGGGCCAAAGTTCCAGTTGTCAAATCTGCGGTTGTGCTTGGTTGAGGTGCAGTTGCAGGCAAATCTACGTCACTTGTGTCCCTCAAAAAACCAGAACCCGGCCTTGCCACGCCACCAATTTCCAGTGCCCCCGGGAAAGCTTCCTCATTAAAAATATACTCATCCCCATCATCCTCCTCGTCCTCCACCTCCTCTTCGCCCGCTACCTCGTCCTGTACACTGCCCTGACCAGACAATGGCTGACTGTCATCAAGGCTTTCCTCTTCCTCTGGTGCAGACGCCTGATCCTTTATGTGCGTCAAACTTTGCATCAGCAGACGCATTAGGGGGATGATCATGCTTATTATGGCGTTGTCTGCACTAACCAGCCGTGTGCATTCCTCAAAACATTGAAGGACTTGACACATGTCTTGTATCTTCGACCACTGCACACCCGACAACTCCATGTCTGCCATCCTACTGCCTGCCCGTGTATGTGTATCCTCCCACAAAAACATAACAGCCCGCCTCTGTTCGCACAGTCTCTGAAGCATGTGCAGTGTTGAGTTCCACCTTGTTGCAACGTCTATGATTAGGCGATGCTGGGGAAGGTTCAAAGACCGCTGATAGGTCTGCATACGGCTGGAGTGTACAGGCGAACGGCGGATATGTGAGCAAAGTCCACGCACTTTGAGGAGCAGGTCGGAGAAACCAGGATAAGTTTTCAATAAGCACTGCACCACCAGGTTTAAGGTGTGAGCCAGGCAAGGAATGTGTTTCAGTTGGGAAAGGGAGATGGCAGCCATGAAATTCCTTCCATTATCACTCACTACCTTGCCTGCCTCAAGATCTACTGTGCCCAGCCACGACTGCGTTTCTTCCTGCAAGAACTCGGACAGAACTTCCGCGGTGTGTCTGTTGTCGCCCAAACACTTCATAGCCAATACAGCCTGCTGACACTTGCCAGTAGCTGCCCCATATTGGGACAACTGGTGTGCAACAGTGACAGCTGACGATGGTGTGGTTTGGCGACTGCGGTCTGTGGAAGAGCTCTCGCTTCTGCAGGAGGACGAGGAGGAGGGGGTGCGAACGCCTACAGCCAACTGTTTGCTAGACCGTGGGCTAGGCACAACTATCCCGAAATTGCTGTCCCCTGTGGACCCTGCATCCACCACATTCACCCAGTGTGCCGTGATGGACACGTAACGTCCCTGGCCATGCCTACTGGTCCATGCATCTGTAGTCAGGTGCACCTTTGTACTCACAGATTGCCTGAGTGCATGGACGATGCGCTGTTTAACATGCTGGTGCAGGGCTGGGATGGCTTTTCTGGAAAAAAAGTGTCGACTGGGTAGCTCGTAGCGTGGTTCAGCGTACTCCATCAGGGCTTTGAAAGCTTCGCTTTCAACTAACCGGTAGGGCATCATCTCTAACGAGATTAGTCTAGCTATGTGGGCGTTCAAACCCTGTGTACGCGGATGCGAGGATAAGTACTTCCTTTTTCTAACCAGAGTCTCATGTAGGGTGAGCTGGACTGGAGAGCTGGAGATCGTGGAACTAGCGGGTGTGCCGGTGGCCATGGCAGACTGAGAGACTGTTGGAGACGGTATTGTTTCCGCCGGTGCCCTAGATGCAGTATTTCCTCCTACAAAACTGGTGATTCCCTGACCCTGACTGCTTTGGGCTGGCAAAGAAACCTGCACACATACTGCCGGTGGTGCGGAAAATGGTGGCCTTACAGTGACGGAAGGGATGTTACGTTGCTGACTAGCTTCATTGGCCGAGGGTGCTACAACCTTAAGGGATGTTTGGTAGTTAGTCCAGGCTTGCAAATGCATGGTGGTTAAATGTCTATGCATGCAACTTGTATTGAGACTTTTCAGATTCTGACCTCTGCTTAAGCTAGTTGAATATTTTTGACAGATGACTTTGCGCTGATCAATTGGATGTTGTTTAAAACAATGCCAGACTGCACTCTTCCTAGCATCGGATCCCTTTTCAGGAATTGCAGACTGAACTTTAACCGGATGGACACGCTGTCCTCCAACAGTTTTTTGCTTTGCCACGCGTTTTGGGCAAGATACGGGCCCGGCAGATGGAACCTGTTGCGATGTTGATGCCTGCTGCGGCCCCTCCTCCTCCGCTTCAGAACTACTGCCGCCTGCACCCTGTTCCCCCAATGGCTGCCAATCGGGGTCAACAACAGGGTCATCTATTACCTCCTCTTCTACCTCGTGTGCAACTTCGTCTGTGTCACCGTGTCGGTCAGTGGTATAGCGTTCGTGATGGGGCAACATAGTCTCATCAGGGTCTGATTGTGGATCAGTACCCTGAGAGGGCAATGTTGTGGTCTGAGTCAAAGGACCAGCATAGTAGTCTGGCTGTGGCTGTGCATCAGTGCACTCCATGTCAGAATCTACTTGTAATGGGCATGGCCTGTTAACTGTTTCACTTTCTAAGCCAGGGACGGTATGTGTAAAGAGCTCCATGGAGTAACCCGTTGTGTCGCCTGCTGCATCCTTCTCTCTTGTTGTTGTTTTTGCTGAAGAGGACAAGGAAGCGACTTGTCCCTGACCGTGAACATCCACAAACGACGCGCTGCTTTTACATTTACCAGTTTCAGAAGAGGAGGCAAAAGAGCTAGAGGCTGAGTCTGCAAGGTAAGCCAAAATTTGCTGTTGCTGCTCCGGCTTTAAAAGCGGTTTTCCTACTCCCAGAAAAGAGAGCGTTCGAGGCCTTGTGTAGCCAGACGACGAACCTGGCTCCACAGCTCCAGACTTAGGTGGAATATTTTTTTTCCCACGACCACCTGATGCTCCACTACCACTACCATCATTACCAGCTGACAATGAACGCCCACGGCCACGACCTCTTGCACCAGACTTCCTCATTGTTTTATAAACTTAACCAAAGTAACTTTATTTGTTGCTGTCAAACAACTTACACGGTGAGCTATAACTTCTGTTTGATTTCAATATCCCTTTACAGGTTGGTGATACCACAAGGAAAATCAGGCACAATGTTACACACTCTGTTTTCTGTGGCACCAAATCACAGAGATGCCACACACGCAGGACTGTCACTCAAGCACAAATGTCAATATAAATCTCCCAATTTTTTTTTTTTTTTCAGGGAGACTTTATAAACAAAATAAAATAAAATGATTTTTTCAGGAATAATTTAGAAACCAAATAAAATAAAATGATTTTTTCAATGACAATTTAGAAACCAAAAAAAAAAAAAAAAAAAGGCTTTCTATGGCCCACTGACTGAGAGATGGCACACACAGGAGTCAGGAGTGGCACACAAGCCCTGAGGCCAATATTTTTCTCCCACTGATTGATGTAGTGATTTTTTCAGGTAGATTTTAGAACCCAAATCAAGCCAAAAAATTAATAGGCTTTCTATGGCCCACAATTTGAGAGAGAGAGAGAGAGAGATGGCACACCCAGGAGTCAAGACTGGCACACAAGCAGAAAGGGCAATATTAATCTCCCACCTATTTTTTTTTTTTTCAGGGAGACTTTATAAACAAAATAAAATAAAATGATTTTTTCAGGAATAATTTAGAAACCAAATAAAATAAAATGATTTTTTTCAATGACAATTTAGAAAACAAAACAAAACAAAAAAAAAGGCTTTCTATGCCCCACTGAGTGACAGATGGCACACACAGGAGTCAGGAGTGGCCCACAAGCCCAGAGGCCAATATTTTTCTCCCACTGATTGATGTAGTGATTTTTTCAGGTAGATTTTAGAACTCAAATCAAGCAAAAAAATAAATAGGCTTTCTATGGCCCACTGACTGAGAGATGGCACACACAGGAGTCAGGAGTGGCACACAAGCCCTGAGGCCAATATTTTTCTCCCACTGATTGATGTAGTGATTTTTTCAGGTAGATTTTAGAACCCAAATCAAGCAAAAAAATTAATAGGCTTTCTATGGCCCACAATTTGAGAGAGAGAGAGAGATGGCACACCCAGGAGTCAAGACTGGCACACAAGCAGAAAGGGCAATATTAATCTCCCACCTATTTTTTTTTTTTTCAGGGAGACTTTATAAACAAAATAAAATAAAATGATTTTTTCAGGAATAATTTAGAAACCAAATAAACTAAAATGATTTTTTCAATGACAATTTAGAAAACAAATAAAAAAAAAAAAGGCTTTCTATGGCCCACTGAGTGAGTGATGATGCACACAGGAGTCAGGAGTGGCCCACAAGCCCTGAGGCCAATATTTTTCTCCCACTGATTGATGTAGTGATTTTTTCAGGTAGATTTTAGAACCCAAATCAAGCAAAAAAATAAATAGGCTTTCTATGGCCCACTGACTGAGAGATGGCACACACAGGAGTCAGGAGTGGCACACAAGCCCTGAGGCCAATATTTTTCTCCCACTGATTGATGTAGTGATTTTTTCAGGTAGATTTTAGAACCCAAATCAAGCAAAAAAATAAATAGGCTTTCTATGGCCCACTGACTGAGAGATGGCACACACAGGAGTCAGGAGTGCACACAAGCCCTGAGGCCAATATTTTTCTCCCACTGATTGATGTAGTGATTTTTTCAGGTAGATTTTAGAACCCAAATCAAGCAAAAAAATAAATAGGCTTTCTATGGCCCACTGACTGAGAGATGGCACACACAGGAGTCAGGAGTGGCACACCAGCCCTGAGGCCAATATTTTTCTCCCACTGATTGATGTAGTGATTTTTTCAGGTAGATTTTAGAACCCAAATCAAGCAAAAAAATAAATAGGCTTTCTATGGCCCACTGACTGAGAGATGGCACACACAGGGATGGCACTCTAGCAGAAATGCCAATCTTAATCTCCCACAAAAAAAAAAAAAAAAACAGGGACTGTCCTACAATTACTATCTCCCTGCAGTAATCTCAGCCAGGTATGGCAGGCAGCAATAAGGAGTGGACTGATGCACAAATTAAATAAAAAATGTGGACAAACCAAAAAGATAGCTGTGCAGAAAGGAAGGAACAAGAGGATTTGTGCTTTGAAAAAAGCAGTTGGTTTGCACAGCGGCGTACACACAGCAATGCAGCTATCAGGGAGCCTTTTAGGGCAGCCCAATGAGCTACAGCGCTGAGGAAAAAAAAAATGTAGCTTCCACTGTCCCTGCACACCGAAGGTGGTGTTGGGCAGTGGAAATCGCTACAGCACAAGCGGTTTGGTGGTTAATGGACCCTGCCTAACGCTATCCCTGCTTCTGACGAAGCGGCAGCAACCTCTCCCTAAGCTCAGATCAGCAGCAGTAAGATGGCGGTCGGCGGGAACGCCTCTTTATAGCCCCTGTGACGCCGCAGACAGCAAGCCAATCACTGCAATGCCCTTCTCTAAGATGGTGGGGACCAGGACCTATGTCATCACGCTGCCCACACTCTGCGTTCACCTTCATTGGCTGAGAAATGGCGCTTTTCGCGTCATTGAAACGCGACTTTGGCGCGAAAGTCGCGTACCGCATGGCCGACAACGCACAGGGGTGGGATCGGGTTTCATGAAACTCGACTTCGCCAAAAGTTGGCGACTTTTGAAACTGTTCGCTTGCCCTAGAGGGCAAGAATAACTCGGTCAAAATTATTCAGTCCATTACATTTGCTCAGAACAAGGGGATTCCCCTGACCCTCCTTTCTACGGATGCTGAAAAAGCCTTTGACAGAGTGAGTTGGAGGTACATGGAACAGGTGCTAGTCAAGTTTGGCTTTCCTCTTCAATTTGTCCATGCTGTTTTCTCCCTTTATTCCCAGCCTACGGCAAGAGTGAGAATAAACGGCACCCTTTCAAATAGTTTTGACATAAATAACGGCACCAGACAGGGGTGTCCACTGTCCCCTTCTCTGTTTATCTTGGTTATTGAAACACTCTTACAGAGAATTAGACAAGAACCCTCTATATTAGGATTATGGGTAGGCCCTTTAGAATTTAAAATGTTAGCATTTGCTGATAATCTACTCTTCTTGATTACTAACCCTCTCCATGCGTTCCCGGCCATATTGGATGTCTTTCAATTTGGACAGATATCCAATTTTAAAATTAATTCCTCAAAGTCTGAAGCCTTGAACATCTCCCTCCCTCACTCCCAACTAATTGCCCTGCGCTCCCTCACCCCACTCCCATGGTCCTCTAGCTCCATAAAATATTTAGGAACCACGATAACAAGAGACCCCAATAATCTCTTCCAAGCTAACTATAACACACTCCTTAAAAAAGTTGAGAGTTTGACAAAGACCTATTGTTAAGGACCAGCGGAACGCACCAAGTTTAGATGATATGAAACTAGGTGCGTTCGCAGTCCGAGGTCCACCGTGCAGGTAAAGACCCTGCTGCTAGTAAGACGGACTATATGGCGGTACTAAGTATACACACATGGGTTAACTTCACCCTGCGTGAAGGAAGCGATCCTGTTGCGTCACAGGACCGCAGTACCGCACATAGAGCGCGAGCAAGAAGTCAGCGAACTCAACCCCTACTCAGGATTGAAGTTCGATTAGACACTTGCTGGCACAACACCGCAACTGGGTGTGTAAGGAAACTAATAAATAGAATATAAAGGCACGAGAGTGCGTGCGGTGCCGCACTGATGGACGCCACTAACCACCCAGGCTTGGGTAAGGAAAGCGCAGAGGAAGCGCACGGCGCCGTACTGGCGGACACAGCAACTGGACGCTGTGATGTGTGTTACGTGCAGATGGCTAGTCGGGCGCTAGATAGCTACCATCATCCGCGAGCAGTCAACAACACTAGGGAGGGATACTTAGGAGCTTTCATCCATCGACATACATCCATCTACACACACACATTATCAAGACAATACTAGCGCATGGCCGTGCGGTCATGCGCAGTTTATATAGTTGCAGCACAGGAAGCAGCTACAGAAGTTTTGCCCTTTCAGGACCTGCCAAGAGGACCAATGGGATGTGCTGCAGTGCCTGAGCATGTGACCCTCGATCTCCAACAGGAGATCTTGCCCTGGGCATGCTCAGTGTGTGCAAATAAGGACTTAGTCCCAGAGAAGCCCGCTCGCCGCAGATCAGTGCAGGGTACAACAGGAGAGCCAGTAAAGGCAGCAGTAACCCCCTGCACAGAATCAGTCCCA
Organism: Ranitomeya imitator; assembly: GCF_032444005.1. Taxonomy (NCBI): domain Eukaryota; kingdom Metazoa; phylum Chordata; class Amphibia; order Anura; family Dendrobatidae; genus Ranitomeya; species Ranitomeya imitator. The sequence goes on from NC_091282.1 coordinate 526,805,286, forward strand.
GCAAGACGCTGGGAGCGGCGCCTCCACTGAGCAGAGCCCACTGTGGCCGAAGCAGAATGGGAGACCGCAGCAGACACGGATCGAGATTCCCCCTGTGCAGCAGAGGAAACTTGACTCCTAACATTACCCCCCCTCCTAGGGCCCCCCCCCTCCTTGAGCCTCACTACGCTCAAAAGCTGCAATAAGCAGCGGAGCCGAATGTGCTCCACAGGCTTTATCCTCTGGGTCGTGACCCTTCCAGTCCACCAGATAAAATTTCTTGCCATGTACCACCTTGCACCCCACAATAGCATTCACCTCAAACTCATCCGTGGATGAACCCGATGTCCCAGCAGATGACTCAGAAAACCGGGACAAATGAACGGGCTTTAAGAGGGAAACGTGAAAAGTATCGGTGATACCAAGGCGTGGAGGAATAGCCAAACGGTAGACCACAGGGTTGACCTGTTCCAGAACCTTAAACGGGCCAATGTAGCGAGGAGCAAACTTAGTGGACTCAACTCGCAGCCTGATGTTACGGGCGGAGAGCCACACTAAGTCGCCAGGAGCAAAGACCGGAGCGGGGCGCCGGTGTGTATCAGCCGAAACCCTCATTCTCTCCTTGGAGGCCCGGTTGGCATCCTGTGTGCGGTCCCAGATGTCACGTGCCTCCACCGCCCAGTCTGCCACCCTAGAATCGGTGGATGACACGTGCATGGGCACAGGGACATGCGGATGCTGGCCGTAATTAAGGAGAAAAGGAGTCTGACCAGTGGAATCGGCTACGGCGTTGTTCAAGGCAAATTCCGCCCAAGTTGGCAAAGATGCCCAGTCATCCTGCCTAGCAGAGACGAAATGTCGCAAATATGTCACCAGAGTCTGGTTGGTTCTCTCCACCAACCCATTCGTCTCGGGATGGTATGCAGAGGGGAGGTTTAACTCTATGCTGAGTAAACGGCAGAGCTCTCTCCAAAACCGAGACGCGAACTGGGGACCCCGATCGCTGACAATCTTATCAGGCATACCATGCAATCGGAAAACGTGCTTAATGAACAACACCGCCAAGGCCCGTGCAGAGGGTAACCGAGGAAGCGGCACCAAATGCACCATCTTAGAGAAATGGTCGGTGACAACCCAAATAATGGAGCAGCCACGCGACTTGGGTAAGCCCACCACAAAGTCCATCCCGACCATCTCCCAGGGCCTGTCTGCCACCGGTAGAGGATAAAGCAACCCAGCAGGCCGTTGCCGAGGAGACCGATTCTGGGCGCAAGAAACGAACGCCTGAATATAGTCCCTGACATCTCGGGCCATATGCGGCCACCAGTATGTTCTCGCCAAAAGCTCAGATGTCCTCTTGGTCCCAAAATGCCCACCCACTCTGGAGGAGTGAGCCCAAGAGAGAACCTCCGGTCGCAAGTTAGCTGGTACGAAAGTCTTGCCCGGGGGCACAGACTCTAGCGAAACCGGAGCTACAGTTCTCAGGCTCTCAGAAGGGTCAATAAGCCAAGGCTCCTCCTCCTCCGATGACACTACGGAGCGGGAGAGAGCGTCAGCACGAATGTTCTTCTCCCCGGAGAGGAAATGGAGAGTAAAATGAAACCGGGAGAAGAACAGGGACCATCTAGCCTGGCGAGAATTCAGCCGCTGGGCCGTTTGTAGATATACCAAGTTCTTGTGGTCAGTGAAGACTTGGAAGGGAAAGTGAGCTCCCTCCAAGAGATGTCTCCACTCACAAAAAGCCAACTTCATGGCTAGCAACTCCCTGTCCCCGATGGAATAATTCCTCTCCGCTGGTGTGAAGGTCTTGGAGAAGAAGAAGCAAGGATGCTTCCGACCTTGAGCATCCTTTTGGAAAAGGACTGCTCCAGCACCAACGGATGAGGCATCCACCTCCAAGATAAATGGTTTATCAACATCGGGGCGATGTAGGATGGGAGCGCTAGCGAAGTGTGACTTGATCGAGAGAAAGGCTTTGGAGACCTCCTCTGACCCCAACTTGGGATTTGCTCCCTTCTTGGTGAGGGCAACCAAGGGAGCTACCAAAGTTGAGAAGTGTGGAATGAACTGGCGATAGTAATTAATGAACCTCATAAAGCGCTGCACCGCTTTAAGAGAATGGGGTTCCTGCCAGTCCATTACAGCCTGTAGCTTGGCAGGATCCATAGCCAAACCCTGGGCAGAGATGATATAACCAAGGAAAGGCAAGGACTCCTGCTCAAACACACACTTCTCCAACTTGGCGTAGAGGGAGTTTGCCCGTAAGAGGTCGAAGACTTTGCGAACATCTCTCCGATGGGAGTCAATATCTGGAGAGAAGATGAGAATATCATCCAGATAGACTACGACCGAGGTGGGGAGCATATCCCGGAAGATGTCATTCACAAAGTCTTGGAAAACGGCTGGGGCATTACAGAGCCCGAAGGGCATCACCAGATATTCAAAGTGCCCATCCCTGGTGTTAAAAGCCGTCTTCCATTCATCCCCCTCACGGATGCGAATCAGGTTGTAAGCGCCCCGCAGATCTAACTTAGTAAATATTCTCACTCCCCGTAGCCTATCAAACAGCTCAGATATCAGGGGTAATTGGTACTTGTTCTTAACGGTGATGGCGTTAAGACCCCTGTAGTCTATGCACGGACGTAAGTCTCCAGTCTTCTTCTGTACGAAGAAGAACCCAGCCCCTGCCAGTGACACTGACTTCCTAATGAATCCTCTTGCCAGATTCTCTTGGATGTACTGAGACATTGCCTCCGTCTCCGGGAGAGATAACGGATAGACTCGACCCCGGGGAGGCTCAGCACCAGGCAAGAGGTCAATAGGACAGTCATAGGGGCGGTGAGGCGGAAGGGTCTCCGCAGCTCTTTTGGAGAACACGTCTGCATAGGGCCAATAGTGCTTGGGGAGAGAGGAAAGATCTGCGGGTACCTGTGTAGTAGCAACCTGAACGCACTCCCTCTGACATCTACCCTCGCAGGATTTTCTCCATCCCAAAATTCTCCCAGAGGACCACTCAATATGAGGAGAATGGTAGCGAAGCCATGGTATCCCCAACAGGACCTCATCAATTCCCTCAGGAATGACTAATAGGGAGATTATCTCCTGATGTGATGGAGACACAGAAAGCGTGAAAGGAATGGTTTGGTGGGTAATCTGTGAGGGTAGTGTTGACCCATTTACCACTCGAACGGTTACAGGCTTGGCGAGCATCACCAAGGGTATTGCGTGACGCTGGGCAAAAGAGGAAGACAAAAAATTACCCTCTGCCCCAGAATCCACGCATAGCTCGACCATAAGAGTGGATGGGCCTATGGTAGTTGTCCCCTTGAAGGACAACTTTGAGGCAAACGTCGTCGTGTCTAGTGTACCTCCTCCAACTGCCACTAGACGCTGACGTTTCCCCGACCGCTGAGGACCCTTGGAGGCAAGATGTCCTGACTGCTGGCAAACATGACGGACCCTATGTGCACAGGCGGACTGAGATTTGGATCCCGCTCGTGTCACCTCTAAGGCCTCATGTGACTCAGATGCCTGGATTGGAGATTCCAAAGGTTTGGCAAAGGTGGGAGCCAGCCGAAACCTCTGTCTACACTGGGCTCGCTCTAACCTCCGCTCGTGAAAACGGAGGTCAATACAAGTAGAGACAGTTATTAACTCCTCCAGTGTGGCAGGAATCTCCCTAGTGGCCAGAGCGTCCTTAACGTGATCAGCCAGGCCCCTCCAAAATATGGGGATAAGGGCTTTATCCGACCACTCCAGCTCAGAAGCTAAAGTATGGAAGCGGACGGAAAAATGGCTGACCAAGGACTCACCCTGAGTTAATGCCAGTAGTTGGAGCGCTGTGTCATGGGTGACTTGAGGTCCTAAAAAGACCTTTTTCAGAGTGCTCAGAAACAACGGAGCACTCTGCACCACATGATCATCACGCTCCCACAGCGGCGTAGCCCACTCCAACGCCCTGTCCGACAAGAGAGAGACAATAAATCCCACCTTAGCCCGCTCTGTAGAAAAACTTGCAGCCAGGAGCTCGAGGTGGATAGAGCACTGACTCACGAATCCCCTACAAGTTTTGCAATCTCCAGAAAATTTTCCTGGCAACGGGAGGCGAGATAATGTCGGAACAGGGGTGGCAGTGGACAAGGTTGCTGCAGCCACGCTAGCAGCCTGTACAGCAACTGAGGTAACATCCACAGCTGAGGTTGAGCTCTCGAGAGCCGACAACCTACCCTCCAGCTGCTGGATATACCGCCAAGATTGCTGAATGTCCGCCATTTACTAGCCAGACCTTGGCGCTAGTATTATGTTAAGGACCGGCGGAACGCACCAAGTATAGATGATATGAAACTAGGTGCATTCGCAGTCCGAGGTCCACCGTGCAGGTAAAGACCCTGCTGCTAGTAAGACGGACTATATGGCAGTACTAAGTATACACACATGGGTTAACTTCACCCTGCGTGAAGGAAGCGATCCTGTTGCGTCACAGGACCGCAGTACCGCACATAGAGCACGAGCAAGAAGTCAGCGAACTCAACCCCTACTCAGGATTGAAGTTCGATTAGACACTTGCTGGCACAACACCGCAACTGGGTGTATAAGGAAACTAATAAATAGAATATAAAGGCACAAGAGTGCATGCGGTGCCGCACTGACGGACGCCACTAACCACCCAGGCTTGGGTAAGGAAAGCGCAGAGGAAGCGCACGGCGCCGTACTGGCGGACACAGCAACTGGACGCTGTGATGTGTGTTACGTGCAGATGGCTAGTCGGGCGCTAGATAGCTACCATCATCCGCGAGCAGTCAACAACACTAGGGAGGGATACTTAGGAGCTTTCATCCATCGACATACATCCATCTACACACACACATTATCAAGACAATACTAGCGCATGGCCGTGCGGTCATGCGCAGTTTATATAGTTGCAGCACAGGAAGCAGCTACAGAAGTTTTGCCCTTTCAGGACCTGCCAAGAGGACCAATGGGATGTGCTGCAGTGCCTGAGCATGTGACCCTCGATCTCCAACGGGAGATCTTGCCCTGGGCATGCTCAGTGTGTGCAAATAAGGACTTAGTCCCAGAGAAGCCCGCTCGCCGCAGATCAGTGCAGGGTACAACAGGAGAGCCAGAAAAGGCAGCAGTAACCCCCTGCACAGAATCAGTCCCAGCAAAACGCTGGGAGCGGCGCCTCCACTGAGCAGAGCCCACTGCGGCCGAAGCAGAATGGGAGACCGCAGCAGACACGGATCGAGATTCCCCCTGTGCAGCAGAGGAAACTCGACTCCTAACACCTATAACCTACCTATGCTCTCTTGGATGGGACGTATAAGTATTTTTAAAGCATATATAATGCCGATAATCCTATATACATTCAGCATGACCCCCATTGGCGTCCCTAAGACCTTCTTCAGGAATCTAAAATCTATCATCTCGAAATTCATCTGGAATAAAAAACCAGCCAGACTGCCGTATAAATTTCTCTCCCACCCATGCTCTTCAGGTGGGCTGGGGGTACCAGATCTCACCCTATATTTCAAAGCAGTTCAGCTTTCTAGATGGCTAAAAATAGTGTCAAGAGTTGGTAATGGGGATCTAAACAGCATCAATTTAGCATTATTGGGCTCTGAGGGTATTCCCTACCTTTGGTCGCAAGCCAGACCCCCCTTTCACCTTAGACTTGATGAGTTGACCTTAACTACTCTCCGAATCAAACGTCTAGCGATCAACGAGCTTCCAAAGACACCTTCCTCTCTATACTAGCACCCATTTGCACCATTCATTTTCTGCTTGATCCCGATTTTCGAGACCCATTTGGGCTTTGGTCCTCGCTACCGAAGGAATCTTTAAACAGTTATTTTAATAACGATATTCTTTATGGGGGAAACTGGCCTTCAACAGTACTTAACCGCCCAAACAATTTTTTGCAGACTCAACATATTAAAAGAACCTTTAACCAATTTAGATGAAAGTTCCCAACCAAACCCAACCTGTCTTTGCTGGACATTTTAGCCAAGGCTTCTCATCCAAAAATGAGGAACATCTCCAGAATTTATTGGCAACTTTCTACCCCATCTGAGAAATCAAAACCCTCCTTTATTCACTCCTGGGAATTGGAACCTGAGATTAACCTCACAGAAACTCAAATAACTCAAATCCTGACGCATGCAAGAGGCTTCTCCAGATGCATATTACTTCAAGAAAATTCTTACAAAATATTAACTAGGTGGCATCTAACTCCAGCTGAACTTCACCATTTAGGGCTCACAGATTCCAATCTTTGCTGGTGTTGCCACAATTCTCTGGGACACCACACACACATATTTTGGGACTGCTTAAAATTAAAACAATATTGGAAGAATATAAATGACACTCTCCGGAAATTACGAATAATTAAAACCAACCTTCAAGCAATGGAAGTTTTACTTTCTTGTCCAACCCAAAATTTTAGACCAAAAAAACACTGCCTCCTCCCTCTAATGATTTGTGCTGCCAAGTATCTAATCACTCTTCATTGGAGAGACGAATCCCCCCCCCCCCACTTGGTCAGAGTGGTCCTCCAAGGTTAACCAAATTTCCCGTCTGGAGGAGCTCTCTAGCTGGGAGACAGGCAAGCATGATTTATATATTAAGAGATGGACCCCCTGGAGAGAATTGCTAAACCTTTGGCCTATTATCCGTTTTATTCGTTTACTGTTTTTCATCTGGAAAGTTGGTTTGAGAATAGGTTTTGCTTGATTTCCTAACATTGTGTGGATTATATCCTCTAATTTGCTTTACTATTCGAATGTTACTCTCTGTTACCAGATAGTTGTTGTTTTCCCCTTTCTCCTTCTCCCTCCCCCCTCCTTTCTTCCCTTCCCCCCTACATGCCTCCTACAGCCTATCTACCCTTCTTTCTCTTCCCCAAGTCGAAAATTGGAAAATTTCGTCGATTGTCTAGCCATATTTTTCAATTGACTTGTATTGTTTACCTGTACTTTTGACTCTGGTTGGTACTAAAAAAAGAATTTACAAAAAAATAAAATTCCCTTATCGCAGTGCAGATTAGCTGACACAGAGCTCTGTACATTGCGGTGTAGGAAAGACTCTGCTGTTAATCAGGGGGAAAACTCCCTGCACCTCCATGAGGAGTTCCGGCTCTCTGAAAGCTCCAGAGGAGAAACGTGTGCAGTTAACTCCTCGCTACATAATACATAACAACAGACAAGCTCTGTTATTGCCCCAATACATAGGGCACCTATGGCAGGTGTGAAGGACAAAGTTAATATTCAAAAGAACACTGGGGGGAATTAATTCCACAACAGCTGTCAGATTGAAAGAAGTTGCTCTGCTCCTGTAAAGGTACATGATACAGCCAACACAGTTAGTATCCCCAGAGATTTGAGACACTCTTCTTCTCTGAAATCAGAGGTCAGTAACTATAAGGGAACCTGATAAGAAAAGCTACTGGGAAGGAGATGAAAAATAGAAGGTAAAAGTAAGTCAATTACAAGATATATAAGAAAGGGGAATGGGGAATGATACGTGAAAGCACCATTGTTGAATTGGAGTCTGATGAAGAGTCCAAACATTATTCCGCCAAGACAAGCCTGCATAAACAATGCCCTAGTCTAGGTCTAAGAATTCTCCACTCTTCTCAGGAAATTAACATTAAAGTTAATGTATCCCCTCTTGGTCCAGATGCACCAAGCATAATTTAACAGTGCCGGGGAGATTTATCAGAGAATTAGTTATGGCCTCTTCTAGTCAGCTTGAACATAATATTAGTAAAAGACTGGATACTCTACAAAAATGTGTAGATAAAATTAATGTTAAAATGGTAGAAACGGAAAAAAAGTTGATGAGTACATAGTTAAGCGTAATACCCTAGAAAAAGGGCACATTTCTCATAAAGAAGTACAGCAACTGAAATCCAAATTAACGGACATTGATGATAGAAACAGACATAATTACGTCAAGTTCAGAGGCATACCTGAATATATCTCCCCCAAGCATCTAACATCCTTTATTTTAGACTTAATTCTTAAAGCTCATCCATCATCAACAAGCAAATTGGATTTCAAAATGGACAAGGCTACCCAAACCGAAATTCCTCTCCAAAGAAATTTCCAGAAACGTAATGACCAGACTACACTTTTACTTTTATCTTCCTTCTCCATTTGAGAAATCAACATTTTCAAGGACTTATCCAAAGAAACTCTGAAGGTGAGAAAATCCTTTTCGGACTTGACCAACATGCTCAGATCAATGAATATACCATACAAATAGAGATTCCCCACTAAACTTATAATAATCTACAAGGGGAACACCTCTACAAATCAAAATGCAGGAGAAGGGCCGAGAGTTCTTTCTCGGTGCTCATAGCAATCTGGCTATGGCAACCCTAGAGGTCTACTGGAAACCTCTGGTTGTCATGCCAACCCATCGGTGACCCGTGATCATGTGATGGGGTCACCGATGGGCGGGATTAGTGACACACTTCCAGTAAGTGCAAGTTAAATGCCGCTATCAGAAATTGACAGCGACATTTATTATTATTATTATACATTTTTATAGCACCATTTATTCCATGGCGCTTTACATGTGAATACGGGGCAAATATAGACAAATACATTAAACATGTGCAAAAAAAACAAGGCACACAGGTACATAAGGAGGGAGGACCCTGCACGCGAGGGCTCACAGTCTGCAGGGGATGGGTGAGGATACAATAGGAGACTGTTAACTAGTTAACAGTCGTGGGTGGATCGTGATTCCACCCAAGGCTGTTGCGGGTACATGTCAGCTGTATATATCAGCTGATGTGCCTGGAAAGGTGCGAGCTCAGAGTTGGAGACATCAGCGCACTATTACTCGCGATGTCGGAAAGGGGTTAAACGTCGAGGGACTCAAAAGTCCTCTGAAGGGATATCTTGTCTGGAAAGGTGCAAAACTCTGACATAATTGGACTTCAGGAGACTAAAATCTCACCCATCAATCCCATTAAATTTACATATAAAAATTTTCTGCATATCCATAAATCATCCATTGATGATTTAAAAAAAAAAAGACGGTGTTCTAACAGCTATAGAAGACACTTACTTTCCAATTCATATTGGAAATTAAAGATGAATGTCATTTTCCAAATAGCAAAAATTATTTCAGAGAAAATACATCACATGAAATCTCATCCGCAATAGTTTGGAATGCTCATAAAGAGTTCATAAAGGAAATACTCATTCAACTGAACTCCCAATATAATAAACACACAAAAACCAAAACTAAAGAAATTATCAATAAAACTGATAAGGAGGAAAAATCTACACACTTGAAAAATCTAAAACTTAGATTGGAACTCAAATTTTTATTAATTGATATTAATTCTGACAAAATGACTCAATCTGTCAAGGCAAACATTACTTTGAGTATGATAAGATGCTCAAACTAATGGCAAATAAAATTAAGCAACATAGAACGAAAACAAAAATCTCCCATATTAAAAAATCCCACCAAAAGAACATTTTAGAAGAAGTTGCTTTGTACTATCATTCTTTATACAAACTTAAAGATAATTAAGAAACTCCAGAACCTAAAGAAAAAGTTATTGACCGCATTTTGTAGCTAATCAGCTTCCAATGCTTAAGACAAATTATCCTGCTTAAATGCTTCTTTTCAGCTGCGGAAGTCGACTCAGTACTAAGCAAACAAAAAGAAACTAAAGCTCCTGGGCCTGACAGCTTCCCAAATGAATATCATTTAATTTTCAAACACCTTTTATGTGTACCCCTAACCAACTAGCTTAATCAAGCTATGGAGGAAAGTAATTTCTCATCTGAGAATCTTCAAGCAATAATTATAGTGATACTTCAACAAAAAACGAAACCTTCTTTAATCTCAAACTACAGTGCTATATCACTTTTAAATACCAATATTAAAGTTTATGCAAAAATAACTGTAGATAGATTATCAGCAGTAGAGTTGAGCGACCTTGACCTTTTTAGAGTCGAGCCGGGTTTCGCGAAACCCGACTATCTCAAAAGTCGGGTCGAGTGAAATCGGCCGATTATGACGTAAAGTCGGGATCGACCGAAACACGAAACCCAATGCAAGTCAATGGGGCAGCATAGTCGGCAGTGAGTGGGGGCCAGGAAAACACCTAGAGTGCCCATTTTAATGTCAAAACCATCCATTCTTCTTAATGAAGCTTGTCAAGCGTAATTTACCTTATAATAATTGGAAGGCATTTGAAATTGGGGGTCATTTGGCTAAAGTTGTGGTGGGTAGGGCTGGTTCAAGTAATTAGTGGGCCCAGGAAATCTGGACCACGTCACGACAGTGGAGCAGGGAGAGGTAAGTATTTCAACTTTGCAAGTGCTGTGAACCTGAGCAAGCAGGGGGGGCCCACTCGTTGGCATTGGCACTGGCACAGGGCCCCTCAAAGTACAGCGGTGTGTTTGCACGGCGGGGGCGCCTCCCACCGGCAGCAACACTTTTGCGTACTATGAGAGGCCCTGTGCCAGTGACGTCGCCAACTAGTATTCCTCCCCCCACCTGATGAAGGAACCTGCACTTTCATCTGCACCTTCCTCTTTGTCCCCGTGTAAGGTGGTATGGTATGCGGGAAGAGCAACCTGACTTTCAGCAGGGTCACAATGTTGTTGTGTCGCGTGCACGGGGAATGTTGCGTTATGGGTCAATGTACCAGCAGACTCATCTATCACTGGCTGGGCAATGGGCAGGATGAGGAGGAAACACAGATATAGGCCCAAAGAATAAAGTTGGCTAAATGCAGTTCAAAATTGGTAACACAGGAATAACCAGGGGGCATTGCAGTGGAGGACAACTGGAATGAGAGGTTGACACAGAGAGTAGGCCCAAATCAGTAAGTAGTCGAAATGCAGTTCAAAATTGGCAACCGTAGTAAACAGGCGGCACAGCTTTGTTCACTGGAGGAGAACAGCAAGGAGTGGCAGACACCGATAGTAGGCCCCAACCCAACTAGTAGGCCAAATGCAGTCTAACATTAACAACTACTTACCGAGTGCCTGAAAACGGAATTTCAGGACAGGAAACCAGGAGAACAGCAAGGAGCGGCAGACACTGTTAGTAGGCCCCAAACCAACTAGTACGCCAAATGCAGTTGTTCCATTTAACCACAATTTAACGAGAGCCTGAAGATAGAAGCTCAGGAAAGGCAACCTGGAGAACACCTTGGAGTGGAACACACCATCTCTCTCCACCCCATACCCATTTTGTAGGCTTAATGCAGTGTAGTTTTCTACAACTACTAAACGAGAGTCGGAAGACCGAAGCAATGGCAAGGAAACCTGGGGAACACCTTGGAGTGTAACACACCATCTCTCTCCACCCGATACCCATTTTGTAGGCCTAATGCAGTGTAGTTTTCTACAACTACTAAACGAGAGTCGGAAGATCGAAGCAATGGCGAGGAAACCTGGAGAACACCTTGGAGTGTAACACACCATCTCTCTCCACCCCATAGCCAATTTGGAGGCCTAATGCAGTGTAGTTTCCAACAACTACTAAACGAGAGCATTAAGATCGAAGCTCTGGAAAGGCAACCTGGAGAACACCTTGGAGTGTAACACACCATCTCTCTCCACCCGATACCCATTTTGTAGGCCTAATGCAATGTAGTTTTCTACAACTACTGAACGAGAGTCGGAAGACCGAAGCAATGGCAAGGAAACCTGGGGAACACCTTGGAGTGTAACACACCATCTCTCTCCACCCGATACCCATTTTGTAGGCCTAATGCAGTGTAGTTTTCTACAACTACTAAACGAGAGTCGGAAGACCGAAGCAATGGCAAGGAAACCTGGGGAACACCTTGGAGTGTAACACACCATCTCTCTCCACCCGATACCCATTTTGTAGGCCTAATGCAGTGTAGTTTTCTACAACTACTAAACGAGAGTCTGAAGACCGAAGCAATGGCAAGGAAACCTGGGGAACACCTTGGAGTGTAACACACCATCTCTCTCCACCCGATACCCATTTTGTAGGCCTAATGCAGTGTAGTTTTCTACAACTACTAAACGAGAGTCGGAAGACCGAAGCAATGGCAAGGAAACCTGGGGAACACCTTGGAGTGTAACACACCATCTCTCTCCACCCGATACCCATTTTGTAGGCCTAATGCAGTGTAGTTTTGTACAACTACTAAACGAGAGTCAGAAGACCGAAGCAATGGCAAGGAAACCTGGGGAACACCTTGGAGTGTAACACACCATCTCTCTCCACCCCATAGCCAATTTGGAGGCCTAATGCAGTGTAGTTTCCAACAACTACTAAACGAGAGCATTAAGATCGAAGCTCTGGAAAGGCAACCTGGAGAACACCTTGGAGTGTAACACACCATCTCTCTCCACCCGATACCCATTTTGTAGGCCTAATGCAGTGTAGTTTTCTACAACTACTAAACGAGAGTCGGAAGACCGAAGCAATGGAAAGGAAACCTGGGGAACACCTTGGAGTGTAACACACCATCTCTCTCCACCCGATACCCATTTTGTAGGCCTAATGCAGTGTAGTTTTGTACAACTACTAAACGAGAGTCGGAAGACCGAAGCAATGGCAAGGAAACCTGGGGAACACCTTGGAGTGTAACACACCATCTCTCTCCACCCCATACCCAATTTGTAGGCCTAATGCAGCCTACTTTCCGACAACTACTAAACGAGAGCATGAAGATCGAAGCTCAGGAAAGGCAACCTGGGGAACACCTTGGAGTGTAACACACCCTCTCTCTACACCACGGAAGGGCTGATTCTTAGGAAGGAAGGCTGTCGGAAAGAAGCAGGGCGCGTCCGAGGGTGATTATATTCTTATTAGGTATATACTCACCCTCGGACGCGCCCTGCTTCTTTATTTGTAATGAATGTTTATTTGCAATGTGGTTTTGACTTACTCTATTTTTTTGGTAAATAATGATTTTATTATTTTCATTGTTTTGCATCTTCTTGGCAATAATATAAAGAAGACGCGACAGGACAACACTCGGTGGATGCCATATCTGTGTTTTAAATTGAAAAAAACTTTCAGTTAACTACTTGCAGGAGAAAGTTATTGTAGCTGGTGGCCATTTTTAGTACTGTACCAGATTTTTGTTGTATGTGTTTGTTTTTAATGTTAAAATGTCTGCATTTGATATCTCTCCAGTATTTTCTTTTTTATAAGCAAAATACTTATTTTTATATTTTCTGATGTTGGTTCAAGGGGTACACGGGCAGCAGTAGACAGGTCAGTGGAGGCCTAGTGGAAGGAGGGACCGCAGACAGGCTTCGAAGGCCTAATATAATAAATTAGGCTTGCTGTCGGCAATTTTAAATTGGTTCCAGGGGAACACGGGCGGCAGTAGCCAGGTCAGTGTAGTAGTAGTGGAAAGAACGGGCCGCAGACAGGCTTCGAAGGCCTAACATAACAAAAATTGGGCTGTAGGCAATTTAAAATTGGTTCCAGGGGAACACGGACAGCAGTAGACAGGTCAGTGGAGGCCTAGTGGAAGGAGGGACCGCAGACAGGCTTCGAAGGCCTAATATAATAAATTGGGCTTGCTGTCGGCAATTTTAAATTGGTTCCAGGGGAACACGGGCGGCAGTAGCCAGGTCAGTGTAGTAGTAGTGGAAAGAACGGGCCGCAGACAGGCTTCGAAGGCCTAACATAACAAAAATTGGGCTGTAGGCAATTTAAAATTGGTTCCAAGGGAACACGGACAGCAGTAGACAGGTCAGAGGAGGCCTAGTGGAAGGAGGGACCGCAGACAGGCTTCGAAGCCCTAACATAATAAATTGGGCTTGCTGTCGGCAATTTTAAATTGGTTCCAGGGGAACACGGGCGGCAGTAGCCAGGTCAGTGTAGTAGTAATGGAAAGAACGGGCCGCAGACAGGCTTCGAAGGCCTAACATAACAAAAATTGGGCTGTAGGCAATTTAAAATTGGTTCCAGGGGAACACGGGCAGCAGTAGACAGGTCAGTGGAGGCCTAGTGGAAGGAGGGACCGCAGACAGGCTTCGAAGCCCTAACATAATAAATTGGGCTGGCTGTAGGCAATTTAAAATTGGTTCCAGGGGAACACGGGCAGCAGTAGACAGGTCAGTGGAGGCCTAGTGGAAGGAGGGACCGCAGACACGCTTCGAAGGCCTAACATAATAAATTGGGCTGGCTGTAGGCAATTTTAAATTGGTTCCAGGGGAACACGGGCAGCAGTGGCCTGGTCAGTGTAGTAGTACTGGAAAGAACGGGCCGCAGACAGGCTTCGAAGGCCTAACATAACAAAAATTGGGCTGTAGGCAATTTAAAATTGGTTCCAGGGGAACACGGGCAGCAGTAGACAGGTCAGTGGAGGCCTAGTGGAAGGAGTGACCGCAGACAGGCTTCGAAGGCCTAACATAAGAAAAATGTCAATACAATGGTATTGACAGTGCCAGGCATTGAAGGATGTCAGTGTATAGACTAAACATTGGTGGAGCTGTGAGAGAAAATTTTGCAAGTGGTAGAGCACTGTTTGAGCTGGGGGGGGGGACTGTCTTGTGGCCGGCGGTACAGGCCCAGGGCCCCTCATATTACAACGGTGTGTCTGACGTTGGGTGCGCACCACCACCGCCAGACACTTTATTGTACTATGAGGGACCTAGTGGCAGTGCCGTCGGCCAAAAGCGGGCACACCCACCTCCTCAGACAAACAGTACTCTCACGGGTGCTGGCGCCAAGTGGCGATACCACGGCCCCGTGTGGGGACTTTGGCCATTTAGGGAGGTGTTAACATGTCGGATGCTGGACAATCAGGTGCTGCAAATTACGAGATTGGAAAAGTCGTTCAGAATAGTCCACAGGCAAGACCTTTACATAGGAAAGCTAGGTGTCAGCCGGGCAAGGTGGGGCAAAAGATTTTGAAATCCAGTTGTGGTTCATTTTAATGAAGGTTAGATCATCTACATTTTGGGTAGCCAGACGAGTCCTTTTTTCTGTTAGTATTGAACCTGCAGCACTGAATACTCTTTCTGATAGGACACTAGCTGCCGGGCAAGCAAGCTCCTGCAATGCATATTCTGCCAATTCTGGCCAGGTGTCTAATTTTGATGCCCAGTAATCAAATGGGAATGACGGTTGAGGGAGAACGTCGATAAGGGATGAAAAATAGTTAGTAACCATACTGGACAAATGTTGTCTCCTTTCACTTTGAATTGATGCTGCAGTACCTGTCCTGTCTGCGGTCATAGCAAAATCGCTCCACAACCTGGTCAGAAAACCCCTCTGGCCAACGCCACTTCTGATTTCTGCCCCTCTAACACCTCTGGTCTGCTGGCCCCTGCAGCTCGTGTTAGAACGATCACGGGCGCTGTGTGCAGGGAATGCCAGAAGCAAACGGTCAACAAGAGTTGATTGTTTGGTTGCTAATATTAGTTCCAAGTTCTCATGTGGCATTATATTTTGCAATTTGCCTTTATAGCGAGGATCAAGGAGGCAGGCCAACCAGTAATTGTCATCGTTCATCATTTTTGTTATGCGTGTGTCCCTTTTGAGGATACGTAAGGCATAATCCGCCATGTGGCCCAAAGTTCCAGTTCTCAAATCTGTGGTTGTGGTTGGTTGAGGGGCAGTTTCAGGCAAATCCACGTCACTTGTGTCCCTCCAAAAACCAGAACCCGGCCTTGCCGCGCCAACAATTTCCACTGGCCCCGGAAAAGCTTCCTCATTAAAAATATAATCATCCCCATCATCCTCCTCGTCCTCCTCCTCCTGTTCGCCCGCTACCTCGTCCTGTACACTGCCCTGGCCAGACAATGGCTGACTGTCATCAAGGCTTTCCTCTTCCTCAGCTGCAGACGCCTGATCCTTTATGTGCGTCAAACTTTGCATCAGCAGACGCATTAGGGGGATGCTCATGCTTATTATGGCGTTGTCTGCACTAACCAGCCGTGTGCATTCCTCAAAACACTGAAGGACTTGACACATGTCTTGAATCTTCACCACTGCACACCTGACAACTCCATGTCTGCCATCCTACTGCCTGCCCGTGTATGTGTACACACAGTCTCTGAAGCATGTGCAGTGTTGAGTTCCACCTTGTTGCAACGTCTATGATTAGGCGATGCTGGGGAAGGTTCAAAGAACGCTGATAGGTCTGCATACGGCTGGAGTGTACGGGCGAACGGCGGATATGTGAGCAAAGTCCACGCACTTTGAGGAGCAGGTCGGATAACCCCGGATAACTTTTCAGGAACTACTGCACCACCAGGTTTAAGGTGTGAGCCAGGCAAGGAATGTGTTTCAGTTGGGAAAGGGAGATGGCAGCCATGAAATTCCTTCCGTTATCACTCACTACCTTGCCTGCCTCAAGATCTACAGTGCCCAGCCACGACTGCGTTTCTTTCTGCAAGAACTCGGACAGAACTTCAGCGGTGTGTCTGTTGTCGCCCAAACACTTCATAGCCAATACAGCCTGCTGACGTTTGCCAGTAGCTGCCCCATAATGGGAGACCTGGTGTGCAACAGTGGCAGCTGCGGATGGAGTGTTTGTGCGACTGCGGTCTGTGGACGAGGTCTCGCTTCTGCAGGAGGACGAGGAGGAGGAGGAGGGGGTGCGAACGGCTACAGCCAACTGTTTCCTAGACCGTGAGCTAGGCAGAACTGTCCCAAACTTGCTGTCCCCTGTGGACCCTGCATCCACCACATTTACCCAGTGTGCCTTGATGGACACGTAACGTCCCTGGCCATGCCTACTGGTCCATGCATCTGTTGTCAGGTGCACCTTTGTGCTCACAGATTGCCTGAGTGCATGGACGATGCGCTCTTTAACATGCTGGTGGAGGGCTGGGATGGCTTTTCTGGAAAAAAAGTGTCGACTGGGTAGCTCGTAGCGTGGTACAGCGTAGTCCATCAGGGCTTTGAAAGCTTCGCTTTCAACTAACCGGTAGGGCATCATCTCTAACGAGATTAGTCTAGCTATGTGGGCGTTCAAACCCTGTGTACGCGGATGCGAGGCTAAGTACTTCCTTTTTCTAACCATAGTCTCATGTAGGGTGAGCTGGACTGGAGAGCTGGAGATCGTGGAACTAGCGGGGGTGCCGGTGGACATGGCAGACTGAGAGACGGTGGGAGATTGTATTGTTGCCGCCGGTGCCCTAGATGCAGTGTTTCCTACTACGAAACTGGTGATTCCCTGACCCTGACTGCTTTGGCCTGGCAAAGAAACCTGCACAGATACTGCAGGTGGTGCAGAAAATGGTGGCCCTACACTGCCGGAAGGGATGTTGCGTTGATGACTAGCTTCATTGGCCGAGGGTGCTACAACCTTAAGGGACGTTTGGTAGTTAGTCCAAGCTTGCAAATGCATGGTGGTTAAATGTCTATGCATGCAACTTGTATTGAGACTTTTCAGATTCTGCCCTCTGCTTAAGGTAGTTGAACATTTTTGACAGATGACTTTGCGCTGATCAATTGGATGTTGTTTAAAAAAATGCCAGACTGCACTCTTTCTAGCATCGGATACCTTTTCAGGCATTGCAGACTGAGCTTTAACCGGATGGCCACGCTGTCCTCCAACAGGTTTTGACTTTGCCACGCGTTTTGGGCAAGATACGGGCCCGGCAGATGGAACCTGTTGCGATGTTGATGCCTGCTGCGGCCCCTCCTCCTCCGCTTCAGAACTGCTGCCGCCTGCACCCTGTTCCCCCAATGGCTGCCAATCGGGGTCAAGAGCTGGGTCATCTATTACCTCTTCTTGTAGCTCGTGTGCAACTTCGTCTGTGTCACCGTGTCGGTCGGTGGTATAGCGTTCGTGATGGGGCAACATAGTCTCATCAGGGTCTGATTCTTGATCAGCACCCTGCGAGGGCAATGTTGTGGTCTGAGTCAAAGGACCAGCATAGTAGTCTGGCTGTGGCTGTGCATCAGTGCACTCCATGTCAGATTCAACTTGTAATGGGCATGGACTGTTAACTGCTTCACTTTCTAAGCCAGGGACGGTATGTGTAAAGAGCTCCATGGAGTAACCCGTTGTGTCGCCTGCTGCATTCTTCTCTGTTGTTGTTTTTGCTGAAGAGGACAAGGAAGCGACTTGTCCCTGACCGTGAACATCCACTAACGACGCGCTGCTTTTACTTTTACCAGTTTCACGAGAGGAGGCAAAAGAGCTAGAGGCTGAGTCAGCAAGATAAGCCAAAACTTGCTCTTGCTGCTCCGGCTTAAAAAGCGGTTTTCCTACTCCCAGAAAAGGGAGCGTTCGAGGCCTTGTGTAACCAGACGACGAACCTGGCTCCACAGCTCCAGACTTAGGTGCAATATTTTTTTTCCCACGACCACCTGATGCTCCACCACTACCACTACCCTCATTACCAGCTGACAATGAACGCCCCCGGCCACGACCTCTTCCACCAGACTTCCTCATTATTTTAAAAACGTTACCAAACTAACGGTATTTGTTGCTGTCACACAACTTACACGGTGAGCAATAACTTCAGTATGATTTAGCTACCCCTTTACAGGTGGGTGAGACCACAACTAAAATCAGGCACAATGTTACACACTCTGTTGTTGGTGGCAACAAATGAGAGAGATGCCACACACGCAGGACTGTCACTGAAGCGCAAATGTAAATATTAATCTCCCACTGATTTGATTTTTTTTTTTTTTTCAGGGAGACTTTAGAAAAAAAAAATACAAAAAAATGAATTTTTCAGGAAGAATTTAGAAACAAAATAAAATAAAATGATTGTTTCAGGGAGAATTTAGAAAACAAATAAAAAAAAAATAGGCTTTGTAGGGCCCACTGAGTGAGAGAGGACGCACACAGGAGTCAGGAGTGGCACACAAGCCCAGAGGCCAATATTTATCTCCCACTGATTGATTTATTGATTTTTTCAGGTAGAATTTAGAACCCAAATCTACCAAAAAAATAAATAGGCTTTCTATGGCCCACTATTTGTGAGAGAGATGGCACGCTCAGGACTGGCACACAAGCCCAGGGGCCAATATTAATCTCCCACTTTTTTTTTTTTTTTCCAGGGAAAATTTATAAACCCAATAAAAAAAATAATAAATAGGCTTTCTATGGCCCACTATGTGAGAGAGAGAGATGGCACGCTTAGGACTGGCACACAAGCCCAAAGGCCAATATTAATCTCCCACTGATTGATTTATTGATTTTTTCAGGTAGAATTTAGAACCCAAATCAACCAAAAAAATAAATAGGCTTTCTATGGCCCACTATTTGTGAGAGAGATGGCACGCTCAGGACTGGCACACAAGCCCAGAGGCCAATATTAATCTCCCACTTTTTTTTTTTTTCCAGGGAAAATTTATAAACCCAATAAAAAAAATAATAAATAGGCTTTCTATGGCCCACTATCTGAGAGAGAGAGATGGCACGCTTAGGACTGGCACACAAGCCCAAAGGCCAATATTAATCTCCCACTGATTGATTTATTGATTTTTTCAGGTAGAATTTAGAACCCAAATCAAGCAAAAAAATTAATAGGCTTTCTATGGCCCACTGAGTGAGAGATGGCACACACAGGAGTCAGGAGTGGCACACAAGCCCTGAGGCCAATATTTTTCTCCCACTGATTGATGTTGTGATTTTTTCAGGTAGATTTTGGAACCCAAATCAAGCAAAAAAATAAATAGGCTTTCTATGGCCCACTGAGTGAGAGATGGCACACACAGGAGTAAGGAGTGGCACACAAGCCCTGAGGCCAATATTTTTCTCCCACTGATTGATGTAGTGATTTTTTCAGGTAGATTTTAGAACCCAAATCAAGCAAAAAAGTAAATAGGCTTTCTATGGCCCACTGAGTGAGAGATGACACAGACAGGGATGGCACTCTAGCAGAAATGCCAATTTTAATCTCCCACAAAAAAAAAAAAAAAAGGAACTGTCCTTCAATTACTATCTCCCTGCAGTAATCTCAGCCAGGTATGGCAGGCAGCAATAAGGAGTGGACTGATGCACAAATTAAATAAAAAGTGTGGACAAACAAACAAGATAGCTGTGCAGAAAGGAAGGAACAAGAGGATTTGTGCTTTGAAAAAAGCAGTTGGTTTGCACAGCGGCGTACACACAGCAATGCAGCTATCAGGGAGCATTCTAGGGCAGCCCAATGAGCTACAGCGCTGAGGAAAAAAAAAAAATGTAGCTTCCACTGTCCCTGCACACCGAAGGTGGTGTTGGGCTGTGGAAATCGCTACAGCACAAGCGGTTTGGTGGTTAATGGACCCTGCCTAACGCTATCCCTGCTTCTGACGAAGCGGCAGCAACCTCTCCCTAAGCTCAGATCAGCAGCAGTAACATGGCGGTCGGCGGGAACGCCCCTTTATAGCCCCTGTGACGCCGCGGACAGCAAGCCAATCACTGCAATGCCCTTCTCTAAGATGGTGGGGACCAGGACCTATGTCATCACGCTGCCCACACTCTGCGTTTACCTTCATTGGCTGAGAAATGGCGCTTTTCGCGTCATTGAAACGCGACTTTGGCGCGAAAGTCGCGTACCGCATGGCCGATCCCGCACAGGGGTCGGATCGGGTTTCATGAAACCCGACTTTGCCAAAAGTCGGCGACTTTTGAAAATGAACGACCCGTTTCGCTCAACCCTAATCAGCAGTACTTCTTAACTTGATACATACAGATCAACCTCTCCGGACCGGACCTCTCCTCCTTGCTTACCAAAATCCCGCACTGTCTGTCTGCCATTTCAGCCTTCTTTTCTGCTCGCTTTCTACAACTGAACATGGACAAAACAGAATTCATCATCTTTCCCCCATCTCACTCTACCCCTCCACCACATCTATCCATCAATGTCAATGGCTGCTCACTATCCCCAGTCCCACACGCCCGGTGTCTCGGGGTGATCCTCGACTCTGCCCTCTCTTTCAAGCCACATATCCAAGCCCTTGCCTCCTCCTGTCGTCTCAAACTCAAAAATATTTCCCGGATCCGTGCTTTCCTTGACCGCAACACTGCAAAAACGCTAGTGCATGCCCTTATCATCTCCCGCCTCGACTACTGCAACCTCCTACTCTCTGGACTCCCCTCTAGCACTCTGGCACCACTCCAATCCATCCTACACTCTGCTGCCCGACTAATCCACCTGTCCCCCCGCTATTCCCCAGCCTCTCCCCTGTGTCAAGCCCTTCACTGGCTTCCTATCGCCCAGAGACTCCAGTTCAAAACCCTCACACTGACATACAAAGCCATCCACAACCTGTCTCCTCCATACATCTGTGACATGGTCTCCCGGTACCTACCTACACGCGACCTCCGATCCTCCCAAGACCTCCTTCTCTACTCCCCTCTCATCTCTTCTTCCCATAACCGCATCCAAGACTTCTCCCGTGCTTCCCCCATACTCTGGAACTCTCTACCCCAACACATCAGACTTGTGCCTACCATAGAAACCTTCAAAAAGAACCTGAAGACTCATCTCTTCTGACAAGCCTACAGCCTGCAGTGATCCTCAACCTACTGAACAGCCGCACAGCCAGCTTTTCCCTCTCCTAGTGTATCCTCACCCACCCCCTGCAGACTGTGAGCCCTCGCGGGCAGGGTCCTCCCTCCTTATGTACTCGTGTGCCTTGTTATCTGCTCATGTTTAATGTATTTGTCTATATTTGCCCCGTATTCACATGTAAAGCGCCATGGAATAAATGGCGCTATAAAAATGTATAATAATAATAATAATAATCAAATAGGGTTTGTAAAAGGTAGGCAAACCATAGTTGGCGCTAGGAAAGCTATAGACGTAATTTCATTTATAGAAAATAATAAAAATCCAATTGTTAATGATATTTCTAGATGCCTTCAACCGGATAGATTTGGCTTTGGTGGATCAGTCTTCAAAGCTATTTCTGCTTTGTATGCCCATCCATCAAATAAAGTCATTGTAGATAAACTCCCATTCAATTTTATTTAATACTAGCTGAAGAGCCCGGCGTTGCCTGGGCATAGTAAATATCTGTGGTTAGTTATAGCACGTCACTTCTCTTATTTTCCCATCACTCCTCTCATTTTCCCAATCACATCTTTAATTTTCCCCCTCACATCTCTCATTTTCTCCCTCACACCTCTCATTTTCTCCCTCACTCCTCATTCCCGCCTAACACTTGTCATTTCGACCTCATTTTCCGATCACTACACTATTTTCCCTCACTCCTCTCATTTTGCACTCACACCTTTTCATTTTCACCTCACACCTCTCATTTTCACCTCAGTATATACATGTTTGTCATCTCCCTTATATATAGTATACACCTGTATGTCATCTCCTGTATATAGTATATACCTGTATGTCATCTCCCCTGTATATAGTATATACCTGCTGTGTGTCATCTCCCCTGTATATAGTATATACCTGTATGTCATCTCCTCCTATATATAGTAAATACCTGTATGTCATCTCCTCCTATATATAGTATATACCTGTATGTCCTCTCCTCCTATATATAGTATATACCTGTATGTCATCTCCTTCTATATATAGTATATGCCTGTATGTCATCTCCTCCTGTATATAGTATATACCTGTGTGTCATCTCCCCTGTATATAGTATATATCTGTGTGTCATCTCCTCCTGTATATAGTATATACCTGTATGTCATCTTCTATATATAGCATATACCTGTATGTCATCTCCTCCTGTATATAGTATATACCTGTAGGTAATCTGCTCCTGTATATAGTATATACCTGTGTGTCATCTCCTCCTGTATATAGTATATACCTGTATGTCATCTCCTCCTGTATATAGTATGTACCTGTATGTCATCTCCTCCTCTATATAGTATATACCTGTGTGTCATCTCTCCTGTATATAGTATATATCTGTGTGTCATCTCCCCTGTATATAGTATATACCTGTGTGATCTCCTGTATTAGACCTCGTTAACACGTTATTTGCTCAGTATTTTTACCTCAGTATTTGTAAGATAAATTGGCAGCCTGATAGATCCCCAGCCAACAGGAAGCCCTCCCCCTGGCAGTATATATTAGCTCACACATACACATAATAGACAGGTCATGTGACTGACAGCTGCTGTATTTCCTATATGGTGCATTTGTTGCTCTTGTAGTTTGTCTGCTTATTAATCAGATTTTTATTTTTGAAGGCTAATACCAGACTTGTGTGTGTTTTAGGGCGAGTTTCGTCTGTCAAGTTGTGTGTGTTGAGTTGTGTGTGGCGACATGCATGTAGCGACTTTTGTGAGATGAGTTTTGTGTGGCAACATGCGTGTAGCAACTTTTTGTGTGTCGAGTTGCATGTGACAGGTTAGTGTAGCAAGTTGTGTGCAGCAAGTTTTGCGCATGGCGAGTTTTGCACGTGGTGAGTTTTATGTCTGGTGCCTTTTGAGTATGTGCAAGTTTTGTGTGAGGCAACTTTTGCATGTGTTGCAAATTTTGTGCATGTGGCAATTTTTCCGCGTGTGCAAGTTTTGCGTGTGGCGAGTTTTCCATGAGGTGAGTATTGCACTTGTGGCGAGTTTTGCGTGAGCCTAGTTTTTGCATGTGGCGAGTTTTGCGCGTGGTGAGTTTTGAGCGGCGACTTTTGTGTTTCGACTTTTATGTGGCGATGTTGGTGTATGTGTGGTGAAATGTGTGCTGAGGGTGGTATATGTGTTCAAGCACGTGGTAGTGTGTGGCGCATTTTGTGTGTGTGTTCATATCCCCATGTGTGGTGAGTATTTCATGTCGGGGCCCCACCTTAGCAACTGATCGGTATATACTCTTTGGCGCCATCACTCTCATTCTTTAAGTCCCCCTTGTTCACATCTGGCAGCTATCAATTTGCCTCCAACACTTTTCCTTTCACTTTTCCCCATTATGTAGATAGGGGAAAAATAGTTTGGTGAATTGGAAAGCGCGGGGTTAAAATTTCACCTCACAACGTAGCCTATGACGCTCTCAGGGTCCAGACGTGTGACTGTGCAAAATTTTGTTTCTGTAGCTGCGACGCCTCCAACACTTTTCCTTTCACTTTTTTCCCCATTATGTAGATAGGGGCAAAATTGTTTGGTGAATTGGAAAGCGCGGGGTTAAAATTTCACCTCACAACGTAGCCTATGACACTCTCAGGGTCCAGACGTGTGACTGTGCAAAATTTTGTTGCTGTAGCTGCGACGCTTCCAACACTTTTCCTTTCACTTTTTTCCCCATTATGTAGATAGGGGCAAAATTGTTTGGTGAATTGGAACGCGCGGGGTTAAAATTTCACCTCACAACGTAGCCTATGACGCTCTCAGGGTCCAGACGTGTGACTGTGCAAAATTTTGTTTCTGTAGCTGCGACGCCTCCAACACTTTTCCTTTCACTTTTTTCCCCATTATGTAGATAGGGGCAAAATTGTTTGGTGAATTGGAACGCCCGGGGTTAAAATTTCGCCTCACAACGTAGCCTATGACGCTCTCGGGGTCCAGACGTGTGACTGTGCAAAATTTTGTGGCTGTAGCTGCGACGGTGCAGATGCCAATCCCGGACATACACACACACACACATACACACATTCAGCTTTATATAGTAGATTTCCAATGGTACAAGGCACTGATATCCACTTTTACCGATTCTTTTTATACTTACAGTCTTGCTCGAAAGTGTTGGAATCCTTGAAATTGTTCCAAAAAATCAAGTATTTCTCTTAGAAAATTATTGCAATGACACATGTTTTATTATACACATGTTTATTATCTTTCTGTGCATTGAAACAGCACAAAAAACAGAAAAAAAGGCAAATTGGACATAATTTCTCACAAAGCCCCAAAAATGATCTGAACAAAATTGTTGGCACCCTCAATTTAATATTTTCCAGCACATCCTTTAGAATAGATAACTGATATGAATCGCTTCCTATAACCATTTGCAAGCTTCTTACACATCTCACAGTTGGAATTTTGGACCACTCTTCTTTTACAAAGTGCTCCAGGTCTCTCATATTTGAAGAGTGATTTGTCCTAACAGCAATTTTAAGATCTCTCCACAGCTATTCAATGGGATTTAGATCCATACTCATTGCTGGCCATTTCCAAACTCTCCAGCACTTTGTTTCCATCCATTTCTAGGTGCTTCTTGAAGTGTGTTTTCCTGCTGGATAGGACTCAAACTCAGCCTTCTGACACTGAGCACTACATTGCAATCCAAAATCCTCTGGTAATCTTAAGATTTCATGATGCCTTGCACACAGTCAAAGCACCCAGTGCCAGATACACCAAAACAACCCCAAAACATCTTTGAACCTCTACCATATTTGACTGTAGGTACTGTGCTATTTTCTTTGTAGGCTTCATTCCGTTTTAGGCAATCTGTAGAATGATGTGCTTTACCAAACAGCTCTATCTTGGTTTCATTTGTCCACAAGACACTTTTCCAAAAGGATTTTTGCTTACTCACATATATTTTGTCAAACTGTAAGCAAGCTTTTTTATGTATCTGTGCCAGCAGTGGGGTCTTCCTGGGTCTTCTGCCAAAGCATTTAATTTAATTAAAATGTCAACGGATAGTTTGCGCTGACACTGATGCACCCAGAGTCTGCAGGACAGTTTGAATTTTTTTGGAACTTGAGAGGGATTGCTTATTTACCATCCAGACTATCCTACCTTGCAACCTTTCATTAATTTTTCACTGCCATCTACGTCCAGTGAAATTAGCTACTATGCAATGTGATGTAAACTTCTTGACTATATTGTGCACCGTGGGCAATGGAACATCAAGATCTCTGGAGATAGACTTGTAACCTTGAGATATTTTTGAACAATTTTGGTTCTCAAGTCCTCAGTCAGTTTTTCTTATCATATTTCTGTCCTCCATGTTTAGTATGGCACAACCAGACACACAATGCAAAGACTGAGTCGCCTTCTCCTCTTTTCATCTGATTTCAGGTTTGATTTTTACATTACCTACACCTCTTATGTACAGGTGAGTTTAACCCCTTCATGTCCAGTTTTGGGCACCGGTGCTCAGGAAGGATATAATGGAACTAGAGAGAGTACAAAGGAGGGCAACAAAATTAATAAAGGGGATGGGAGAACTACAATACCCAGATAGATTAGCAAAATTAGGATTATTTAGTCTAGAAAAAAGACGACTGAGGGGCGATCTAATAACCATGTATAAGTATATAAGGGGACAATACAAATATCTCGCTGAGGATCTGTTTATACCAAGGAAGGTGACGGGCACAAGGGGGCATTCTTTGCGTCTGGAGGAGAGAAGGTTTTTCCACCAACATAGAAGAGGATTCTTTACTGTTAGGGCAGAGAGAATCTGGAATTGCTTGCCTGAGGAGGTGGTGATGGCGAACTCAGTCGAGGGGTTCAAGAGAGGCCTGGATGTCTTCATGGAGCAGAACAATATTGTATCATACAATTATTAGGTTCTGTAGAAGGACGTAGATCTGGGGATTTATTATGATGGAATATAGGCTGAACTGGATGGACAAATGTCTTTTTTTGGCCTTACTAACTATGTTACTATGTTACTATGTTAAGTCGCGGCCCTTTTTCATTTTTGCATTTTATTTTTTCACTTCCCTCCTTCCCTGAGCCATAACTTTTTTATTTTTCCGTCAATATGGTCATGTGAGGGCTTATTTTTTGCGGGACAAGTTGTACTTTTGAACGACACCATTGGTTTTACCACGTCTTTTACTAGAAAACGGGAAAAAAATTCCAAGTGCGGTGAAATTGCAAAAAAAGTGCAATCCCACACTTGTTTTTTGTTTGGCTTGACTAGGTTATTTTTTATCTAAGTGGTGAAAAAAAATTCCAAACTTTGCTAAAAAAAAAAAAAAGTGCGATTTTCCGATACCCGTAGCGTCTCCATTTTTCGTGATCTGGGCTTGGGTGAGGGCTTATTTTTGGCGTGCCAAGCTGATGTTTTTAATGATACCATTTTTGCGCAGATACGTTCTTTTGATCGCCGGTTATTGCATTTTAATGCAATGTCGCGGCGACCAAAAAAACGTAATTCTGGCATTTCGGATTTTTTTCTCGCTACGCCGTTTAGCGATTAGGTTAATGCTTTTTTTAATTGATAGATCGGGCGATTCTGAACACGGCGATACCAAATATGTGTATGTTTGATTTTTTTTTTATTGTTTTATTTAGGATGGGGCGAAAGGGGGGTGATTTAAACTTTTATATTTTTTATATTTTTTTCATATTTTTAAAAACATTTTTTTTTTACTTGTGCCATGCTTCAATAGCTTCCATGGGAGGCTAGAAGCTGGCATAGCCTGATCGGCTCTGCTACATAGCAGCGATCATCAGATCGCTGCTATGTAGCTGAAATGCAGGTGTGCTGTGAGCGCCGACCACAGGGGGGCGCTCACAGCAGGCCTGCATCAGTAACCATAGAGGTCTCAAGGACCTCTATGGTTACCTTCCTGATGCATCGCCGACCCCCGATCAGTTCATAAAGGAAATACTCATTCAACTGATCTCCCAATATAATAAACACACAAAAACCAAAACTAAAGAAATTATCAATAAAACTGATAAGGAGGAAAAATCTACACACTTGAAAAATCTAAAACTTAGATTGGAACTCAAATTTTTATTAATTGATATTAATTCTGACAAAATGACTCAATCTGTCAAGGCAAACATTACTTTGAGTATGATAAGATGCTCAAACTAATGGCAAATAAAATTAAGCAACATAGAACGAAAACAAAAATCTCCCATATTAAAAAATCCCACCAAAAGAACATTTTAGAAGAAGTTGCTTTGTACTATCATTCTTTATACAAACTTAAAGATAATTAAGAAACTCCAGAACCTAAAGAAAAAGTTATTGACCGCATTTTGTAGCTAATCAGCTTCCAATGCTTAAGACAAATTATCCTGCTTAAATGCTTCTTTTCAGCTGCGGAAGTCGACTCAGTACTAAGCAAACAAAAAGAAACTAAAGCTCCTGGGCCTGACAGCTTCCCAAATGAATATCATTTAATTTTCAAACACCTTTTATGTGTACCCCTAACCAACTAGCTTAATCAAGCTATGGAGGAAAGTAATTTCTCATCTGAGAATCTTCAAGCAATAATTATAGTGATACTTCAACAAAAAACGAAACCTTCTTTAATCTCAAACTACAGTGCTATATCACTTTTAAATACCAATATTAAAGTTTATGCAAAAATAACTGTAGATAGATTATCAGCAGTAGAGTTGAGCGACCTTGACCTTTTTAGAGTCGAGCCGGGTTTCGTGAAACCCGACTATCTCAAAAGTCGGGTCGAGTGAAATCGGCCGATTATGACGTAAAGTCGGGATCGACCGAAACACGAAACCCAATGCAAGTCAATGGGGCAGCATAGTCGGCAGTGAGTGGGGGCCAGGAAAACACCTAGAGTGCCCATTTTAATGTCAAAACCATCCATTCTTCTTAATGAAGCTTGTCAAGCGTAATTTACCTTATAATAATTGGAAGGCATTTGAAATTGGGGGTCATTTGGCTAAAGTTGTGGTGGGTAGGGCTGGTTCAAGTAATTAGTGGGCCCAGGAAATCTGGACCACGTCACGGCAGTGGAGCAGGGAGAGGTAAGTATTTCAACTTTGCAAGTGCTGTGAACCTGAGCAAGCAGGGGGGGCCCACTCGTTGGCATTGGCACTGGCACAGGGCCCCTCAAAGTACAGCGGTGTGTTTGCACGGCGGGGGCGCCTCCCACCGGCAGCAACACTTTTGCGTACTATGAGAGGCCCTGTGCCAGTGACGTCGCCAACTAGTATTCCTCCCCCCACCTGATGAAGGAACCTGCACTTTCATCTGCACCTTCCTCTTTGTCCCCGTGTAAGGTGGTATGGTATGCGGGAAGAGCAACCTGACTTTCAGCAGGGTCACAATGTTGTTGTGTCGCGTGCACGGGGAATGTTGCGTTATGGGTCAATGTACCAGCAGACTCATCTATCACTGGCTGGGCAATGGGCAGGATGAGGAGGAAACACAGATATAGGCCCAAAGAATAAAGTTGGCTAAATGCAGTTCAAAATTGGTAACACAGGAATAACCAGGGGGCATTGCAGTGGAGGACAACTGGAATGAGAGGTTGACACAGAGAGTAGGCCCAAATCAGTAAGTAGTCGAAATGCAGTTCAAAATTGGCAACCGTAGTAAACAGGCGGCACAGCTTTGTTCACTGGAGGAGAACAGCAAGGAGTGGCAGACACCGATAGTAGGCCCCAACCCAACTAGTAGGCCAAATGCAGTCTAACATTAACAACTACTTAACGAGTGCCTGAAAACGGAATTTCAGGACAGGAAACCAGGAGAACAGCAAGGAGCGGCAGACACTGTTAGTAGGCCCCAAACCAACTAGTACGCCAAATGCAGTTGTTCCATTTAACCACAATTTAACGAGAGCCTGAAGATAGAAGCTCAGGAAAGGCAACCTAGAGAACACCTTGGAGTGGAACACACCATCTCTCTCCACCCCATACCCATTTTGTAGGCTTAATGCAGTGTAGTTTTCTACAACTACTAAACGAGAGTCGGAAGACAGAAGCAATGGCAAGGAAACCTGGGGAACACCTTGGAGTGTAACACACCATCTCTCTCCACCCGATACCCATTTTGTAGGCCTAATGCAGTGTAGTTTTCTACAACTACTAAACGAGAGTCGGAAGATCGACGCAATGGCGAGGAAACCTGGAGAACACCTTGGAGTGTAACACACCATCTCTCTCCACCCCATAGCCAATTTGGAGGCCTAATGCAGTGTAGTTTCCAACAACTACTAAACGAGAGCATTAAGATCGAAGCTCTGGAAAGGCAACCTGGAGAACACCTTGGAGTGTAACACACCATCTCTCTCCACCCGATACCCATTTTGTAGGCCTAATGCAGTGTAGTTTTCTACAACTACTGAACGAGAGTCGGAAGACCGAAGCAATGGCAAGGAAACCTGGGGAACACCTTGGAGTGTAACACACCATCTCGCTCCACCCGATACCCATTTTGTAGGCCTAATGCAGTGTAGTTTTCTACAACTACTAAACGAGAGTCGGAAGACCGAAGCAATGGCAAGGAAACCTGGGGAACACCTTGGAGTGTAACACACCATCTCTCCCACCCGATACCCATTTTGTAGGCCTAATGCAGTGTAGTTTTCTACAACTACTAAACGAGAGTCTGAAGACCGAAGCAATGGCAAGGAAACCTGGGGAACACCTTGGAGTGTAACACACCATCTCTCTCCACCCGATACCCATTTTGTAGGCCTAATGCAGTGTGGTTTTCTACAACTACTAAACGAGAGTCGGAAGACCGAAGCAATGGCAAGGAAACCTGGGGAACACCTTGGAGTGTAACACACCATCTCTCTCCACCCGATACCCATTTTGTAGGCCTAATGCAGTGTAGTTTTGTACAACTACTAAACGAGAGTCGGAAGACCGAAGCAATGGCAAGGAAACCTGGGGAACACCTTGGAGTGTAACACACCATCTCTCTCCACCCCATAGCCAATTTGGAGGCCTAATGCAGTGTAGTTTCCAACAACTACTAAACGAGAGCATTAAGATCGAAGCTCTGGAAAGGCAACCTGGAGAACACCTTGGAGTGTAACACACCATCTCTCTCCACCCGATACCCATTTTGTAGGCCTAATGCAGTGTAGTTTTCTACAACTACTGAACGAGAGTCGGAAGACCGAAGCAATGGCAAGGAAACCTGGGGAACACCTTGGAGTGTAACACACCATCTCTCTCCACCCGATACCCATTTTGTAGGCCTAATGCAGTGTAGTTTTCTACAACTACTAAACGAGAGTCGGAAGACCGAAGCAATGGAAAGGAAACCTGGGGAACACCTTGGAGTGTAACACACCATCTCTCTCCACCCGATACCCATTTTGTAGGCCTAATGCAGTGTAGTTTTGTACAACTACTAAACGAGAGTCGGAAGACCGAAGCAATGGCAAGGAAACCTGGGGAACACCTTGGAGTGTAACACACCATCTCTCTCCACCCCATACCCAATTTGTAGGCCTAATGCAGCCTACTTTCCGACAACTACTAAACGAGAGCATGAAGATCGAAGCTCAGGAAAGGCAACCTGGGGAACACCTTGGAGTGTAACACACCCTCTCTCTACACCACGGAAGGGCTGATTCTTAGGAAGGAAGGCTGTCGGAAAGAAGCAGGGCGCGTCCGAGGGTGATTATATTCTTATTAGGTATATACTCACCCTCGGACGCGCCCTGCTTCTTTATTTGTAATGAATGTTTATTTGCAATGTGGTTTTGACTTACTCTATTTTTTTGGTAAATAATGATTTTATTATTTTCATTGTTTTGCATCTTCTTGGCAATAATATAAAGAAGACGCGACAGGACAACACTCGGTGGATGCCATATCTGTGTTTTAAATTGAAAAAAACTTTCAGTTAACTACTTGCAGGAGAAAGTTATTGTAGCTGGTGGCCATTTTTAGTACTGTACCAGATTTTTGTTGTATGTGTTTGTTTTTAATGTTAAAATGTCTGCATTTGATATCTCTCCAGTATTTTCTTTTTTATAAGCAAAATACTTATTTTTATATTTTCTGATGTTGGTTCAAGGGGTACACGGGCAGCAGTAGACAGGTCAGTGGAGGCCTAGTGGAAGGAGGGACCGCAGACAGGCTTCGAAGGCCTAATATAATAAATTGGGCTTGCTGTCGGCAATTTTAAATTGGTTCCAGGGGAACACGGGCGGCAGTAGCCAGGTCAGTGTAGTAGTAGTGGAAAGAACGGGCCGCAGACAGGCTTCGAAGGCCTAACATAACAAAAATTGGGCTGTAGGCAATTTAAAATTGGTTCCAGGGGAACACGGACAGCAGTAGACAGGTCAGTGGAGGCCTAGTGGAAGGAGGGACCGCAGACAGGCTTCGAAGCCCTAACATAATAAATTGGGCTTGCTGTCGGCAATTTTAAATTGGTTCCAGGGGAACACGGGCGGCAGTAGCCAGGTCAGTGTAGTAGTAATGGAAAGAACGGGCCGCAGACAGGCTTCGAAGGCCTAACATAACAAAAATTGGGCTGTAGGCAATTTAAAATTGGTTCCAGGGGAACACGGGCAGCAGTAGACAGGTCAGTGGAGGCCTAGTGGAAGGAGGGACCGCAGACAGGCTTCGAAGGCCTAACATAATAAATTGGGCTGGCTGTAGGCAATTTTAAATTGGTTCCAGGGGAACACGGGCAGCAGTGGCCTGGTCAGTGTAGTAGTACTGGAAAGAACGGGCCGCAGACAGGCTTCGAAGGCCTAACATAACAAAAATTGGGCTGTAGGCAATTTAAAATTGGTTCCAGGGGAACACGGGCAGCAGTAGACAGGTCAGTGGAGGCCTAGTGGAAGGAGTGACCGCAGACAGGCTTCGAAGGCCTAACATAAGAAAAATGTCAATACAATGGTATTGACAGTGCCAGGCATTGAAGGATGTCAGCGCATAGACTAAACATTGGTGGAGCTGTGAGAGAAAATTTTGCAAGTGGTAGAGCACTGTTTGAGCTGGGGGGGGACTGTCTTGTGGCCGGCGGTACAGGCCCAGGGCCCCTCATATTACAACGGTGTGTCTGACGTTGGGTGCGCACCACCACCGCCAGACACTTTATTGTACTATGAGGGACCTAGTGGCAGTGCCGTCGGCCAAAAGCGGGCACACCCACCTCCTCAGACAAACAGTACTCTCACGGGTGCTGGCGCCAAGTGGCGATACCACGGCCCCGTGTGGGGACTTTGGCCATTTAGGGAGGTGTTAACATGTCGGATGCTGGACAATCAGGTGCTGCAAATTACGAGATTGGAAAAGTCGTTCAGAATAGTCCACAGGCAAGACCTTTACATAGGAAAGCTAGGTGTCAGCCGGGCAAGGTGGGGCAAAAGATTTTGAAATCCAGTTGTGGTTCATTTTAATGAAGGTTAGATCATCTACATTTTGGGTAGCCAGACGAGTCCTTTTTTCTGTTAGTATTGAACCTGCAGCACTGAATACTCTTTCTGATAGGACACTAGCTGCCGGGCAAGCAAGCTCCTGCAATGCATATTCTGCCAATTCTGGCCAGGTGTCTAATTTTGATGCCCAGTAATCAAATGGGAATGACGGTTGAGGGAGAACGTCGATAAGGGATGAAAAATAGTTAGTAACCATACTGGACAAATGTTGTCTCCTTTCACTTTGAATTGATGCTGCAGTACCTGTCCTGTCTGCGGTCATAGCAAAATCGCTCCACAACCTGGTCAGAAAACCCCTCTGGCCAACGCCACTTCTGATTTCTGCCCCTCTAACACCTCTGGTCTGCTGGCCCCTGCAGCTCGTGTTAGAACGATCACGGGCGCTGTGTGCAGGGAATGCCAGAAGCAAACGGTCAACAAGAGTTGATTGTTTGGTTGCTAATATTAGTTCCAAGTTCTCATGTGGCATTATATTTTGCAATTTGCCTTTATAGCGAGGATCAAGGAGGCAGGCCAACCAGTAATCGTCATCGTTCATCATTTTTGTTATGCGTGTGTCCCTTTTGAGGATACGTAAGGCATAATCCGCCATGTGGCCCAAAGTTCCAGTTCTCAAATCTGTGGTTGTGGTTGGTTGAGGGGCAGTTTCAGGCAAATCCACGTCACTTGTGTCCCTCCAAAAACCAGAACCCGGCCTTGCCGCGCCAACAATTTCCACTGGCCCCGGAAAAGCTTCCTCATTAAAAATATAATCATCCCCATCATCCTCCTCGTCCTCCTCCTCCTGTTCGCCCGCTACCTCGTCCTGTACACTGCCCTGGCCAGACAATGGCTGACTGTCATCAAGGCTTTCCTCTTCCTCAGCTGCAGACGCCTGATCCTTTATGTGCGTCAAACTTTGCATCAGCAGACGCATTAGGGGGATGCTCATGCTTATTATGGCGTTGTCTGCACTAACCAGCCGTGTGCATTCCTCAAAACACTGAAGGACTTGACACATGTCTTGAATCTTCGACCACTGCACACCTGACAACTCCATGTCTGCCATCCTACTGCCTGCCCGTGTATGTGTACACACAGTCTCTGAAGCATGTGCAGTGTTGAGCTCCACCTTGTTGCAACGTCTATGATTAGGCGATGCTGGGGAAGGTTCAAAGAACGCTGATAGGTCTGCATACGGCTGGAGTGTACGGGCGAACGGCGGATATGTGAGCAAAGTCCACGCACTTTGAGGAGCAGGTCGGATAACCCCGGATAACTTTTCAGGAACTACTGCACCACCAGGTTTAAGGTGTGAGCCAGGCAAGGAATGTGTTTCAGTTGGGAAAGGGAGATGGCAGCCATGAAATTCCTTCCGTTATCACTCACTACCTTGCCTGCCTCAAGATCTACAGTGCCCAGCCACGACTGCGTTTCTTTCTGCAAGAACTCGGACAGAACTTCAGCGGTGTGTCTGTTGTCGCCCAAACACTTCATAGCCAATACAGCCTGCTGACGTTTGCCAGTAGCTGCCCCATAATGGGAGACCTGGTGTGCAACAGTGGCAGCTGCGGATGGAGTGTTTGTGCGACTGCGGTCTGTGGACGAGGTCTCGCTTCTGCAGGAGGACGAGGAGGAGGAGGAGGGGGTGCGAACGGCTACAGCCAACTGTTTCCTAGACCGTGAGCTAGGCAGAACTGTCCCAAACTTGCTGTCCCCTGTGGACCCTGCATCCACCACATTTACCCAGTGTGCCGTGATGGACACGTAACGTCCCTGGCCATGCCTACTGGTCCATGCATCTGTTGTCAGGTGCACCTTTGTGCTCACAGATTGCCTGAGTGCATGGACGATGCGCTCTTTAACATGCTGGTGGAGGGCTGGGATGGCTTTTCTGGAAAAAAAGTGTCGACTGGGTAGCTCGTAGCGTGGTACAGCGTAGTCCATCAGGGCTTTGAAAGCTTCGCTTTCAACTAACCGGTAGGGCATCATCTCTAACAAGATTAGTCTAGCTATGTGGGCGTTCAAACCCTGTGTACGCGGATGCGAGGCTAAGTACTTCCTTTTTCTAACCATAGTCTCATGTAGGGTGAGCTGGACTGGAGAGCTGGAGATCGTGGAACTAGCGGGGGTGCCGGTGGACATGGCAGACTGAGAGACGGTGGGAGATTGTATTGTTGCCGCCGGTGCCCTAGATGCAGTGTTTCCTACTACGAAACTGGTGATTCCCTGACCCTGACTGCTTTGGCCTGGCAAAGAAACCTGCACAGATACTGCAGGTGGTGCAGAAAATGGTGGCCCTACACTGCCGGAAGGGATGTTGCGTTGATGACTAGCTTCATTGGCCGAGGGTGCTACAACCTTAAGGGACGTTTGGTAGTTAGTCCAAGCTTGCAAATGCATGGTGGTTAAATGTCTATGCATGCAACTTGTATTGAGACTTTTCAGATTCTGCCCTCTGCTTAAGGTAGTTGAACATTTTTGACAGATGACTTTGCGCTGATCAATTGGATGTTGTTTAAAAAAATGCCAGACTGCACTCTTTCTAGCATCGGATACCTTTTCAGGCATTGCAGACTGAGCTTTAACCGGATGGCCACGCTGTCCTCCAACAGGTTTTGACTTTGCCACGCGTTTTGGGCAAGATACGGGCCCGGCAGATGGAACCTGTTGCGATGTTGATGCCTGCTGCGGCCCCTCCTCCTCCGCTTCAGAACTGCTGCCGCCTGCACCCTGTTCCCCCAATGGCTGCCAATCGGGGTCAAGAGCTGGGTCATCTATTACCTCTTCTTGTAGCTCGTGTGCAACTTCGTCTGTGTCACCGTGTCGGTCGGTGGTATAGCGTTCGTGATGGGGCAACATAGTCTCATCAGGGTCTGATTCTTGATCAGCACCCTGCGAGGGCAATGTTGTGGTCTGAGTCAAAGGACCAGCATAGTAGTCTGGCTGTGGCTGTGCATCAGTGCACTCCATGTCAGATTCAACTTGTAATGGGCATGGACTGTTAACTGCTTCACTTTCTAAGCCAGGGACGGTATGTGTAAAGAGCTCCATGGAGTAACCCGTTGTGTCGCCTGCTGCATTCTTCTCTGTTGTTGTTTTTGCTGAATAGGACAAGGAAGCGACTTGTCCCTGACCGTGAACATCCACTAACGACGCGCTGCTTTTACTTTTACCAGTTTCACGAGAGGAGGCAAAAGAGCTAGAGGCTGAGTCAGCAAGATAAGCCAAAACTTGCTCTTGCTGCTCCGGCTTTAAAAGTGGTTTTCCTACTCCCAGAAAAGGGAGCGTTCGAGGCCTTGTGTAACCAGACGACGAACCTGGCTCCACAGCTCCAGACTTAGGTGCAATATTTTTTTTCCCACGACCACCTGATGCTCCACCACTACCACTACCCTCATTACCAGCTGACAATGAACGCCCCCGGCCACGACCTCTTCCACCAGACTTCCTCATTGTTTTAAAAACGTTACCAAACTAACGGTATTTGTTGCTGTCACACAACTTACACGGTGAGCAATAACTTCAGTATCATTTAGCTACCCCTTTACAGGTGGGTGAGACCACAACTAAAATCAGGCACAATGTTACACACTCTGTTGTTGGTGGCAACAAATGAGAGAGATGCCACACACGCAGGACTGTCACTGAAGCGCAAATGTAAATATTAATCTCCCACTGATTTGATTTTTTTTTTTTTTTCAGGGAGACTTTAGAAAAAAAAAATACAAAAAAATGAATTTTTCAGGAAGAATTTAGAAACAAAATAAAATAAAATGATTGTTTCAGGGAGAATTTAGAAAACAAATAAAAAAAAAATAGGCTTTGTAGGGCCCACTGAGTGAGAGAGGACGCACACAGGAGTCAGGAGTGGCACACAAGCCCAGAGGCCAATATTTATCTCCCACTGATTGATTTATTGATTTTTTCAGGTAGAATTTAGAACCCAAATCAACCAAAAAAATAAATAGGCTTTCTATGGCCCACTATTTGTGAGAGAGATGGCACGCTCAGGACTGGCACACAAGCCCAGAGGCCAACATTAATCTCCCACTTTTTTTTTTTTTTTCCAGGGAAAATTTATAAACCCAATAAAAAAAATAATAAATAGGCTTTCTATGGCCCACTATGTGAGAGAGAGAGATGGCACGCTTAGGACTGGCACACAAGCCCAAAGGCCAATATTAATCTCCCACTGATTGATTTATTGATTTTTTCAGGTAGAATTTAGAACCCAAATCAACCAAAAAAATAAATAGGCTTTCTATGGCCCACTATTTGTGAGAGAGATGGCACGCTCAGGACTGGCACACAAGCCCAGAGGCCAATATTAATCTCCCACTTTTTTTTTTTTCCAGGGAAAATTTATAAACCCAATAAAAAAAATAATAAATAGGCTTTCTATGGCCCACTATCTGAGAGAGAGAGAGATGGCTCGCTTAGGACTGGCACACAAGCCCAAAGGCCAATATTAATCTCCCACTGATTGATTTATTGATTTTTTCAGGTAGAATTTAGAACCCAAATCAAGCAAAAAAATTAATAGGCTTTCTATGGCCCACTGAGTGAGAGATGGCACACACAGGAGTCAGGAGTGGCACACAAGCCCTGAGGCCAATATTTTTCTCCCACTGATTGATGTTGTGATTTTTTCAGGTAGATTTTGGAACCCAAATCAAGCAAAAAAATAAATAGGCTTTCTATGGCCCACTGAGTGAGAGATGGCACACACAGGAGTAAGGAGTGGCACACAAGCCCTGAGGCCAATATTTTTCTCCCACTGATTGATGTAGTGATTTTTTCAGGTAGATTTTAGAACCCAAATCAAGCAAAAAAATAAATAGGCTTTCTATGGCCCACTGAGAGATGACACAGACAGGGATGGCACTCTAGCAGAAATGCCAATCTTAATCTCCCACAAAAAAAAAAAAAAAAGGAACTGTCCTTCAGTTACTATCTCCCTGCAGTAATCTCAGCCAGGTATGGCAGGCAGCAATAAGGAGTGGACTGATGCACAAATTAAATAAAAAGTGTGGACAAACAAACAAGATAGCTGTGCAGAAAGGAAGGAACAAGAGGATTTGTGCTTTGAAAAAAGCAGTTGGTTTGCACAGCGGCGTACACACAGCAATGCAGCTATCAGGGAGCATTCTAGGGCAGCCCAATGAGCTACAGCGCTGAGGAAAAAAAAAAAAATGTAGCTTCCACTGTCCCTGCACACCGAAGGTGGTGTTGGGCTGTGGAAATCGCTACAGCACAAGCGGTTTGGTGGTTAATGGACCCTGCCTAACGCTATCCCTGCTTCTGACAAAGCGGCAGCAACCTCTCCCTAAGCTCAGATCAGCAGCAGTAACATGGCGGTCGGCGGGAACGCCCCTTTATAGCCCCTGTGACGCCGCGGACAGCAAGCCAATCAATGCAATGCCCTTCTCTAAGATGGTGGGGACCAGGACCTATGTCATCACGCTGCCCACACTCTGCGTTTACCTTCATTGGCTGAGAAATGGCGCTTTTCGCGTCATTGAAACGCGACTTTGGCGCGAAAGTCGCGTACCGCATGGCCGATCCCGCACAGGGGTCGGATCGGGTTTCATGAAACCCGACTTTGCCAAAAGTCGGCGACTTTTGAAAATGAACGACCCGTTTCGCTCAACCCTAATCAGCAGTACTTCTTAACTTGATACATACAGATCAACCTCTCCGGACCGGACCTCTCCTCCTTGCTTACCAAAATCCCGCACTGTCTGTCTGCCATTTCAGCCTTCTTTTCTGCTCGCTTTCTACAACTGAACATGGACAAAACAGAATTCATCATCTTTCCCCCATCTCACTCTACCCCTCCACCACATCTATCCATCAATGTCAATGGCTGCTCACTATCCCCAGTCCCACACGCCCGGTGTCTCGGGGTGATCCTCGACTCTGCCCTCTCTTTCAAGCCACATATCCAAGCCCTTGCCTCCTCCTGTCGTCTCAAACTCAAAAATATTTCCCGGATCCGTGCTTTCCTTGACCGCAACACTGCAAAAACGCTAGTGCATGCCCTTATCATCTCCCGCCTCGACTACTGCAACCTCCTACTCTCTGGACTCCCCTCTAGCACTCTGGCACCACTCCAATCCATCCTACACTCTGCTGCCCGACTAATCCACCTGTCCCCCCGCTATTCCCCAG
Organism: Ranitomeya imitator; assembly: GCF_032444005.1. Taxonomy (NCBI): domain Eukaryota; kingdom Metazoa; phylum Chordata; class Amphibia; order Anura; family Dendrobatidae; genus Ranitomeya; species Ranitomeya imitator. The sequence continues at coordinate 526,844,328 of NC_091282.1, forward strand.
CCTCTCCCCTGTGTCAAGCCCTTCACTGGCTTCCTATCGCCCAGAGACTCCAGTTCAAAACCCTCACACTGACATACAAAGCCATCCACAACCTGTCTCCTCCATACATCTGTGACATGGTCTCCCGGTACCTACCTACACGCGACCTCCGATCCTCCCAAGACCTCCTTCTCTACTCCCCTCTCATCTCTTCTTCCCATAACCGCATCCAAGACTTCTCCCGTGCTTCCCCCATACTCTGGAACTCTCTACCCCAACACATCAGACTTGCGCCTACCATAGAAACCTTCAAAAAGAACCTGAAGACTCATCTCTTCTGACAAGCCTACAGCCTGCAGTGATCCTCAACCTACTGAACAGCCGCACAGCCAGCTTTTCCCTCTCCTAGTGTATCCTCACCCACCCCCTGCAGACTGTGAGCCCTCGCGGGCAGGGTCCTCCCTCCTTATGTACTCGTGTGCCTTGTTATCTGCTCATGTTTAATGTATTTGTCTATATTTGCCCCGTATTCACATGTAAAGCGCCATGGAATAAATGGCGCTATAAAAATGTATAATAATAATAATAATAATCAAATAGGGTTTGTAAAAGGTAGGCAAACCATAGTTGGCACTAGGAAAGCTATAGACGTAATTTCATTTATAGAAAATAATAAAAATCCAATTGTTAATGATATTTCTAGATGCCTTCAACCGGATAGATTTGGCTTTGGTGGATCAGTCTTCAAAGCTATTTCTGCTTTGTATGCCCATCCATCAAATAAAGTCATTGTAGATAAACTCCCATTCAATTTTATTTAATACTAGCTGAAGAGCCCGGCGTTGCCTGGGCATAGTAAATATCTGTGGTTAGTTATAGCACGTCACTTCTCTTATTTTCCCATCACTCCTCTCATTTTCCCAATCACATCTTTAATTTTCCCCCTCACATCTCTCATTTTCTCCCTCACACCTCTCATTTTCTCCCTCACTCCTCATTCCCGCCTAACACTTGTCATTTCGACCTCATTTTCCGATCACTACACTATTTTCCCTCGCTCCTCTCATTTTGCACTCACACCTTTTCATTTTCACCTCACACCTCTCATTTTCACCTCAGTATATACATGTTTGTCATCTCCCTTATATATAGTATACACCTGTATGTCATCTCCTGTATATAGTATATACCTGTATGTCATCTCCCCTGTATATAGTATATACCTGCTGTGTGTCATCTCCCCTGTATATAGTATATACCAGTATGTCATCTCCTCCTATATATAGTAAATACCTGTATGTCATCTCCTCCTATATATAGTATATACCTGTATGTCCTCTCCTCCTATATATAGTATATACCTGTATGTCATCTCCTTCTATATATAGTATATGCCTGTATGTCATCTCCTCCTGTATATAGTATATACCTGTGTGTCATCTCCCCTGTATATAGTATATATCTGTGTGTCATCTCCTCCTGTATATAGTATATACCTGTATGTCATCTTCTATATATAGCATATACCTGTATGTCATCTCCTCCTGTATATAGTATATACCTGTAGGTAATCTGCTCCTGTATATAGTATATACCTGTGTGTCATCTCCTCCTGTATATAGTATATACCTGTATGTCATCTCCTCCTGTATATAGTATGTACCTGTATGTCATCTCCTCCTCTATATAGTATATACCTGTGTGTCATCTCTCCTTGTATATAGTATATATCTGTGTGTCATCTCCCCTGTATATAGTATATACCTGTGTGATCTCCTGTATTAGACCTCGTTAACACGTTATTTGCTCAGTATTTTTACCTCAGTATTTGTAAGATAAATTGGCAGCCTGATAGATCCCCAGCCAACAGGAAGCCCTCCCCCTGGCAGTATATATTAGCTCACACATACACATAATAGACAGGTCATGTGACTGACAGCTGCTGTATTTCCTATATGGTGCATTTGTTGCTCTTGTAGTTTGTCTGCTTATTAATCAGATTTTTATTTTTGAAGGCTAATACCAGACTTGTGTGTGTTTTAGGGCGAGTTTCATCTGTCAAGTTGTGTGTGTTGAGTTGTGTGTGGCGACATGCATGTAGCGACTTTTGTGAGATGAGTTTTGTGTGGCAACATGCGTGTAGCAACTTTTTGTGTGTCGAGTTGCATGTGACAGGTTAGTGTAGCAAGTTGTGTGCAGCAAGTTTTGCGCATGGCGAGTTTTGCACGTGGTGAGTTTTATGTCTGGTGCCTTTTGAGTATGTGCAAGTTTTGTGTGAGGCAACTTTTGCATGTGTTGCAAATTTTGTGCATGTGGCAATTTTTCCGCGTGTGCAAGTTTTGCGTGTGGCGAGTTTTCCATGAGGTGAGTATTGCACTTGTGGCGAGTTTTGCGTGAGCCTAGTTTTTGCATGTGGCGAGTTTTGCGCGTGGTGAGTTTTGAGCGGCGACTTTTGTGTTTCGACTTTTATGTGGCGATGTTGGTGTATGTGTGGTGAAATGTGTGCTGAGGGTGGTATATGTGTTCAAGCACGTGGTAGTGTGTGGCGCATTTTGTGTGTGTGTTCATATCCCCATGTGTGGTGAGTATCTCATGTCGGGGCCCCACCTTAGCAACTGATCGGTATATACTCTTTGGCGCCATCACTCTCATTCTTTAAGTCCCCCTTGTTCACATCTGGCAGCTGTCAATTTGCCTCCAACACTTTTCCTTTCACTTTTCCCCATTATGTAGATAGGGGAAAAATAGTTTGGTGAATTGGAAAGCGCGGGGTTAAAATTTCACCTCACAACGTAGCCTATGACGCTCTCAGGGTCCAGACGTGTGACTGTGCAAAATTTTGTTTCTGTAGCTGCGACGCCTCCAACACTTTTCCTTTCACTTTTTTCCCCATTATGTAGATAGGGGCAAAATTGTTTGGTGAATTGGAAAGCGCGGGGTTAAAATTTCACCTCACAACATAGCCTATGACGCTCTCAGGGTCCAGACGTGTGACTGTGCAAAATTTTGTTGCTGTAGCTGCGACGCTTCCAACACTTTTCCTTTCACTTTTTTCCCCATTATGAAGATAGGGGCAAAATTGTTTGGTGAATTGGAACGCGCGGGGTTAAAATTTCACCTCACAACGTAGCCTATGACGCTCTCAGGGTCCAGACGTGTGACTGTGCAAAATTTTGTTTCTGTAGCTGCGACGCCTCCAACACTTTTCCTTTCACTTTTTTCCCCATTATGTAGATAGGGGCAAAATTGTTTGGTGAATTGGAACGCCCGGGGTTAAAATTTCGCCTCACAACGTAGCCTATGACGCTCTCGGGGTCCAGACGTGTGACTGTGCAAAATTTTGTGGCTGTAGCTGCGACGGTGCAGATGCCAATCCCGGACATACACACACACACACATACACACATTCAGCTTTATATAGTAGATTTCCAATGGTACAAGGCACTGATATCCACTTTTACCGATTCTTTTTATACTTACAGTCTTGCTCGAAAGTGTTGGAATCCTTGAAATTGTTCCAAAAAATCAAGTATTTCTCTTAGAAAATTATTGCAATGACACATGTTTTATTATACACATGTTTATTATCTTTCTGTGCATTGAAACAGCACAAAAAACAGAAAAAAAGGCAAATTGGACATAATTTCTCACAAAGCCCCAAAAATGATCTGAACAAAATTGTTGGCACCCTCAATTTAATATTTTCCAGCACATCCTTTAGAATAGATAACTGATATGAATCGCTTCCTATAACCATTTGCAAGCTTCTTACACATCTCACAGTTGGAATTTTGGACCACTCTTCTTTTACAAAGTGCTCCAGGTCTCTCATATTTGAAGAGTGATTTGTCCTAACAGCAATTTTAAGATCTCTCCACAGCTATTCAATGGGATTTAGATCCATACTCATTGCTGGCCATTTCCAAACTCTCCAGCACTTTGTTTCCATCCATTTCTAGGTGCTTCTTGAAGTGTGTTTTCCTGCTGGATAGGACTCAAACTCAGCCTTCTGACACTGAGCACTACATTGCAATCCAAAATCCTCTGGTAATCTTAAGATTTCATGATGCCTTGCACACAGTCAAAGCACCCAGTGCCAGATACACCAAAACAACCCCAAAACATCTTTGAACCTCTACCATATTTGACTGTAGGTACTGTGCTATTTTCTTTGTAGGCTTCATTCCGTTTTAGGCAATCTGTAGAATGATGTGCTTTACCAAACAGCTCTATCTTGGTTTCATTTGTCCACAAGACACTTTTCCAAAAGGATTTTTGCTTACTCACATATATTTTGTCAAACTGTAAGCAAGCTTTTTTATGTATCTGTGCCAGCAGTGGGGTCTTCCTGGGTCTTCTGCCAAAGCATTTAATTTAATTAAAATGTCAACGGATAGTTTGCGCTGACACTGATGCACCGAGAGTCTGCAGGACAGTTTGAATTTTTTTGGAACTTGAGAGGGATTGCTTATTTACCATCCAGACTATCCTACCTTGCAACCTTTCATTAATTTTTCACTGCCATCTACGTCCAGTGAAATTAGCTACTATGCAATGTGATGTAAACTTCTTGACTATATTGTGCACCGTGGGCAATGGAACATCAAGATCTCTGGAGATAGACTTGTAACCTTGAGATATTTTTGAACAATTTTGGTTCTCAAGTCCTCAGTCAGTTTTTCTTATCATATTTCTGTCCTCCATGTTTAGTATGGCACAACCAGACACACAATGCAAAGACTGAGTCGCCTTCTCCTCTTTTCATCTGATTTCAGGTTTGATTTTTACATTACCTACACCTCTTATGTACAGGTGAGTTTAACCCCTTCAAGTCCAGTTTTGGGCACCGGTGCTCAGGAAGGATATAATGGAACTAGAGAGAGTACAAAGGAGGGCAACAAAATTAATAAAGGGGATGGGAGAACTACAATACCCAGATAGATTAGCGAAATTAGGATTATTTAGTCTAGAAAAAAGACGACTGAGGGGCGATCTAATAACCATGTATAAGTATATAAGGGGACAATACAAATATCTCGCTGAGGATCTGTTTATACCAAGGAAGGTGACGGGCACAAGGGGGCATTCTTTGCGTCTGGAGGAGAGAAGGTTTTTCCACCAACATAAAAGAGAATTCTTTACTGTTAGGGCAGAGAGAATCTGGAATTGCTTGCCTGAGGAGGTGGTGATGGCGAACTCAGTCGAGGGGTTCAAGAGAGGCCTGGATGTCTTCATGGAGCAGAACAATATTGTATCATACAATTATTAGGTTCTGTAGAAGGACGTAGATCTGGGGATTTATTATGATGGAATATAGGCTGAACTGGATGGACAAATGTCTTTTTTCGGCCTTACTAACTATGTTACTATGTTAAGTCGCGGCCCTTTTTCATTTTTGCATTTTATTTTTTCACTTCCCTCCTTCCCTGAGCCATAACTTTTTTATTTTTCCGTCAATATGGTCATGTGAGGGCTTATTTTTTGCGGGACAAGTTGTACTTTTGAACGACACCATTGGTTTTACCACGTCTTTTACTAGAAAACGGGAAAAAAATTCCAAGTGCGGGGAAATTGCAAAAAAAGTGCAATCCCACACTTGTTTTTTGTTTGGCTTGACTAGGTTATTTTTTATCTAAGTGGTGAAAAAAAATTCCAAACTTTGCTAAAAAAAAAAAAAAGTGCGATTTTCCGATACCCGTAGCGTCTCCATTTTTCGTGATCTGGGGTTGGGTGAGGGCTTATTTTTTGCGTGCCAAGCTGATGTTTTTAATGATACCATTTTTGCGCAGATACGTTCTTTTGATCGCCGGTTATTGCATTTTAATGCAATGTCGCGGCGACCAAAAAAACGTAATTCTGGCATTTCGGATTTTTTTCTCGCTACGCCGTTTAGCGATTAGGTTAATGCTTTTTTTAATTGATAGATCGGGCGATTCTGAACACGGCGATACCAAATATGTGTATGTTTGATTTTTTTAGAAGCTGGCATAGCCTGATCGGCTCTGCTACATAGCAGCGATCATCAGATCGCTGCTATGTAGCTGAAATGCAGGTGTGCTGTGAGCGCCGACCACAGGGGGGCGCTCACAGCAGGCCTGCATCAGTAACCATAGAGGTCTCAAGGACCTCTATGGTTACCTTCCTGATGCATCGCCGACCCCCGATCATGTGACGGGGTCGGCGATTAAGTCATATCCGGCCGCCCGGCCGGATGCGGTAGTTAAATGCCGCTGTCTGTGTTTGACAGCGGCATTTAACAGGTTAATAGCGGCGGGTGAATAGCGATTTCACCCGCCGCTATTGCGCGCACATGTCAGCTGTACAAAACAGCTGACATGTCGCGACTTTGATGTGGGCTCACCGCCGGAGCCCACATCAAAGGGGGATTCACGGCATGCGCAGTACTAGTACGGCGCATGTCGTGAAGGGGTTAAATGAGCTTCAAATGCTTGAAACAAAGTTGTTTACCCACAATTTTGGAAAGGTGCCAGCAATTTTGTCAGTCTCATTTTTGGGGTTTTGTCTGAAATTATGTCCAATTTGCCTTTTTTTCTCTCTTTTTTGTTTTGTTCCAATACACACAAAGGAAATAAACATGTATTACAAAATATGTAACTGCAATAATTTTCTGGGAGAAATAGTTAATTTTCTGAAACAATTTCAAGGGTCTTTCAGTCATGACTGTATTCTGGAACCACTTGCCGAATTCATCAGAATAAATAACCTTATTATTGGTATCTCAACTAACTCAAGACAATATGAAATAGGTTTATTTGCAGATGATGCAATTCTAACACTGACTAACCCACTTAATACTATTCGCGAACTATGTAATGTTATTGAAACCTTTTCCCAAATATCATATTACAAGATCAGCCCACTTAAACATTACAATGTAAATCTTTACCAAGATCTAGAGGTAAAAAATATTATTAGAATTGAATTCCCATATGCATGGGAGGAATCTAGCCTTATTATTATCTCTGAATTAAATAAACAAAACCTGGTTGCTAGATTTTAGATATACCGTACATTTATCTCACATTAATAAAGATCTTCAAGGAAGCATTTCTAATATAGAGAAAATTGAATCCTCCTGGTTACGGGAAATAATCCTCTATGAGATGTCACTATGAGAAATGGCCGAAGTCGAACATAAAAGTTCGGGGTTCGTACCAGACAGTTAGTCTCTGGTGCTAAATGCCGAACACTGGCTTCTCCCAGAAGTCTGTTGCAATGTTCAGAATTTGTGGGGGAGAAAACGAGAATATTTTTCAGCTCAAAGGTTTGGGTCCTCATTGTTTTTAATGGATTTCAGGTTCTGGTTCAAGTTCGGGTACAGTTTTGGTACTTGAACAGAACTTTGGAATACAATTCCGGTCAGGTATCAAAACCCGAATGTCCATGGGTCTGCTCATCCCTAGTCACTACTTCCAAAGCTTCAATACATTTTCCACTCAATCCACATGCACATTTCTGGAATCTGGATGAACAGGCTGAAAAAAATGAAACCACCTAAGATTTCCAAACAGATTCTCTACAAACATAAAATAAGAGGACGTATGAGAGTTCCGAATTTAGATGCACACCATACTACCAATTTAGTTCTGCAGAGTAGGAACTGTTTCCTAAAATCATCTAACAAACTGTTGTGAACTGTATTAGAAAAAGCATTCAATAATAATACACCCTTTCTACTGCTAATTTTGTCATATCTTTTAGATCATTCTTTGGATGTTCCAACTCACCTGATTATGAAATATACAGTTATAGCACGAAAATTGCTACCAGGTCTAAAACTATCCCAATTACACAGGATAGTATACCATGTTAACCCTTAAAATGGCTATTCCTAATTTTTACATATAAATTATGAGAAAATAATGGGATTAAAGACCTAGCCAAGATAATAAAAGAGAATAAAAAAGCTTCTTTTTGCAACTTTAAATATCTTAAATTAAAATATAATCTCTCAGAAATAGAATTACGGTATATATTTTTCTTGAAATAAGAAAATATTTGAGAAATAAATTTAAAATTCCCATTAGGATTAACTAAAGAAATATATTTTTTTGTTAATAATACCGATAATAATGCTATTTGGAATACTAAGTATATCTATACTTTATTTAATGTTGATCTCTTATTCTCTAAAGAAAAATATATAATCAACTGGGAAAAGTACCTCGATATCCATTTTCCTCCAAGAAGATGGTAGAAAGCAAAAAATTACATATTCAAACTCCATAAATGAAAGTTTGCATAAATCATATTACAAAATTTTAACAAGATGGTATTTCACTTGGGTGAAGTGCCAGAAAGTATTTTTGAATCAATCTGAACTATGTTGAAGGAATTGTGGTCGTAAAGGTAACCTTTATCATACTAAGAAACCTTAGTATGGAAAGATATATTAAGCCTATTCAATAAGGTATGCAACTTAAAAATCCATTGTTTGCTTCATTTAGCACTTCTTTCATTGGAATCAGATGACTTTCCTTCTAAAAAAAGGTCAATTTCTACTAAATTGTAATGATGGGCGAACCCCCCAATGATCGGGATTGGCGGGTTCGCCCAAGTTTTTTTGTAAAGTTCGAGCTTGGTGCCGGAGATGACGCTAACTTGCGTCCAAACCTCGAGCTTGAACTTTACAGATATTGGATGGGGCGGGGGGGAGGGGGGAGGGCAATTATAATATTTGTCAATTTATGATTTCTACTCTATCTTTTCAGATCCGGCCCAAGGAATTCTTCAACTGCAGGTCACAAAACTTGGTCTATGCAATTTTTTGTGACTGTCCAAAAGTGTATGTTAGACAAACCACACTGGAATTGAGGAGGAGAATGCAACAACATCTGTCAAATGTCTCCATAGCCCAGGGAAGAACAAAATCATCTCATCTGTGGCCTCCCACTTTTTGGGTGCCCATCAAAGTAGAACTTCGTGTTTCAAGGTCATGGGCATTGAGAGCACACATACAAATATATGGGGGCGGGAACATCACAAATCGACTCCTACGCTGCAAATCTAAATGCTTTTATGTCTTACAAAGTCTCTCTCCAAAAGGACTAAATGAGGATCTCCTTTTTACAGGATTGTATCAACAATTGTGATCTAAATGCGATGTATTCTTCTCTGCCAGTTCTTGGCGGACATTAGCAACATTTATAAAATTATCAAGATTTGACAGTTTGTTGTTGTGAATTCTGTGGCAGAGCTTCCTCCTGTGGTCACAAGTGGTACTTCGGCTGATTCTCTCTGTGAGCTTCCGTTGGTGGAGGAAAGTGGTACTGCGGCTTCTGAGTTTCCTTCCTCAGGTGATGTGGTGAAGTCGTTAGGTGCTGCTCTATTTAACTCCACCTAGTGCTTTGATCCTGGCCTCCAGTCAGTGTTCTAGTATTGGACCTGTTTCCTCCTGGATCGTTCCTGTGGCCTGCTGCTCTGCATAGCTAAGTTCCGCTTTGCTATTTTGTTTGCTGTTTTTTCTGTCCAGCTTGTCTATTTGTTTTTTCCTGCTTGCTGGAAGCTCTGGGATGCAGAGGGTGTACCTCCATGCCGTTAGTTCGGTACGGAGGGTCTTTTTGCCCCCCTTTGCGTGGTTTTTGTAGGGTTTTGTGTTGACCGCAAAGTTACCTTTCCTATCCTCGCTCTGTTCAGAAAGTCGGGCCTCACTTTGCTAAATCTATTTCATCTCTACGTTTGTCTTTTCATCTTAACTCACAGTCATTATATGTGGGGAAACAAAACTCAGAGAACCATGAGTCAAAAAGTAGCCAGTAGATAATACAAAACTAATATAAATTTTATTAAGTACATAAAATCATACAGTTACCATGTAAATAAAGAGTGACAAATCGTGACTACATCCAGGTACAAAAAAGACCACGACTCACAGACTGGGACAAGTAACCTCAATGTATGCAGTAGGTATACTACCAGCACATACATATCAGAGTATTGCCTAATACCCAATCAGCCAGATGTCCTAATATACACATATAGACTAGTGTTATAGCGACGGCCATACATTTATATGAATGCGATGGGAAAAGTGCAGATCAAATTAATTACCCATGTGGGATGAAGAGGTGGTCCCGTCTGGATGCCGGTCAGCGACCCCAACGCGCGTTTCGCGTTTGATTGTTATCGCTTCCTCAGGGGGCGTGGTTTAATCAAGTTCCCTGTCTCATTAAATAGCGATCACATCCGACCATGTGATCAAGTGCAAATAGCGCGTGCGCACAAGTGAACCGCACGCCGAGACAAACAGATGCGTCCCAAGCCTCACCTCAACGCAGAGGACACCGGTCACGTGAGCGGGCCGGCGCCACACCCCCAACACGTGACACAGCGCCACTGCAGAGGATCGGACCAGGGGCGCACGCATGCTCAGCATGACAGGTATAATTAGAATGCACTGTCACTTTCTTACCATTATTCTAATTATACCTGTCATACCGCTGCGTTGAGGTGAGGCTTGGGATGCATGTGTTTGTCTCGGCGTGCGGTTCACTTGTGCGCACGCGCTATTTGCACTTGATCACATGGTCGGATGTGATCGCTATTTAATGAGACAGGGAACTTGATTAAACCACGCCCCCTGAGGAAGCGATAACAATCAAACGCGAAACGCACGTTGGGGTCGCTGACCGGCATCCAGACGGGACCACCTCTTTCTTTGAAGTTATTTATTTAGGCTGATGCTTATTTATGTACATTATATGTGGGGGCTGCCTTTTCCTTTGGGGTATTTCTCTGAGGCAAGGTAGGCTTATTTTCTATCTTCAGGCTAGCTAGTTTCTCAGGCTGTGCCGAGTTGCATAGGGAGCGTTAGGCGCAATCCACGGCTGCCTCTAGTGTTGTTGGAGAGAATTAGGGATTGCGGTCAGCAGAGTTCCCACGTCTCAGAGCTCGTTCTATGTTTTTGGGTTATTGTCAGGTCACTGTATGTGCTCTGACCTCTATGTCCATTGTGGTACTGAATTACCTTATTATAACAGTACTGGAGGCCCAAAGTACTAATGATTCTCAATAGAGGGAAAAAAGAAGTTCTGAGACCATTTTTTTTTTCTCTGCACTGTGTTTTGCCTTTTTTTCCCCTAGACATTTGGGTGGTTCAGGACACAGGTGTAGCGATGGACATTAAAGGTCTGTCTTCATGTGTGGATCAGCTCACGGCAAGAGTACAAAATATTCAAGACTTTGTGGTTCAGAATTCTATGTTAGAACCGAGAATTCCTATTCCTGATTTGTTTTTTGGAGATAGAACTAAATTTCTGAGTTTCAAAAATAATTGTAAACTATTTCTGGCTTTGAAACCTCGTTCCTCTGGTGACCCAGTTCAACAAGTTAGGATCATTATTTCTTTTTTACGTGGCGACCCTCAGGACTGGGCATTTTCTCTTGCGTCAGGAGATCCTGCATTAAGTAACATCGATGCGTTTTTCCTGGCGCTCGGATTGCTGTACGATGAGCCTAATTCAGTGGATCAGGCAGAGAAGAATTTGCTGGCTCTGTGTCAGGGTCAGGATGAGATAGAGGTATATTGTCAGAAATTTAGAAAGTGGTCCGTACTCACTCAGTGGAATGAAGGTGCGCTCACAGCTATTTTCAGAAAAGGTCTCTCTGAAGCCCTTAAAGATGTAATGGTGGGATTTCCTATGCCTGCTGGTCTGAATGAGTCTATGTCTTTGGCCATTCAGATCGGTCGACGCTTGCGTGAGCGTAAATCTGTGCTCCATTTTGAGGTATTACCTGAGCTTAAACCTGAGCCTATGCAGTGCAATAGGACTTTGACCAGAGTTGAACGGCAAGAACACAGACGTCTGAATGGACTATGTTTCTACTGTGGTGATTCCACTCATGCTATCTATGATTGTCCTAAGCGCACTAAGCGGTTCGCTAGGTCTGCCACCATTGGTACGGTACAGTCAAAATTTCTTCTGTCCGTTACCTTGATCTGCTCTTTGTCATCGTATTCTGTCATGGCATTTGTGGATTCAGGCGCTGCCCTGAATTTGATGGACTTGGAGTATGCTAGGCGTTGTGGGTTTTTCTTGGAGCCCTTGCAGTGTCCTATTCCATTGAGAAGAATTGATGCTACGCCTTTGGCCAAGAATAAGCCTCAGTACTGGACCCAGCTGACCATGTGCATGGCTCCTGCACATCAGGAGGTTATTCGCTTTCTGGTGTTGCATAATCTGCATGATGTGGTCGTGTTGGGGTTGCCATGGCTACAAGTCCATAATCCAGTATTAGATTGGAAATCCATGTCGGTGTCCAGCTGGGGTTGTCAGGGGGTACATGGTGATGTCCCATTTCTGACTATTTCGTCATCCACCCCTTCTGAGGTTCCAGAGTTCTTGTCTGATTACCGGGATGTATTTGATGAGCCCAAGTCCGATACCCTACCTCCGCATAGGGATTGTGATTGTGCTATCGATTTGATTCCTGGTAGTAAATTCCCAAAAGGTCGACTGTTTAATTTATCTGTGCCTGAGCACGCCGCTATGCGGAGTTATGTGAAGGAGTCCTTGGAGAAGGGGCATATTTGCCCGTCATCGTCGCCATTAGGAGCAGGGTTCTTTTTTGTAGCCAAGAAGGATGGTTCACTGAGACCTTGTATAGATTACCGCCTTCTAAATAAGATCACGGTTAAATTTCAGTACCCCTTGCCGTTGTTATCTGATTTGTTTGCTCGGATTAAGGGGGCTAGTTGGTTCACCAAGATAGATCTTCGTGGTGCGTATAATCTTGTGCGTATTAAGCGAGGCGATGAATGGAAAACTGCATTTAATACACCCGAGGGCCATTTTGAGTATCTAGTAATGCCATTCGGACTTGCCAATGCTCCATCAGTGTTTCAGTCCTTTATGCATGACATCTTCCGAGAGTACCTGGATAAATTCCTGATTGTGTACTTGGATGACATTTTGGTCTTCTCGGATGATTGGGAGTCTCATGTGAAGAAGGTCAGAACGGTGTTTCAGGTCCTGCGTGCTAATTCTTTGTTTGTGAAGGGATCAAAGTGTCTCTTTGGTGTTCAGAAGGTTTCATTTTTGGGGTTGATCTTTTCCCCTTCTACTATCGAGATGGACACTGTTAAGGTCCAAGCCATCCATGATTGGACTCAGCCGACATCTCTGAAAAGTCTGCAAAAGTTCCTGGGCTTTGCTAATTTTTATCGTCGCTTCATCTGCAATTTTTCTAGTATTGCTAAACCATTGACCGATTTGACCAAGAAGGGTGCTGATGTGGTCAATTGGTCTTCTGCTGCTGTGGAAGCTTTTCAAGAGTTGAAGCGTCGTTTTTCTTCTGCCCCTGTGTTGTGTCAACCAGATGTTTAGCTTCCGTTCCAGGTCGAGGTTGATGCTTCTGAGATTGGAGCAGGGGCTGTTTTGTCGCAGAGAAGTTCTGATTGCTCGGTGATGAAACCATGCGCCTTCTTTTCCAGGAAGTTTTCGCCTGCTGAGCGAAATTATGATGTGGGCAATCGAGAGTTGCTGGCCATGAAGTGGGCATTCGAGGAGTGGCGTCATTGGCTTGAAGGAGCTAAGCATCGCGTGGTGGTCTTGACTGATCATAAAAACTTGACTTATCTCGAGTCCGCCAAGCGGTTGAATCCTAGACAGGCTCGTTGGTCGCTGTTTTTTGTCCGTTTTGACTTTGTGATTTCGTACCTTCCGGGCTCTAAAAATGTGAAGGCGGATGCTCTGTCTAGGAGTTTTGTGCCCGACTCTCCGGGTTTATCTGAGCCGGCGGGTATCCTCAAAGAGGGAGTAATTGTGTCTGCCATCTCCCCTGATTTGCGGCGGGTGCTGCAAAAATTTCAGGCTAATAAACCTGATCGTTGCCCAGCGGAGAAACTGTTTGTCCCTGATAGGTGGACGAATAAAGTTATCTCTGAGGTTCATTGTTCGGTGTTGGCTGGTCATCCTGGAATCTTTGGTACCAGAGAGTTAGTGGCTGGATCCTTTTGGTGGCCATCTCTGTCGCGGGATGTGCGTACTTTTGTGCAGTCCTGTGGGATTTGTGCTCGGGCTAAGCCCTGCTGTTCTCGTGCCAGTGGGTTGCTTTTGCCCTTGCCGGTCCCGAAGAGGCCTTGGACACATATCTCTATGGATTTTATTTCTGATCTTCCCGTCTCTCAAAAGATGTCAGTAATTTGGGTGGTCTGTGATCGCTTTTCTAAGATGGTCCATGTGGTACCCTTGTCTAAATTAACTTCCTCCTCTGATTTGGTGCCATTGTTCTTCCAGCATGTGGTTCGTTTACATGGCATTCCAGAGAATATCGTTTCTGACAGAGGTTCCCAGTTTGTTTCGAGGTTTTGGCGAGCCTTTTGTGGTAGGATGGGCATTGACTTGTCTTTTTCCTCGGCTTTCCATCCTCAGACTAATGGCCAGACCGAACGAACCAATCAGACCTTGGAAACATATCTGAGATGCTTTGTTTCTGCTGATCAGGATGACTGGGTGTCCTTTTTGCCTTTGGCTGAGTTCGCCCTTAATAATCGGGCCAGCTCGGCTACCTTGGTTTCGCCGTTTTTCTGCAACTCTGGGTTCCATCCTCGTTTCTCTTCAGGGCAGGTTGAGTCTTCGGACTGTCCTGGTGTGGATACTGTGGTGGACAGGTTGCAGGAGATTTGGACTCATGTAGTGGACAATTTGACCTTGTCCCAGGAGAAGGCTCAACGTTTCGCTAATCGCAGACGCTGTGTGGGTCCCCGACTTCGTGTTGGGGATTTGGTTTGGTTATCTTCTCATCATATTCCTATGAAGGTTTCCTTTCCTAAGTTTAAACCTCGTTTCATTGGTCCGTATAGGATTTCTGAGGTTCTTAATCCTGTGTCTTTTCGTCTGACCCTTCCAGATTCTTTTTCCATACATAACGTATTCCATAGGTCATTGTTGCGGAGATACGTGGCACCTATGGTTCCATCTGTTGATCCTCCTGCCCCGGTTTTGGTGGAGGGGGAGTTGGAGTATATTGTGGAGAAGATTTTGGATTCTCGTGTTTCAAGACGGAAACTCCAGTATCTGGTTAAGTGGAAGGGTTATGCTCAGGAAGATAATTCCTGGGTCTTTGCCTCTGATGTCCATGCTCCCGATCTTGTTCGTGCCTTTCATATGGCTCATCCTGGTCATCCTGGGGGCTCTGGTGAGGGTTCGGTGACCCCTCCTCAAGGGGGGGTACTGTTGTGAATTCTGTGGCAGAGCTTCCTCGTGTGGTCACAAGTGGTACTTCGGCTGATTCTCTCTGTGAGCTTCCGTTGGTGGAGGAAAGTGGTACTGCGGCTTCTGAGTTTCCTTCCTCAGGTGATGTGGTGAAGTCGTTAGGTGCTGCTCTATTTAACTCCACCTAGTGGTTTGATCCTGGCCTCCAGTCAATGTTCTAGTATTGGACCTGTTTCCTCCTGGATCGTTCCTGTGGCCTGCTGCTCTGCATAGCTAAGTTCCGCTTTGCTATTTTGTTTGCTGTTTTTTCTGTCCAGCTTGTCTATTTGTTTTTTCCTGCTTGCTGGAAGCTCTGGGACGCAGAGGGTGTACCTCCGTGCCGTTAGTTCGGTACGGAGGGTCTTTTTGCCCCCCTTTGCGTGGTTTTTGTAGGGTTTTGTGTTGACCGCAAAGTTACCTTTCCTATCCTCGTTCAGAAAGTCGGGCCTCACTTTGCTAAATCTATTTCATCTCTACGTTTGTCTTTTCATCTTAACTCACAGTCATTATATGTGGGGGCTGCCTTTTCCTTTGGGGTATTTCTCTGAGGCAAGGTAGGCTTATTTTCTATCTTCAGGCTAGCTAGTTTCTCAGGCTGTGCCGAGTTGCATAGGGAGCGTTAGGCGCAATCCACGGCTGCCTCTAGTGTTGTTGGAGAGGATTAGGGATTGCGGTCAGCAGAGTTCCCACATCTCAGAGCTCGTTCTATGTTTTTGGGTTATTGTCAGGTCACTGTATGTGCTCTGACCTCTATGTCCATTGTGGTACTGAATTACCTTATTATAACAGTTTGTACATTATCCACTCTGGACAGTACTGGTAGAAGTTTTAAACGTCTTTTGTACATTCTAAATGTTTTTTGTATTTCATCAGGCTATTATCTTGACAGTATGTGACTTAATAATGGACGTCTTTTTGGGGTTCCTTGACCTAACGGATGGCCCGTCCATCCTCCATATGTTATTGTCTTTTCCACATTTCAGTACATAGGAAACTCTATCTGTTTCACCCCCCTTTTTTTCCTTTGCAGATAGAGGGGTGCCATGGGGGTACAGATGTATGCTTATTTTGATACTTCAACTCTTTTTCTCTACTCTTTCCCTTCAGGGAACTTTGTATTAGTGTCATTCATGAATTAATGGCAGAAAGTTTCAACATCCATCTCCCTGCCCAAGAATGCGATCCATGAGAATCTGCTTGGGGGCCTGATAATAATAATAATTATCTTTATTTTTATATAGCGCTATCATATTCTGCAGCACTTTGGCAGGGTTCATATTGCGTTACTGCAGTCCGTTCAGCGCATGCGTTAAACAGACTGTGCAACGCTAGTGCCTTTTCTAAGATCGCATTATGCAATTGCGATAGCATAGATGCTCCATCTGCGCTATCTGTGACGGACCCAAAAATGCTGCAGCCTGAGTCCGAGGGTCCATCACAGAATGACGGCACATCGCTAATGCATGCCGATTATGACATGCGTTAGCGACGCGCTACATAGTGGCAGTCAATGGGTGCGTATCCATTACATAGCGTTAGTGCCACTATGTAACGGATGCCGTCAGCGCATTGCTATTGATGCAATGTGAACCTGGCCTTTTACAGGTTTTTTTTTGCACACATTATCATTGCTGTCCCTGATGGGGCTCACAATCTAAACTCCCTATCAGTATGTCTTTGAAATGTGGGAGGAAACCGGAGAAACTGGAGGAAACCCACGCAAACACAGGGAGAACATACAAACTCCTTGCAGATGTTGTCCTTGGTGGGATTTGCACCCAGGATTCCAACACTGCAAGGCTGCAGTGCAATCCACTGAGACCCCGTGATAAAAGGTCATCGAGGGCAATAAATGGCCCTGGGGCCTGAGGTTTCCCACACCTACTTTAGGTTAACATTTTGATGGCATGTGACTTAGTAATGGACGTCTTATTTGTTGCTTTGACCTAATTGATGGTATGTCCATTTTTTATATGGAATTGTCCTTGTCACATCTCCCCCCTCTTTTTGCTGATAGTGAGATTCACTGGGGTACATATATGTTCTTATTTTGGGACATTAATCCATTTTTTCCCTATGCTTCCCCTTGGGGAACCTAGTTACAGTGTATACAATGAATCAATACATACAAATTAATACCTTATTATTTTATGTTCGTTATTCTAATTTTTTTGTTTATATCTCAACCTAGCATTAGCTTTGGTTAATAAGAATTGTTTGGACATCTCTTATATTTATGTTTATATCTCTGCACCAATAAAAACAGCTGTAGTATTTGTGTCTGCTCTATGGGGATGTAAATTCTCTTGCCCCCTGGTGATCATTCCTTCCACTTGCATATGTGATTGTTAGGGGTATCTGCCTTAAGTATAAGCACATTCACATAAGTTGAACACTTCTCATACTTTGCTTATAACATTTGAACGTCTTCTCTTTCCTTCTCATGTGCGGTCTGTCATTCTCTCCGCGGGCTCACATCAGAGTGCACAGAGTGCACCTGAATTCCGGCACTCGGTATCAGACCACTGACGAAACTTCCGGTTCCGAGCTAGCACGTCTCTCAGCTGATCTGGATCACATTATTTGGGAATCCTTATTTATATTTGTGGGTTTGCTTGGGTTTACCTGCCCCTGAAGAAGCCACTGGTGTGGCGACATGCGTCAGGCTTCTGCGCATCCCACCAATGGCTGCAACATACTCTGATCTTGTTCTATAGGCACCAATTTGTGCTTGGCCCCATTGCGACTTTGTATCATTACGACCGCAAGTAGGCTTACATTATTCATGTAGGCATCTATGGGACTAACACCTTATGCATGCTTCCTATTTATTTTCCTATTAGGTTTAATATTGAATCTTTAAGGCTACATTTCTCATTGTTTTACCTTTGCGGTTGTGTTACTCATGCCTGGTTTTTGATATGTGGTAGATTGTGAATAGGATTTCCCTGACACACTATCCTTTGGCCTGTATACTGGACGCAGGTACACAAAGAGGCTTTCATATTGCAAGCCTCTCATATATTCAGAGTGAGTGTGACCTTGTACTTGGTGCCAAAATATTGATATTAACCTTTTACATAGAGGCCAGAGTAATCTATATTGTATTTGGTGTCCATACAACTCCTTCATTGATTTGTACACTGTGGTGCATTGCTGTCTGCTGGGTCATATTCTATCTATGCGTGTGTATTCTAATTGGTCTTTTTTTTAATGTTTTTAAGTGTTTTGGCTGTTTTGTATTCTCTAAATAAACATTGCTATTTATTTCGTGGTCCCTGACTAAATGTTTGTTTCTTGTTCTATATTTATGCCTTAAGTTGTTGACATGCTTCAGGAAGATACCGTTTAATTTTTGATGGTGACCTCCTACCTTTCTTTTTTGCCTGATTCTGACAGCTGATACCCGTCACTCAGTGCCAGGAGTGGTCCCGCACCGCTTCCGGCACTTTAACCCCCTAAATGCTGCAACTGAACTCAATCGCAGGATTTCTGGAGCAGGCAGAGGAAAGACATTGCGGGGTTAAATCGTTGCCATGGTGACTCGTGTCGTTATGATGACATCCGGGTCACCAGAGCTAGCAAAGTTCCTTGATCATGGTCACAGCATGATCAGCAACTTACCCTGTCAGTGCAGCGCTGAAAGTTTGCATAGTATAGGGATGCTCCTGCATCTCCATGCTATACAAACGATCATCCTGGGAAAAATGAAAGCCCCATAGTGGGACAAATTACAAAGTTAAAAAAAGTTTTTAAAAATAATTGTAAAAATATATAAAAAAATAATTGATAACTCTAAATATATTGTACCCTTAAATAAATATTTATATGAAAAAATAATATATATATATATATATATATATATATTTATATATATATATATATATATATATATACAATAAAAGTACACGTTTGGTATCGCTACATCTGGAACAACTTAGGACTTAGGATAATAGCCAAACCAGAATCTCAATTTGCAGAAACTGTGTTTCGGGGTACTGCCCCTCGTCAAAGTGGAGGTCTGGTTTGACTGATTGAGAGGCGTCTGACCGGGATCCAAGAAGTATCCTAAGTCATGTGACAAGGCTTGTTAAAGGGTCGACATTGACTGTTAGGATTGCTACTTCCAATAGGCGGCACTAGAGTTCTAGTCCTCTTCCTCTCTGAAGAGACAATTTGCATATTTCCCAGAGGAGCATTGCGGCTTTAAGTCTCCTCACCTCGAGATGCTTATCATGTCACTCTCCGCAAGGAGAAACAATACTTCTTGGATCCCGGTCAGACGCCTCTCAATCAGCCAAACCAGATCTTCACTTTGCACTGACGAGGGGCAGTACCCCAAAACACAGTGTCTGCAAATTGAGATTCTGGTTTGGCTATTATCCTAAGTCAAGTGACAAGGCTTGTTAAAGGGTCGACATTGACTGTTAGGATTGCTACTTCCAATAGGTGGCACTAGAGTTCTAGTCCTCTTCCTCTCTGAAGAGACAATTTGCATGTAAATCTCTGAAACACATGATTCAGACAGAACCACCAGCAGAAGATTCCCTATAATGAGGTAGATGGAGGCACTGTGGACACCATGGGACCTGTGATCTGATGGTGTCCATCTTTTTAGGATTGCATGAAAGTGCCGTCGGCCACAGTTTTGTGCACTTCTCAAAAGAAGAGCAACGCTGAACAGAGGCCAGAAGGAGTTCAGAGTAACTCTGCTGCCTCATTATAGTGAATGGATTGGGGGTTTCATATGAA